>NC_133617.1:749741918-749871918 GCF_048593235.1 Sminthopsis crassicaudata | reverse complement strand
CTCCTGGATATCTCTCCTTCAGATAAATTCGATTCTGCCATTAATCAATCCATTCGCTCAACAAAAGCATCTCAAGTACCTCTTACTTATAAGTCTCTATGCTAAGTAATAGGGGAGATACAAAGAGAAATATCTCCACAACTTACTCTTGGGTAGTTAATTATTTCCCATCTTTTGTGCAGAACCTGCTTTATTTCATCCTGTATCTTCTTAGTGGGAGTTAGGAGCTGTCCAACAAGAGATGAAGTGGGATAGGCCAAAAGATGAATTTTTTAAGTTACAAGGATAGAAAAAGCTTGGCATAATAAAAAGAAAAGTTTTTTCCCTTGGAGAAAAAGGAACTGGCTTCAAATTCTACCATCATTTTCCCTTTGGTAAGTCATTTTACTTTTTTTGGCCCCAAGTTTCCCTATCTATAAAATGAGGTAATTATACAACTATATTCCTTCTAAGATACCTTTCAGCTCAAACTCTCTGATCCTGTTTTCTTTCCCCCTCTTACCTCAAGAGATCACTGAAAAGATTCAGAATACTTCTTATAGACAAAGTAACCTCCATGACCCATTTTCTTAAAAAAATCACTCAAAACATAAAAGGGGAGGCATTGGAAAATAGATTATTACCCAATTGGTCTACATGGTTTGCCAGAGGATTAAATATGGTTAATAGTCATAACAGTAGGTTTGACTGTCAGACATGAGACAGGATTGACAACATGGTTCTGAGATTAGTGGATTCACAGACTAACATAATGAGATAGCTCCTGCCATGTCAGAAGCTGGGGTGCTGTCACATCACCTCCAACCCTGAAAAGAGAGAAGCAAAAGAGAGGCAATCATATGCCTCTGACTATTATGCATTGATTCAAAAGTATCTTAGCCTTCCACTGAAAATTTCTTTCCAGGACAAAATTGTCATGGAGTCAAGTCACAATTCCATCCCTTTCTCTTATTACCTCTTTCTAATTTATATATGACTAAGATGAAAGAAGGGGCAGCTAGGTGGCAAAGTGGATAGATAGAGAGCTAGCCCTGGAGTCAAGAAGACCTGAGTTAAAATTTGGTCTCAGACACATTAGCCATGACTGTAGCAAGTCATTTAACCCTAATTGACTCAGTTTCCTTATCTGTAAGATGAACTGGAAAGAAATGGTAAACCACTGTGGTAAATCGTTGCCAAGAAAATCCCAAAGGAGGTGATGAAGAGTTGGGCATGACTAATTGACTAAACAACAACAATAAAAAGATGAAGAGGGATCTGTTTAAATAGAGTCAGAGTAAATTCATCACTATCCAGTCTTTTCAAGGCCTATTTTCTATATGGCCAAGAGATGAAACGCCTCAAATCGACCCATCTTAGGGAAATAGTGAGTAAGCAGAACTTGAGTTTTCTTTTCATCAGAAACTGCTTCTCATTGTCTTCATTTTTCTGGGTCTGACTTATTAAATAGGTGGCTGGCCAGATATTGCTTCCAGCTGAGATCACAGATAAACAGGGCCAAAAGCCTGGCTTCTGAGTCACATGGAATGAGGGTTTAGGGAATTAAGTTTTGTCATCTATTAGGAGAAGCAGAGATGGAGATCCAAGATCATCATGAGTATGAGGGAACTTACCTGGTTCCACAAACAAGTAAATGTGGACAAACTTGTAAAGTCTGTTTATACTGACTTTTAAGAGGGTGTAAAAGTAAATGATTCTTTCACTTTTAAGCTTAGAAGTCTTTTCTAAAATGACTGAGCCAAAAAGTGAGGTTTCTTCAGAAGGGATATGAACAAGCCAGACTTGATCAGGTCTGTCTAAAAGAGGGATTGAATGAACAATCACCAATATTTAGAAACTGAAATACTAAGATCTTATCCTATAAAGTCCAGTCAGATTATTCTGGATCAGGAATAAAGGTTCTGATTTCTTCATTAAATATTCTTCAATATTTGATTCAATTATCATCATTGATTCACCTGTAAATGGGGAATTGTGTGGTATAGTTCATGACAATTCAAGCCTGCTCCTCTATCATCCATCAGTTCAAAGTTCCACCATCACTTTTGTCTCTCTGAATCTTTAAAAAAAAAGATTCTTCATAGAACTTCTGGGGTTTTATTTATTTTTTGGTTAGTTGCATATGCAGCTTTCCTTTTCTAGTTTTCCCTTCCCATTTTTGTGGGGGTGGGAGTGGGGTAATGTATTTCATCATTTATGTCTTCCTTGGCTTCTGTATGGCTTACTTTTCTTGTATTTCTGTTGTCAGGGGTATTTACAAAGCAAAAAATCTGAGTTTCTTTTCTTGTGGGAATGCTTCAAGTTTATCTCTTTTACTAAACATCTATCTTTTTATTGATGATTATGCTCAAATTTGCAGGATACACCAATTTAATTAAATATCAATAACCTTCATCAATAAACCCTCCTTTCTGAAAGACCTGTAAACAATAAGGCAGACTCCCAGTGTGGATATTCCTTCCATCATAAAGATCAGTATGTTCTTTTCAATTCAGTCTCAGAGAGTGCTTGAGACTGTGAGAGGATATGGGACTTGCCTAGATCATACCAACTATCTAGATCAAAAGCAAGTCTTGAACCTCGGGTTTTTATTTTTTATTTGAAGGCCAATTTTTGACCATTATACCACATTTTTTTTATCACACTTCACATAGCCAGTACCTATCAGAGAGAATGATTCCATACATCCAAAGATCTGGCCACTGAGTGACAAGAAGAAGGAAGTCACCCCCTCCCCTACTTTTGAAAGGGATGCCTAGGGCTCCTGGGATTGCAACAAATCTTGTTTCTTGGAATAAACAGCAGCTTAGAGACAGGCAGGGAAGAGTTTCGGGAGTGTAAATTTCATAATAATTGTAGTTTCATTGACTAGAAGTATGCCCAAGGCTGCATGACTTCTTTAATTCTGGTCTCTGGCCCTTCTTCCTAGAAGGGAAGAAAAGGAGATTTGGCCCTGAGCAGGTCTAATTTCCATCTCAACAATCATGCAGTGGCTGATGTACCCTTCTTTCTACACCTTAAGTAGCTCAGGGGCAGACCAACAACTGGCAGGTGAAACTGTAGCATACAGAATGGGTCATGTTAGTCCCAAGAGCTCATAAGAATTATAACAACGAACGAACACATGTACACAAGCAAATACACACACAATCCACAGTGATATTAGATGTTTCACTTTCTATGATGAACTATTTAAGAGAATTTGACATTACTTTATCTCTTTACTTTTTTAGGTTAATTTACTTTATTTTACTTTGGTAAATTTACTTTAACCCTGTTCCTCTAGGTGTTATTCCCCTCATCTTCAAGCCCTCCTCCCATTTGTCACCCTTTCCCCATGGGAAAGCAAGACCCTCCCTTACATCTTTCCTCTTTCCTCTTTTCAACCACTTCCTTTGCCATTTTATCCATTCTCCTGTAGGTCCCTTTTCCTGAAACTCTACAAAAAAGCTATTTTTTTCCCTTCATTATTTACTGACTTGAATAGGGCACTGTCCACCTTCTTCTCTATCTTTTCTCTTCCTTCTCTTTTCCATCTCCTCTGCAGTAAAGTCCTATTAAAAATCAACAACACTGAGTTACCTATAAATGGGAAATTGCATTGTATAGTCTATGACAATTCAAGTCTGCTCCTCTACCATCAATCCTTCCATTAAAGTTCCACCATCAATTTTGTGTGTATATCTTTTTAGAAAAAAAAAAAAAAAACTCCTTCGTGATCCCTCTATTTTTTTCTTTTGGTTAATTGCATATGTATCTTTCCTTTTCTAGCTTTTCCCTCTCATTTTTGTAGGGGTGGTGATGGGGTAATTTATTTCATCATTTATGTCTTTCTTAACTTCTGTATTGGTTTACCTTTCTTGTATTTCTGTTGTCATGGGTATTTGCAAAACAAACAATCTCTCCCGTCTCTTTTCTTGTGGGAATGCTTCAAGTATCTCTTTTTATTAAACATCTTTTTTCACTGATGATTACACTCAGGTTTGTAGGATACATCAAATTGGAATGCATCTTGAACTTCTTTGTTCTTTGAAACACATTGCTACATTCCCTCCTGTGCTTTTTAATGGCTGCTGAATAGTCCTGTATCATTTAAATTTCCTCTCCTTTCTTTTCTTTAGAAGGACTTTCTCTGGATTACTTGAAAAATATATTGTTTGTCATGGGAATGGTTAAATTTAACCACACTGTAATTGTCCTGGAGTTTGTAGCTAAGAGTACTTTCATCTCGAGGTGATCTATAGATTCTTTCAATTGGTACTTTATTTTGTGTTCAGAAGATCTGAATGTTTTCCTTTATTAGTTCATTTATTACTGCAGCAGTTTTCAAAGTGTGTTTTTTAGCCCCTTGAAGTTCCCCAAGATCTTTTTAACAGTTCCTCAATGATTTTTAACATGTAAGGGGGATCTGAGACCAAAAAGTTTAAAAATCATTTTATTCTAGTATTTATTTTTCTTGTTGCATTCTGGGAGATCTATAATCCTTAAGTTGTTTCTATTCACCTGTCTTTGAGATCAATATATTTTGCTTGCATAGAGACCATTTAAAATTTTTATTATATTTTGCTTTTCTTCCAGACTGTGACATCATTTTCCATACATTTCTAATTAATTGTTCATTCTTTCAATTCTTTGATAGGACTCTTTTGATATACTCAAGTTTTCTTTTTGTCAATTTTTTACAAGCTATAAATTCTGTTCTCATAATTCTTATTTCTCTCTTGAACCTTTGGGAATCCACAGTATCCTCTGCCTCAATGGATATTGATTCTTTTTTCTTTGTCTTGAAATTTTTATTTGAAAGCATTTGAATTTATTTAGATGTGCTGGAGTCCACATTTCTTTTTGTGATGGGATATCTTCTTAGTTCATTTGTTTGCTTGTGTTTAGGGTTTTTAAATGAATCTTCTTCCTCCTGAGATCTTTGGTCATTTTAGTCTTCTTCCCTTATGTTACCCTATCATTCATACTCTGTCTCCTTCATGTTAGATCCCTCAATGGCTGGACAGCAAAGCTATCTAAGCCTCCTCCCACAATGGACACTTTACTTTTTGCTGGCCATAGTCTCTACCCATATGACTTCTAGTTGGACAAATCTGGCCCCAATTGGATGCCTGTTTTTTCCCTTTTTCCCCATTTTCTGTTTTCTCTTTTCCTCAGGGATCTATTGGATCCCTGCTATAGAACAATATGCTGTCTCCTTAGGCAGTGGAGACTTTACTTGCTACATTTCCATTTTTTTTGTAAATGGAAGAATTTAGGTTTGTTGGTTGTTACCAAAGAATGGTGGGTGATAGGAGAGGCAGGGAGTCTCTGGGAGAGATAATAACAGAAGAAAGAGAATATTGAGTAGACAATCCTATGGATCTTATTGTGTAGATCTGCCATAGCTTGCAGGCTGGAGGATGATGTCAACCTAGAAGTCTGGAGAGAGACCAGGGCTGAATAGGAAAGATCTTAGAGTCATCTGCATAAAGATACTTTCAATGTACTATTAAACTTGGCTCTTCTGTTGATTAGTTTTGCTGAAGTACATAGTTTTGGGGCCATAGCTTCATATAATGGATAAAGCACTTCATTTAGAGTTAGGTTAGACCGCAGTTCACATCCTACTTTACATATTAGCTATGTGACTCTAAATAAATGCCTTAACTTTTTTCAACTTCAGTTTGCTCCTCTGTAATGGAGATGATGACACTCCCAGGTTGTTGTGAGGATTAAATGAGACAAAATATGTGAATCCCAAAGTAGTATAGAAATGTTAGCAATTTTTCTAATTTCTTTTTTGTTACAACTCACCACATTAGGAAAAATTCACTGAGTAGGGAAAAGGAGAGGGGCATATTTGGAAAGGAAGACAGTATAAAAAGAAAATCTTTTCAATAAAAATGTCTTAATGACAAATATGGCCTGATAGATCAAGGAACAAATATAAGAGAAAGGTAAAAAGAAGTGAAATGGGTCAATACTAACTAAAGAAGACCAAAAGAAATGATAAAAAGTTTGCTCAACTAAGGCTGGAACAGGAGTGGTCTCAGAGAGGAAAGCCAAATTAATAAATGGGAAGGAAGAAGAATGGAATCAAAAGCCATCATATAGTGGCAGAACTACCCACTGTTCTTTAACCAAAAAAAAAGCAAATCAGGATCAGAATCAAGGAAATTGTGAGAAGCTTGTCAACACAGCCATTTGACACAAAACAGAGGAAGGAATTTTAGGGATCTGCTTAAGCTTTGACTTGCTTGTATGGGAATTTAAAGCCATTTAATCAGGCTCTGGTTTGAAGCCAGCATTGCACAGAAGTGAGTCCAGCTCAACTTCCAGGCTTCACTCTCCCACTTTCCAGATAACTAGCTCCTTCCCTACTCAACCCCTCTTCTATCCATGTGTTCTTTCACCAAAAAGGTCCATATTGGGCATTTTTTTCTCACCAGCTGATTCTCTAGAGCACAAAGATGTTACTTAAATATTCATACACATGATTTGCTGTAGCTTTTGTTGCACTTTTTTTGTTTAAAAATGTGAAATGATTAAAATAATCATGTGCACATATATGTATTTATTCAACAGACATTTATTAAATACTTACTATGTGCCAGGAACTATCCTAGGTGCTAGAGATATAAAGAGCAAACATGAAAATTTCTCATAAGAGCATTGGTTACACATAAGTCATGTAGTATAACCTGCTGCTGTTACAGATGAAGAAACTAAATCTGAGGTAAGTTACTTGCCCAAGGTCATGAAGATTGTAATCACTAAAGGCAGAATTTGAACCCAACTCTTCAAATCCAGAATCATACCCTTTCATGGAGAGTAGAGATAGACAGCTTTTTGTAATTCCAATGCTTTGTCCACTATATCTCACATTGGCTAATATATTCATTAAAGGGGATTTGTCACTGTGTTCAATTCAATGTAATCAACATTAAGACCTACTATGCTCCATCTCCATCACTGAGCACATCACTATACTCATATTGCAGATAAAAAATCCAACAACTATGAAATGGTTTCTGCTTTCAAGGAGTTTTCATTCTACTGGAGGGGGGATAGAATATGTCTACTGCACTTCAGGAAAAAATCAATCCAGAAATATCAATAGATGGTTCAAAAGAAATGTCAGATTTTAAGGAAAATGACAAATTTACTGAACTCTCCACCAGAGTATCAGAATGGAAAAGCTGAAAAATGCCTTTAATTTGGAACTAGATGATTAAGAATTGAATCCATTCTCTGCTGGTTCAACTTTGTGAATTCAAGTAAGTCCCTGGACCTTATCAGACTTAGTTGCTTCATTTGTAAAATAAGGGTTTAGAAATAGAAGAATAGGGCAATTCACCTAACCTCTCTGGGCTTGTTTCCTTGAATATAATATTAATGAATTTGACTAGATAATCTCAAAGTTTCTTTTGAGATCTTCATCTTTGATCCTAAAGTCTACTACTTCTGAGGTCCCTTCAAGCTCTAAATTTCTGATATTTTGGTTTATAGCTTAAATTGTGGAGATCCCACTGATCTTTCTCAAATTAGGGAAAGCAGATGTGATTCTAGTCTTCAAGAAGTGAAAGAATAACCCTCTGTGTTTATTATAGTTGAAGAGAACTTTTGACCACAGTAAAATAGCAAGAAAATATTGAGGAAATCAGATAGAGAATAATGGGATTGTGGAAACAATAAACTGCAAACCGGTAAAGAAGGGGATGCACCAAGACCAATATATCTGGACTTGAGTCAATATTCTGATACGATTGTCCAACAAATCTTAGGTGAATTCCATCTAGCTTAAATCCAGGCCCTGAATCTGCAGGACAAAATTTCTTTGTATTTATGTATCATTTTTGCCCAAAGAGCTCCAAGTTGTTTATAGTTACTTTTGTCTTTAATACTTCTGAATCAACCACAATTCTTTCTTATGCCTTTTCTTAGAGGGGAGAACAATTCCAACTAATTGACTGAGAAACTGAAGCAGAAAAACAAGTGAGATTTGGGTTACTTATTTACTAAATCTGCTGATGGCCATGCTCAGCTCTATTCTTACACTCTGAAGAGTGAAGGGAGTTGACTTCCAGTCAAGTCCAGCTCCCTCATCACTGTGGGAAGAACTATCTCTCCTCAGGGAGCTCTCAAAGGGACTAAGGTGCTTTCTCCAAAAAGCAAGCCTTAATATTCTTTTTCTTTATTTTTTTGTGGAGGAGTATTGGTAAGGGAAGACTTTTACAACCACAGAGAAAGACAAGCAATCCATTTAAATTTTGTAAAATAGGACTTCTTTGTTAAATGAATTCATCATTTGTTTGGAAGGATGTGAATTCCTAGATGTGATAATAAACTGATGCATAAACTTTCCCCAAGGATCATCAGTACAATGTATAAAATAAAGGAACTGCAGAAACACTACAGTTCATGAAAGAGCTTATCAAATTTGGGACTATGGAATTTGTCAAACATATACTGGTAGATTTGCTGAAGACAATAAACTTTAAAACTAGTGGCAGAGTATAAGAGTAGGATACCCCATCCCCATCTGTCCCTGGAATATTTGTTAGGTGAGAATATACCTCAACATAGCTCTATTGTTTGTTAGGTGAGAAAATGTCCCGTAGTCTTTAAATTATTTTAAATTATTTTTTATTTTTAGAGGTTATATATACTATCTTTTTTAATTATATTTTTTTATTTATAAGATATATGCATGGGTAATTTTTCAGCATCGACAATTGTTCCAACTTTTCCCCTCCTTCCCCCCAACCCTTCCTCCAGATGGTAGGTTGACCAATACATTTTAAATTACTTTTTAAAACTCTTTGATAACTATACTTTAGTAGAACTTATTTCCTTTGCAATCCCAGGCATTTTATTTTTATACATTTAAAAAACTATTGTTTTCTGAGAGCTCCCATAGACTGAAGCAGATTGTCCAATGGGTCTATACCCCCAAAAGTTTAGTAACCACTTTTATATTCTAAAAGCAACAATAATAAAATTTGACAACCATTGTGTGAATCATGTTGACATTGATAGGAAGTCTGGTCCGATTGGGTAAGGACTTCCTAATGCACTGTAGGGCATAAAAGTAGGTAGGTTTCAAGGGCTTAAGAAAGGAGAGGAAGGAAGGAAGATAGCAAGGGCTCATGGATAAAAAATCTGCAGCATAGGGCTGAGTAGAGAAAGGAGAAAGAGAAAGTAGGATTGAGCTGTGGCTCATGGGAGGAAGAGATTAAGGAGTACCAGAAACTCTAGTCTTTAGAGAAGAAGAATCAGGATGATAATTTCAGTTGAACTCATCTGCTCAAAAGTTGAGGGAAGTTCTGAGAAACGATCTGCTTTTCCCAACTTTATCTCTAGGTAGCTGCCAATGAACATATATTGCAGCATATTTTACTGTTACTTTACCAAAACTTTGTTGGTAATCCAAATTTTCCATCAACTACAAAGAGGCTAGGAATTAGTAAGTGATAAATAGAGATAGAAACTAATCCAAATATCAATTTTCTGTCTAAATATTAGAGATTTTGCTAAAGTTTCAGAGGAGTAAATCAATGAGTTTATCACTTTGATTCTAGGGTTTAAAAAGCTTTATTTATTTATTTATTTTAAAAGAAATTATAATAGAATGTTAGCTTTAACTGGGTACATTATATTGTTGGGGAAAGTTTAGAGCAAGGATAGAGGATAGACTAGATGCCCACTTTTTACCTCTGAAGTTCTGCAATTTTTTGATAGGCTTTGGAAAGAGAGCATTAATCAGTTAAACACTCAACAAGCACTTATTAAGCACCAACTATGTGCCAGGGACTGGGCTAGTAGCTGGAGATTCAGACAAGAGTAAAACAATCCAAACTGTCAAAGGGGCTTACACTCTATTGGAGAGAACCACATTTAGACATCCAAGTACATGCAAAAATATATGTATATATTTATACTTTTACACATCTAAGTCCACACAAAAAAAATTCATGATGAAGATGCAATCTGTGATATCAATGAAGTCATGAAATTAAATACATTCTTATGTCTCAATTCCACTCACCTAGAACTGTTTACTTCTTATAAACAGCATGCTTTCCTTATTTCTGAGTAAATCAGTTTGGGAAATATTGTAAGGGTTATCACTCCTAAGCAGTTCACATTCAGCAAAACTCTGCTAACCAGAACTCCATCTGCTTTTGGTGATGAAAAAAACACTCTGCAAGTCTCCAGATCACAATTATGACCATCACTGCTCAACATTCTTATCTTTTGGAGTTGAGATTATGTAAGAATTTTTTTTATTGACTTCTTGAATACAAGTACCCAAGGCATTAAGTGAAAAAGCATGGCCAAAACTAAGCACAGATCCTCCAAGGAAAAACAAGGCACTCAATGATTTGGTCAATCAAATTGCTTTTATTTACTCCAATCGATACATGCACTCAGTTACTTTGCTCAATTTACTTAAGAGAGAGGGGGAAAGCCCCTACTTCAATTCACCTAAATTCCCTGAGATATACAACGGAGAATATCTGTTTTCTCTGGCCATCATCTCATTCTTAGTATTCCCAACAATCTCACCACTTTCAGGAGGGTGGAAAAACAATGGTGGAAAGGAATTCTGAGAGTAAAGGACATGGGAAGTTAGATGGAACCTGTAGCTTTGGGCAGTGATGGCTGCGGACTGGAGACTGACTCACCTAGCTTCTGATGAGAATTCAGGAGGTTCCTTCTGGGTTCTAAAAAGTCAGACTCTCATCGTTTGAAGTCTAAGGTCATTACCAATATGGGCTTTCCTTGTTCTGCTTTGTTTGTTTATAAATTTGGCTCCCACTACAGCACCAGGTCATTCTTCCCCAATCAGAAATAGCAACTTGCACTTAGAATAACCTGCTTTTAAGATAGGTTTCTGTAACCTGGAATATATATTCCTCTTTTAAAGGGGACTTAACCAATTAGCTTTTAGCTCCTTTAAATGGTAGTAGAGAGTATATGTGCTATTATAAGAGTGTACATTGATTTCACACTTCAAAGTGGTTTTTACATGGTTAATTAGTTTATTAGTTAACATAGTTAATTATTAAATAGTTTATGATAAATAGATCTTGGATAATACAAACAATTATTTGGTCAAGTCAACCAAGTATTCTCATTACAAGCATCTGCTTAATGCAACCTTCAGCAAACTTGTTGTTGACATACGTATGTGCTTGGAATAAATGATTATTACAAAATCAAGAGGGAGACACTTGAGTCAAGAGTCCTCTTCTTACATGGTTCCAAACCAATGTAGTCAATAAACACTAAGTGTACACTGTGTCTCCTAAGGTTTATGTAAAGCATCTGTTTTCATCTTTTGGAGGAAAAATAAATATTAAGTTTGAAGGAGATAGGAAATTGAAGAATCATTGAAGTTAGGAAGATATTTTTTCCAAGCTTCTAGTTGCTTGAAGATTGTGGACCCCACAATTGTTTGCCAGCGTGTTATTTTGTTGTTGTTGCTGTTGATCTTTTTCCTTTTTTTCTCCATTAAAATTTGTATTTATTTTCTCCTAGTTACATATAAAAACAATTCTTAATATTTGTTTTTAAAACTCTTGAGTTCCAGATTCTCTCTCTTCAATCTACCCTCACTCCTCATTGAGGAGGTGAGTAATTCAAAATAGGTTATAAAGATATAGTCATATATAAAATTTCCATATGAGTCATGTTTGAAAGAAAACATGGTCCCCCACAAATCCTCAAAAAAGAGGGGAATATACTTCAATATGTTTTCATATGCGATCATAAACTTTTTTCTTTTTCTTTTTTCTTTAAACCTGAGGTTTAATTCCATTTTATCTGCGAGGTCTAAATGATACAATGGTTAGAGAACTGGACCTGGAATCAGGAAGACCTCATTATAAATCTATTTATAGCCACTTGCTAGGAAACTGGGCAATTCTGTGTTCCTCAGTTTCCTCATCTGTAACTTAGAGATAATGACAGCACCTACCTCACAAAGATGTTAAAAGGATCAAATAGGATAAAACATGCAAAAGTGCTTTGCATAGTTTAAAGTGCTATCTAAATGTTTGCTATTGCCAAAGAAATCTTCTGTTTCCATAAATAATACTAATAAAGCTTCCAAATGCTTAAGGAAAAAAAAAACAAGTTCTTAAATCTCTACTCTATATTTCCTTTGAACATATTTAACTTTCACTTCCAGGGACCAGCTTCCAAGAGGAAAGACGGATCAATGCTTATTCTCCAGATGAGGGGAAAAAACTAGAGAAAAAATGACTGGGTGCAAAGAACCATTTCTGGATGGTGTAATAATGATAGATTCCATTTCTCTGATGCCTTTGAAAAATACTACCTCATGATAATCCCATAAGAAAAGAATCACTGACATTTTTATAGTCTTTTCATGTTTATAAAGGGCATTGTAGATATGGTTGCATTTGAATCTCACAACAACCTTCTGAATTTGGGAATTCATGTCTTATTATCCCCATTTTACAGATGAGTAAATTGAGGCTCAGAGAAGTTGAGTGCGTTTCTCATAGTCTCATAGCATGTATCAGAAGCAGGACCTAGATCTAGGTCTTCTGGAATATAGGTTTAGCACTCTAGCTACAAAGTTATATAGCCTTTGTATAGTTATCCCATCTTTAAAGCTTTAAAAATATATGGAGTATGTTATGATAAAAAAGTTGCATCATGGAGTCCTCAAAGAAACTGTATTTAGAAACTGGAAATTCAATGATCTAGCAAATCATGCTCGAGGGGACCTTTTCAGTTCTTTACTATCCTCTGCATTTTAGAGGTGGGGAAGAGGCGAAAGGACTTGTTCAAGGTCAATCAGTCAATGCACTTCTTCCTAAGGAAAAGATCTAATTAGGAAACGAAAAAGGTATTCTTTTTCATCTCATTCCTTGAGCTTCTGGTATCTGGAGCCTAGAAGCATCTTCCACTAGGTCATCTTGGAGATTAAGAAATTCAACAAAAGCAATCAAGGAGCCTTTATCAATCCCCCACTAGGTGCCAGGCATTGTGCTAAGCACTGAAGTGAGGGACTCCTCAAGGACCAAAACCTCAGGGTGCTACAGTGAACTGCACAGGACGACTTGGGAATAACTTCCGCCCTTCTTTGCTCATTCTCATCTCTCTCTACCTGCTAATAACGGGGGATTTTGTTTTTGTTGGGCATTTGTTATTGTCCTTATAGGATTTAAATTCTAGACCCCCTCTCTTCCTTGAGAAGACCATAAAGATTTCTTTTATTTTCATTTTACCTTTCTCATTTTGGATTATACAAGGACTGGGAGGGAAAAAGCTGACTCTGGAAAGCATTACCAATCACCCCAGCCCAGGATTTCTTCCCCCAAACTACTGAAGTTGTTGGAAAGAATCAATAGTTGGGACCACTTGTTGTTCTGGGGCCTTTTCAAATCAAAAGAAAAACATAAAGCACCACACGTGATCCAGAGCTTCTTTATTAGGCTGATATATGACAAGACACAGGAGAAAGCAGGCATTAGTGGAAAGCAAGATTTTCCCTGAAATGGCCATTATAAATATGTCTCTCTGAAAAAAAATTAAGACAAAATAGAAGGCCACCTTCATCTCTGAAATAAATTTTAAAAAAGCTAGGGCGGGGAGAATGTGCTGGAAAAAAACTGGTAATGAGCAGTTCATCTGGGTAAAAATATGACCCTTCTAACATTGCCAAGGTCAGTAAGACCTGGGGTTATCCTTTGAGTAAGTGTTGGTCTCCCAAGCTAAGGTTGCCTAGGGGAAGCTTTAATTTATGGCACTAATTTTCCTCATATCTCCAAAAAGAAAGAATCAGATTAATTTTCAGCATAGCATGCTATTCATTTCATAGAAAACTTGCTCTCCACCCTAGCCCACTACCCCACTTGACCGTAGGAGAGATATCAAATCTTTAGCATAATTCTCTTTTCCATTTCTTCCCATGAAACCAGCAAAAATAAAATAATATTCCCCACAGTCTCTAAAACAATAGCTGACTCTCTGAAAATTCATATTAAAATGGTGATAATTTGGAGGATTTTGACTTCTACTCTTTATGACCTTTGCCATAGACCTTCAAGGTTTAAGAACTATGGAACTATCAAAGTTAAATGTCTAAGTGTTTGGTATCCTTGAGGAAAACTTAACACAAGTCAGTTCATTTGTTTAAGATAGTTTTTTCATCTCTCTCTTCCCTTTCCCTTAATCTGAGAAAGTATCAGATCAACATAGAAAATTTCCAGTCAGCTTTTTATTTCTACTAATGTTTCAGTGAATAAAAGTTGCCTCTTTCATAAGAGTTGACTAAGTGGATCATTTTTCCTGGTTCAGGGGCCGACCTGCTTCAACATAACACTTTGTCATAGGGTTTTGGAGACATCTGTAGTCCAAGAAACCAATAAAGGGAATGTTTTGTCATTCCAAAGTATAGGTTCTTCAGTGTAATACACATAAGTCAATAGAAGTGTCCAGGGAAAGGTCTCCTCAGCAATTTGCATGATGTGTGGAATGACTACAATCAAGACTCCTTTTCCTGTCCCCATTACACTTAGAGTTTGGAAGTTATATGCCTTTCACAATCCTGATCCATGTAAGAGCAAAAGATGTTTCCTTCTCATACCTACATGATAAGCAAGCACAGTACCTGTCACATAGTAGAAATATATGCTAAAGTTTTATAGGATTATCAATCCAATCATTTAATATTACATCAAAAATGCTTGCTATAACAATAAGAAAAGAAAAAGAAATTGAAGTAACAAGTACAGACAATGAGGAAACAAAACTATCACTCCTAGCAGATGATATGTTGGAATACTTAGAAAACCCTAGAGAGTCAAATTAAAAAAAAAAAAAAAAACTAATCAAAACAATTGGAAACTTTAGCCAAGTTGCAGGATATAAATTAAGCCCACATAAATCATAACTCTTTCTACATATTGCCAACAAAACCCAACAGGGAAAGATAGAAAGAGAAATTCCATTTAAAATAACTGAAGACCATATAAAACAATAGAGACTCTATCTGCCAAGATATATCAATTGTTGATTAATGATGGACAGAATCAGCTACACCCAGAAAAGGAACACTGGGAAATGAATGTAAACTGTTTGCACTTTTGTTTTTCTTCCCAGGTTATTTTTACCTTCTGAATCCAATTCTTCCTGTGCAACAAAAAATTTGGTTCTTCACACATATATTGTATCTAGGATATACTATAACTTATTTAAATGTATGGGACTGCCTGCCATCTAGGGGAAAGGGTGGAGGGAAGGAGGGGAAAATTCGGAACAGAAGTGAGTGCAAGGGATGTTGTAAAAAATTACCCATGCATATGTACTGTCAAAAAAACTTATAATTATAAAATTAATAAAAACAATAGAAAAAAGATATATCAATTGTAAAGTACTTTTCACATAAAAACAGACTTAAATAATTGAAAAAATAGTAAATGTTCAAGGGTAGAATAACCCTATATTACAAAAATGACAATATACCCAAATTAATTTTCTCATTCAGTACCATAATAATCAAACTACAAAAGAATTATCTTATAGAGATAGAAAAATAATAATGAAATTCATCTAGAAGAATGAAGGTTTTTTATTATTAATTTTATAATTATAATTTTTTTTGACAGTACATATGCATGGATAATTTTTTTTACAACATTATCCCTTGTAGAATGAAGGTTTAAGAATATTAAAGGGATAAGTATCAGATCTCAACAAAGTGATAAGCATCAAAATAATTTCATACAGGATATAAAATAGAATGATCTCAGATTATAGCATATAGAAGCAAATGGACAACATAACCTAATGTTGGATCATGCCAAAGATCTCAGCTACTGGAACAATAACCCCCAATTAAGTGATTGCTGGGAAAACTGAAAGGTAGTCTGGCAGAATTATGCATAATCTCATCCCACATATCAAGATAAGCCCAAAATGGGCACATGATTTAGATGTAAAAGTATCATATGCAAATTAGGAGAACATGGGAAAAAATTACCTGTTAGATTATGGAGAAGGGAAAACTTCATGATCAAATAAGAGATAAAGAGGTTTACAGGAATTAAAATGGATGATTTTGATAATATTAAATTAAAAAGGAGTTGCACAGATGACAACAAAGTAGGTAAAATTAGAGGAAAAGCAGAAGGCAGCAGAGGGAGAAATTTATAGGAACTTTATCTGATAAAAATCTCATTTGAATAAAAAGGGAACTGAGCCACATTTATAAAATAAGTGATATTGCCCAAATTATAAAGGATATAAACAGTTTTCAGAAGAAGAAATCAAATTTATCAAATTTTGAAAAAAATCTCTAAATCACTAATAATTAGAAAAATGCAAATTTAAAAAACTGTGATACCAACTCATATCCATAAGATTAGCTAAGACAACAAAAAAGGAAAGCAACAAACATTGGAAGGGGGTTGTGGGAAAATAGGTACATTCACACACTGATGAACTAGTCTAACAATTCTGGAGACAATTCTGGAGAACAATCTGTAACTATGCCCAAAGAGTTTTTTTTTTTTTGATCCAGGAATACTTATATGTATAAAAATATTTATAGTAGCTCTTTTCCTCCTTACTTAGTAGTCTCTTATTTTTCTGACTACATGTAAAGATAGTTTTCAATATTCATTTTTGTAAGATTTTGAGTTCCAAATTTCTTTTCCCTTCCTCCCTTCCCCAAGACAGTAAACAATCAGATGTAGGTTATACATGTACAATCATTTTAAACATATTTCCATATTAGTCATATTGTGAAAGGAAATCAGAACCAAAGGGGAAAAACATAAGTAAGAAAAAAAACAGAATAAAAAAGTGAAAATAATATACTTTGAATTGCATTGAGTCTCCATAGTTCATTACCATGTAGATGGTATTTTCCATCACAAGAAAGAAAGGAAAAAAGAGAGAAAGAGAGAGAGAAAGAGAGAGAGAAAGAAAGAAAGAAAGAAAGAAAGAAAGAAAGAAAGAAAGAAAGAAAGAAAGAAAGAAAGAAAGAAAGAAAGAAAGAAAGAAAGAAAGAAAGAAAGAAAGAAAGAAAGAAAGAAAGAAAGAAAGAAGAAAGAAAGAAAGAAAGAAAGAAAGAAAGAAAAAGAAAGGAAGGAAGGAAGGAAGGAAGGAAGGAAGGAAGGAAGGAAGGAAGGAAGGAAGGAAGGAAGGAAGGAAGGAAGGAAGGAAGGAAGGAAGGAAGGAGGGAAGGGAGGAAGGAAGGAGGGAAGGGAGGAAGGAAGGAAGGAAGGAGGGAGGGATCAACACAATGATCCATGACAATGCCGAAGGACTCCAAATCAAAATTTCTATCCACCTCCAGAGGAAGAATTTATGTACTCTGAGTATCTGGTAAAGCACATTTTTGTCTGTATTTTGTTTTGTTTTCCACCTTTCCCTCCAATACTTGCAACACAGTTAATGTAGAAATATGTTTTGCATGAGTATATATACAAATATATGTACAAAATAAATATACATACACACTTATATACATGTATCTATAAGCGTGTATGTGTATTTGTGTCTATGTGTAGTAGATATTCTATTTCTTATCTCCTCAATAAATGGAAAAGGGAGTGGAAGGATGGAGAAAATTTGCAATTGGAAAAAAAAAGAATTTTAAAAAAGAAAAGAAGGAAAGGGAAAGGACAGAAGACAAACACCAGTGATAAAATACATTTGAGATGAAAAATAATGGATTGGATCCAGGGCTGGATTTCTGGATTGTTTCAGGATGCTGTTGAGATCACTAATTCATGGTAAAGACCCTTCCCCAGAAAAAAATCCATCTGATAACTCACAGTCATTGTGGCATGACATTAGCCTGAAATTGCATTTATCTGAATTAATTCAGATGAAAAACTTTGCTCCAACTGGCAATGGCCTGGTTACCAAGAAACATTGAGAAGCAAAAAGTCCCTGGACTATTCCTGGGTACTATATGGTACATAGCTCAGCAAATTAGAGCAGGAAGGAACCTTAAAGACAGTCTGGTCCAGACTCCTCATTGTACAGACTTTGAAGCTGAGTCCCAGAGAGGGAAGGTGGCTTGCCTGACATCACCCAGCAAGCTGAGCCAGAGCCCCAGGTTGAATCCAGGCTCTCAGACCCCATCATTCCGTCTTCTTGTTATTCCAAAGCATCTGCTCCTTCCCAGGGGCACATTTTTAGCATTAGGCAGTGAGATTGGAATTCCTCATGTCGGCGTGCTTTTGTAAAATGGGAATTTAAATGAAAAGGGGCAAAGATACAGCCTCAGTTGTGTGTGAAGCATGTATTGAATGGTCTCCCATACATCTACGCACAGTGTTTGTAGCCCCTTCCTTTTGGAATTGTACTTAAATTCAAATCTTTGCTGAATGGATTAAATGTAAATGGCCTTTAGTGGGATCTTTCCCAGTAGGAGAGGGGGAACTTGGTATTGGTCCCGTGTCTCCTTCAACCTATTTCCTCCAGTGGGGCACTGACTGTAACTACAGGCTGCTCTTAGTCTGCAAGATATATGGGTACCAACTACAAATCATCACTGTGATAAACATTTAGGGTACAGGGTCACATAATTAATATATATCATGGATAAGAGATGAACCCATCTTCCTGACTCAGTTCATTTGAGAATAACAACCACAAAATAATCCTGACCGTGAAATCTCCCTCCAGTCGATTGAAACTTATAACCATGGGGAGTGGGCAGGGGTGAGGGAGGCCACCGGGATGTAACATTGTTCGCCCAGGGTCACACAAGCAGCAGAGACAGCACTGGAAGCAAGGTCACTGTCCCTATAATTATCAGGGATTTTAGGAGGTGCAGCAGATAGAACACCGACCATGGAGTCAGGAGATGAGTTCTAATCCAGTCCCCAATACTTACCAGGTGTTTGACCCTGGGCATGCTGCCTAACCACTGTTTGCCTTATGAAAAGGGGATAATAATGGCACCTTCTTCCCAGGGCTAGTGTGAGGATCAAAGTGTTTATCAACACTTTGCAGACTTTCAAGTGGTTTAAACATGCTAGTTAGTATTATTATAAGTGGCTAATAATAATTAATAAAATTAAATCTTCAAACTTTTTTATTTATAGTAAAATAAGACGCATGGAACCTTTCTGAAGAAGAGGAAAATGACAGTCTGATCTGTATTTCCCTCCTCCCACCTAATCTGTCCTCCTGGGGGTATAGCAGAAGAGCCCTTCATGGGCTTAACATAACAGAGCAGACCACCACTGTCTCTGGTGGGTCACCTGGGAAGGAAGAAGCCTTTTCCTCTACCAAGGCTTCTGGAGCTTCTTTAAAGAGCTTATCAGTAGCAAGAGTGACCCAACAAAGCAATAACGCCTCCCAGCAGCCCCACAAGCTAAGATCGGTGCCATTTCTATGACTTGGCCTGGAAAAACCAGGCAGGGAGCTGCTCACCACAGCCAGGGCCCAACATGTGGGTACAGAAATCTCAGAGGTAGCCATGGGGGCCAAACTCTTCACTTCTCATTTTTAAAAGCCTATGTTAGTTATGATACAGGAAATTACAGCGAAGAACCTAATCTGGGAGTCTCCTGAGATCCCAAAGCTTCCAAGTCTTGACTAACCAATGAGAGAAGGCTGTGGGCAAAAGGAGAGGGGGAAGAAGAGGGCGAGGAACCGATTTGGCCTACCTTAGATTCCTATGTATCGGACTCTAATTATCATCATCTTTTTCAACCGTGAAGTTAGAAACAATCCCTGTTCTATTGTCCTGTTCTAGTCTACTCTTTCACTCATTTTGGCAGCCCTGTTATTTTTTTTTTCATCCATAAAGGAAGTTCCCAGGGAGGAAATTCCATCTACCAATGCAGACCACTGCCTGTTCTGAATCCTCTAACCTTAGGGACGTGGAAAGCGGGGAGGGGAAGTATTGGAAGCTTAGGGGGCTGGCCACATAGCCATGGTCTGTGAATCACAGTATTTGGGAATAGGAAGGGACCCCAGAGGCCATCTAGTCCACCCGATTCAAGACAAAAATCCCAAAGATGTAAGAACTGGAGGAAAGACTTGAACTCAAGGCTCATTATGGGAATGACTATTATGTTTTTCCTTTGTTATTATAATCCTATCACCACCCCTAAAGAAGAATCATGTCTTCACAATTAAGCTATCTTTTACCTTGATTTACACACCCTGTCCAGCTAGCAGAGACAGGAGAAGCCTTGGGATATGAGGGTGCACCTGCTCATCTGCCCATAGGGCCACATTTCCAAGAAAGCTTGCAAAAATCTTGCTGCTTTGTCCAGTCCCTCTTGTGTCACTGGGTCATTAAAGAAAAAAAGCGCCTCATTTCTATGACATCCTTCATCCTCCTTGGTCCAGCTGAGCCCAGCTCGAGCCGCACACCCAGCAGAGTCTGCTTTAAGTAGAAAAATCTCCCTGATGGTCTGAAGCTCAGGTTTCTTGTAGCCCATCGATCCCCCGGCAACCTTCCACAGCATCAAAGCCAGAGCGCCCCTGGTCTGACCCCCACTTTATGGGCATTATTATATGGACAGGCAGAGCTACTTACAGTCCAAGCCACTGTCTCTGGCTCTGTGTAATAAAGTATTCTGGGATTGCTCCTCACCAGCTGCAGTTGGCGTCTTCTCTCTCCCTCTCTCCCCATCACACACACCACACACACACACACACACACACACGCACACACCCCTGACCTCTTCTCCCAATCTTGGCTGATGCCTTTCTCCCCAGGTAGAGGACAGCTCCAATGAGTAACTTCACATTTTGACTAATACCCCATAACTCTCAGTAAACAACATCCGTCACCCCGATCCATAACTAATAATAATGCTCTTTATTAAGCTTTCTTGTGCAACAGTATGTCTGATAAAAAGCTGCTCCCCACGCCATTTTAATTATAATAAATCACCTTTGTTATGATGTATGCATGCTGAGGAAGAACAGGCCTCTTGCCTCGCTACCTGCAATACTTTCATAATGAGGATACGGCCAGCATGACCCCCCCAAAATTATTTATGGGCAATGCTGGGAAAACTCAACAGTACCACCACCCCCCCTCGAATTTTGGCGACGTGAATCCAACAACTTTTATCTTACCTTACAGCTAAGAGCATCGTGGCTGGGGAGGGGTGGAGGAAACAGCCCCTGAAAAATGCTGTTTACACAAATAACAGGCCCCTGAATACAGCCACTAGCATGGAAAAATCAGTCCTTGCAGGGCAATCTTCCTCTATAAATGTGTAAAAGTATTTTACCACCCCCATGCCACAAATCAAGGATGAGACCATCGTGTGTGCAGCTTTCCAGGGACTGCGTGTCAAAGTCAGCTTCCCAGCAGTCCCCAGGGAACCGTGCCGGGCACATTCTCTTGAAAGGTGTGAAAATCTGATTTTCTAAAATGGATCAGTAATTCTCTATGAAGGGGAAAGGATCGATAAATCTTTGCTAAGTAGATTGTAAAGGAAAAAAATTATTCTTTCGGTGACAGTGCATTAGGACCCTCCAAACAATCTCAATAAGCTAAAGGCATCACAGCACGTCTCACCCGCTTCTTTGGACTTCTGATATATTTTTGTAATCTGGGATCATTCTGCAATGCACATACATTTATATTTGCTAAGCAAGGCTCCATGTTGATGGTGATTTATGGGAGATGCATTATGAGGCTTGGCAGTGACTAGAAAAAGAAAATTATTAGCTGTTTGTAACCTGATAGATGTGATACAAGGAAATGTCATTACCCCCGCAAACACATATTCTCCGCTTACTATATCACTCGTTGTGTGTGCCCACACGATACGCCTTGTGCAGGCACCAGAGTACAACGGTGGCCTGTTTACGGGGGCACTTTACGATCCCATATTCCTCCCATCTACATACATAAATATGCTCAGAAGGAGGAGGAAAGGGGAAGGACCCATTCTCAAATCACTGCCTTCAATGGGCCTTTCTGGCCACTGGCTTCTCCCCTCTTGGTGAAGAACTAAGGCAGCCCAGGATCTTTTTCCCCTAGCTCTCTGACCCCTACTCCCTTTCCATTAGCAAATTCTCCTTTTTTTCCATTCCTGTAAAGCTATGGCTCTCCACCATTCTGTAATTGCTTCCTGTAAAGCTATGGCTCTCCACCATTCTGTAATTGCTCCAAAATTCCTTTAGTACTACTTGAAGTCTTAATATGTTTTAGGAAATAAGCACGAATTGCTTTTCACAACAAGTGTAGACAAGTGTCGGGTGGGAAGAAAATGCCCAGAGAACAGCCTTCCATTATAGCCTTCCAAGTAACATGTTCCCTCACATAGTGTTAAAGAAGTTATTTTATGGAGATGAGGTGGTGGTCGATGCTGGATGTGCGATCGGGAAGACCCACCTTCAAATCTGGCCTCAGAAACTTATTAGCTAGGTGGCCCTGAGCCAGTCAATTAAACAAGCTCCATCTTACTTTCTTTTCTTTTTCTTTCTTTCTTTTTTCTTTCTTCCTTCCTTTCTTTCTCCCTTCCTTTCTTTCTCCTTCCTTCCTTTCTCCTTCCTTCCTTCCTTCCTTCCTTTCTCCTTCCTTCCTTCCTTCCTTCCTTCCTTCCTTCCTTCCTTCCTTCCTTCCTTCCTTCCTTCCTTCCTTCCTTCTTTTTCTTTCTTTCTTTTTTCTTTCTTCCTTCCTTTCTTTCTCCCTTCCTTCCTTTCTCCTTCCTTCCTTTCTCCTTCCTTCCTTCCTTCCTTCCTTCCTTCCTTCCTTCCTTCCTTCCTTCCTCTCCTTCCTTCCTTCCTTCCTTCCTTCCTTCCTTCCTTCCTTCCTTCCTTCCTTCCTTCCTTCCTTCCTTTCTTTCTTTCTTTCTTTCTTTCCTTTCTTTCTTTCTTTCTTTCTTTCTTTCTTTCTTTCTTTCTTTCTTTCCTTCCTTCCTTCCTTCCTTCCTTCCTTCCTTCCTTCCTTCCTTCCTTCCTTCCTTCCTTCCTTCCTTCCTTCCTTCCTTCCTTTCTTTCTTTCTTTCTTTCTTTCTTTCTTTCTTTCTTTCTTTCTTTCTTTCTTTCTTTCTTTCTTTCTTCTTTCTTTCTTTCTTTCTTTCTTTCTTTCTATTATTTTTATTCATTTTGCTGAGGCAATTGGAGTTAAGTGACTTGCCCAGGGTCACACAGCTAGGAAGTGTTAAGTGTCTGAGACCACATTTTGAACTCAGGTCCTCCTGACTTCAGGGGTGGTGTTCTATCCACTGCGCCACCTAGCTTTCCCTCAGTCTTAGTTTCTTTATCTGTAAAATGAAGATGGATATTAGCAGCACCTACCATACAAAGGTTGTGCGAGGATCAAATGAGATCATCTATGTAAGGCACTGTGCAAACCTTAAATTATTACTTAAATTAAAATGCTGAGCATAATCCCCAACACTGCCATTGCTGGACAATCTGGATAATCTAGCAAGGATCCAGGAAAATGTTGGATATCATAGGTCTATTATTATCTAAACAATAACAAAAAACAAGTCAAGTCTCAGCAGAGCAGCTTTGTATATCAATGCCTTTGTATTTCAATTAATAATCACCACCATGTGCCAGGCTTTACATAAAGTAAGGAGATAACAAAGAAGAAACAATGCATCCCATTATCTTTTAAGGAGGGAGCCACTATTTACCTAATAGGGCACATGTAAAATACATACAGAAAAAAGGGAGCATTTATTAAACACCTTCCCATGTGCTAAGCACTTTGCATCACTCAATCCTCACAAAAACCTTGCTATTATTATAAAGCTGCTATTATGATGCCACTTTATAGTTGAGAAAACTGACACAGATAGAGGTGAAATGACTTGCCCAGGATCACAGAATGATCTGGTTAGTGTCTGGATATGAGAGGCTGAGGCTGAATTTGAACTCGGGTTTTCTGACTCTAGGTTTAGAACTCTATCTACTGAGGTTCCAACTAGCTGCCAAAGTGGAATCACATAAGTGGGAGAAGGCAGTAGCAACTGGGAAGGATAGGAATCAGGGAAAAGGTGACAGTTGAACTGACTCTAAAGTTGGCAGCTGGTTTATTGGAATGGCAGAGATTTGAGGTGGGCAGATCAATTGGAAATCTATTGCAATAGACTAAGAAAGAAGGGGTGATGGTCTAGACTAAGCAGTGATGATGTGAGTGGAGAGAAGGAAATATATGAGAGATGTTGCAGAGAAAGAAATTACAAAATTTGGTAACCGACTCGACAGATGGGCTGAGGGAAAGAGAGGAATGGAGGAAAATATCTAGACTTTAAGATTAGGTGACTGTGGCATCCTCAACAGTAATGGGGAAGTTTGGAAGAATGGAAGGTTTTGGGAAAAATATAATGGGTTCAATTTTGGACATGTTGAGTTTGAGATGTCTACAGGACATTCAACTTGAAATGTACAGATCTAAGAATCATCTTCTGGAGATACTTGATCCTAAGAGAATTGATGAGATCACAGGATTAGAAAGTATAGACCAAAGGAAAAGGTGACCCAGGACCTTACCTGGAACCCAGAGGGACCCATGTTTGGTGGATGTGACATATACAGAAGATCCAGCAAAAGACCAATCAGAAAAAAGCATTCATTAAGCACCAATTATCTAAGCTAAGGGCTGAAGATGAAAAGACAAATGTAAAATCCTTCCTGCCCTCAATGAGTTTATATTCTATATCTATAGGAGTATTCAAGATCAATATGATGAATACAGTAATTTGTTAGAAGAAGGCCCCCAGCAGCTGCAAGGAGATCTGGAAAGGCTTCCTGGAGGAGGTAATACATGAACTGAGCCTTTAAGGAAACAAAAAGTAGAACTTTGTTATAGAATGGGAGAACATGGGAAAGTGACCCTTTCATTGGAAGCTAATATCTGTAAGATCCAGTTGCTTGGGAAAAAGAAGCAAACAAATAATATGGATCACATTATAATGTGTTAGGTCTGGCACTTCCTAGAACAATTATAGAGTAAACTAGTCATTCAATCAGTCAAAATTTATTAAGTGCCTACCTACTATGTCCTCGAGGGTGGCTAGGTGACACCATAGTGCAGAGAACATTGGGCTTAGAGTCAGGAAGACCTCAGATACTTCCTACTTGTGTCACTGGACCCTATTTGCCTCAGTTTCTCATTTTTAAAGTGAACTGGAGAAGGAAATGGCAAATCTCTCCAATGTCTTTGGCAAGAAAACCCCAAACAGGGTCATGAAGAATCTGACATGTGCCAGAGAATGTGTGAAGCCCCTCAGTAACTGCCATTGATTTGAGTTGAAATAAATGGCACTCTGTGCATGATTTTCATAAACGTCTCTTCTTCCCTTCATAGCAGAGAGTTTGTTATTCACATAGTTGTTTTTAATTTGAAAATAGATGTGAAGGTATATACATGTAAAGAAGCATATTTTCTAAATTAAATCCCTAGTTATATTTTCTTTTGATCTGGAGAAAATCTTTCACTTTAGAGAAGAAAGACTAGGTTAATACTTAAAAGATCTGTGACTTTCTCTATGTATGTGTTCCCTGGACCGATGTAGAACAGAACCCCTCAATAAGTCAGCAGATGGTTTCGGGGAGATGCTGTGGCCAAAAAGTACATTACACTACAGATAGTCAGATGATAAAGAAAAATAGATTCCTGGAAAGCAACAATCATTCCTGTTGAGCACTTGAAAGCTTAAATAGTCTTGTCCTGACAACCCAATGCTGAGATAGTAGTAATAGTGAGAATAACAGAAATGGTGGTGATGGTGACATGGTTAATAGAAGCATTGGCAGAATAAATCGTGGTGATGCAGTAGTGGTGGCTGTGGTAATGTGATTGTCAAAATGAGTTTGCTGATGGTAGTAGTGGTGAGGGTGGTTCTTTCATACTATAGAATGCAAATACAACATGATCCAGATGTCTTTTTAAATAAGAATAATTTACCTTTATATGAGGTCATCAGAGAGATGTTTACCTTCTAAAGGAAATGGGCCAGCTGGGTCATGAGTGAAAGAGAATCAAAGAAAAGACCCTATGCTCTACTGGTATCCTCATGACATCAACAATTCTAGAGAAAGATTTCCAATACATTGGACAGCTCCTCCCGAGGGTGTCTGTGAAAGACCATGAAAACAGAAGTGAGGTGTTCTTATTTAAAAAGACACGACATACAGCAAATGCTTAATAGATACTTACTGAATTGAGCAAATAGAATTGATTTCCATTAGAACTTCAACCCACATTAGAGGGATTGGCATTTAGGCTATTCCTTAAATTATGCCAACTGTAACTGGACTTGAGAGTCATAAAAGATGCCCATCTTCACCTCTTGGTTAACTTTTCATAATTGGTGCTTCATTGGAGACAGCAAAAGGGATATGCTGGGATAAAGCCTTTTCAAAAAGAAAGACAACCTTTTGCAGATACTATCAGGTTACATGTACTCTGGTTATTTCACAAAATGTGTACTAATGGGTATTGTTTATTAAGTCTAATATTCCATATTAGACTTCAGATTATGCTTAGGATTTTTATCTTGATGTCAACATCAATATGTATAGGTGTATATATATATATATATATATATATATATATATATATATATATATATATATATATATATGTGTGTGTGTGTGTGTGTGTGTGTGTGTGTGTGTGTGTGTGTGTGTATACACACTATAGAGAAACTAATAAAGACAGTAGCTGACATGTTTGTAGCACTTGATGTAACATGGTTATGGCTGATATTCCCATAAGTTTTCTTTCTATGATCTCTTTCCTGTAGCAAACAATGGATTCTTTCTATTTCTATTTTATCTTTTTGTTCTAGAGTTTCAGGGAAATTTCCCTAATAATATCTTGTAATATTGTACCCAGTTTCTTTCAAGTTGCCCAACAATTCTTATATTGTCTCTTGTCGACCTGTGCTCTGGATGAGTTGTTTTTAACTTCACTATCTTTCTCTGAACACAAACCCAGATCCTCTTTTACACCAAAGTGCTATAAATGGTTAGATTCTTTTTCTTTGCTTACTCATTTTTATTCTTAATGTGTCATTTTATTTTTAACAAATCAATAGTACTATCAAGTTTTAATCCCAAGTTTTGAGTAATATAATCCTAATTCTCAGGTCCTTTTTATTGTTGTTTTCTGAATCCATTTTAGGGGCTCAACCTCAGGGACTTCTCTCTTCTTTCCCTAACCCCCAGCTATGCTGTCTTGAAAATATTCTTGTTCCTTAGGATATCACACTCACCAGATTTATGCTTGTTATAAGAAAGGATGAGTTCAATGATTTTAGAAAAACATGGAAAGACTTGCAGAAAATAATGAAGAGCAAAATGAGCAGAACCAAGAGAACATTGTGTGCAGTAATAGCAATGTTGTTTTAAAAATGACTTTGAGGAAATAAGTTATTTTGTCTATTATAAATATTCAAATTAACTATGGAGGTCATATGAAGAAAACACTATCTGTATCTAGAGAGAGAACTATAAATAGAAGTATGAATAGAATAATTATATATATACAGCTATAGATATAGATAGATATGTGTGTGTGTCTAATGGTAGCCATCTCTAGAATGGTATGGGAGAGGGAAAAAAAGAGATTCAAAAGGATAATTTTGTTGTTTTTTTCTGAGGCTGGGGGTAAGTGACTTGCCCAGGGTCACACAGCTAAGAAGTGTTAAGTGTCTGAGAACAGATTTGAAGTCGGTCCTCCTGAATTCAGGGCTGGTGCTCTATCCACTGCGCCCCCTAGCTGCCCCCTTTTGTTTTATATTTGAAAGAAATAGCAAGTTGTGCATAGTAAATTTGTTGTTTCATATACAATCCTATTTTTTTATTGTACTGTTATATAAATGCTTGTTTTATTTCATAAATTTATATATATATGTATTAACATGTGCGTATATATGTATATACATGAGCACATGTGTTTATACATATGTATGTATTTCAATTTTAAAAAAAGAATGACTATGGCTAATTCATTGCCTCATCTTTGGACAAAAGTTTGATTTAATGATAAAGACTTATTGAGTATCTACTATGTTCAAATTAAGCTAAGTACTAAAAATACAAAGATCAAAACAAACCAGTCCTTGCTTTCCATGAGCCTATATTCTACTCGAAGTATATAACATGTACACAAGCCATTAAATACAATATACAAACTTATCCCAAGAGGCAGACGTGTGGTATGTTAAGGGCTATAATGGACTTTTAAAAAGACACCTATGTGATGCACTGGATAGTGGATAAAGCATCAGACTTGAAGTTGAAAAGTTCTGAGTTCACATTCTATTTCAGACATAACACCTGTGCAACTTATCTAAGCAACTCACTCAGCCTCAGTTTCCTCATCTATACAAGGAGGATAATAGGACCTGTTTCATAGAGTTGTCATGATCAAATGAACGAATATAAAAGACAACATAATTAAATTTTTATTTCCGTCATTTATTGCTATAAGATCTTGGGGGAGAAGGGCCACATACGAGGCATGAGAAGGGCCAGCTAGCATAAAAGCAAACACCATCCTAACACTGATAAAAATTCAGGTAACTAGCAAGGAACAATAGATGTCTAGTTGAGGTATAACCTTCCCGAAAGGGTGGTTGCTCATGTAGATACAGTCCTGGAAAAGACACCATCAGGAGGTAGAGGTGGGAGGGTCTTTGGAGATCATTTGGTCCAACCCTCTGGTTTTACAGTTAAAGAAGTCCAAGTTATAGGCTCAAGACAACACAATAAGATAGAAATATGGATTTTGAGCCAAGGTCTTTGGTATACATCATTTACCTCAGCAAAAACCACTGTACAAAGAGGAAGTGAGACCAAAAATGGGTTTTGAGGATGTGTAATATGTGGATAGCCAGGAATAGAAGAAAGGGCTTTCTAAGTTCTAGACACAATGGGCTTTAGAACCTGGCACATAGACAAGGTTGGACATGTTGGTGAGTTATGGTTGATATTTCTGCTAGCAAACATTTCTCAACAAGTGTTAGATTTGTAAAGCACAATTTGAATGGGAATGTAATCCTTATAATCAGGAAAGAAATAAATTATAATGTTATATGACCAGGAGAATAAAACTGGAAATTTGGGTTTTCTTTCTCTATATAGAGGTATGCCATATGCCCAGACTCTTCCTCTCAGGGTCTTCTGGGTTTCTTAAAAATTCTCTAGATTATGGATGACAGAGTACATATTGGTCTAAGAACTTTTTTCTTTCCCTGACCCAGGATCTGCATTCTTTGATCCAAAAACCATTATGATTGCCTTCTAGGAATAGAGAAGCTAGAAGACAAGGCTGATGTTAGCCTCTGTATATTCCTTGCAGGTCATTCTACTCTTTAGTTTCTCTCCTGGTGGCCTCCTGTTTTGCTTTCTGAGAAAGGTAGAAGAAAGAGAAATAAGCAAGAGGTCCTGGTTTTTTTTACATGTCTATGAGACCAAGAAAGTTAGTTTGAGAAGAACTGGGAAGAGCTATTGATTCAGTTGTCTCTGTGGCATCATCTGGAACAGATAGGTCACAGGGGTGAGAAAAACATGGCTAGCTGACACATCTGGAGCTCATAATTAGCAGATCATTTCCAGAGTGGTCTACCCATTTTCCAAGCATGGCATCCAAAGAAGAGACAAGTATCTAGAGGAAGGAAATCTGGTAAGTTTGAGGTCCTGGATGATCTTGAGCAAGTCCCTTCATTTCATTGAACCTCAGTTTCCATCCCTTGTATAATGATGGTTGTATTAAAAAAGACTCCAATTTCACCCTCAGCTCTAAAATTCTTCAGTTCTATGATTCTCATTCCATTGTGCCTGAAAATTAACTGGAGAAGTCAGGGTGATTGTTTCTACACACACACACACACACACACACACACACACACACACACACACACACACATCCACACACACACACATGCACATGTATACACACACATATGCACCTACTTGCTCTGTTGCAAGGAATAGGGAGCATTTATAGAAGATTTTCCAAATAAAATCATGCCAAAACTTAGAGCTGTTCAAAATTTGAATGAGGTCCTTCAAGAAATAATGGTTTTCCATTCACTGGACATCTTCAAACAAAGGTTTGTTGAAGTCATTGGCTTTGTGGCAAGGAGGAAACTAATTCCATTAGAAATATTGAATTAAGAAGAATAAAACATTGGAAATATCTTTACCAAATAGGAAATCTTCTGAAATAATTCCTTATAATCCAGCCCACACTTCCCCTGACTTCCATTTTGAAGCAGTGACCCAGTCTCACCTTCTATACCTTGAAGGAAGGGGATGAAAGAACACTTAATTCACATAGCGACTCCTCTTTCTACCCCCCTCCATGAAAGGGCAAACATTATAAAAGTTGGTAATACTCAACATCGGAGGGGTTATATGAAGAAAAGTATACTGATATGATGTTGGTGGACTTGTGAATTTGTTCAGCAATCCTATTAAATAATTTGGAATAATAATGAAAAGAGTCACTAAACTGTTCATATCCTTTGATAGTATAACTGGTAGATTGACTAGTTTTGTTGAATTGTTTTTCTTTCTTTTTGAAATTATTTGTTACAAGGGATTTCTGTCTGACTGTGGGAGAGAGGATAAATAAAATGAGAAGTAAAGATGAGATAAAATCAAGAGATAAAATAATTTCTAAAAAGCAATGATATCAATAAAATACTTTTTTAAATTAAAAAAAATTTCTCCCCCTTTTAAATGCCTTTTCATGTATGGAGATGACCCTGATCCTTGAAGGTTACTCCTGTATAACACAATGTATCAGGTCCTACCTCTCATATTGGACAGGGTTTGACTATGGGCCCAGTGATAGACTGAATGTCTGCTTTCCAAGGTTAGCCCACCTAAATTCAAAAAGAATTCTTATCAGGTTGGGTGAAGGATGATAAATGCTGTCTGTGTTGGTAAAGAGAACATATGTACCTACAAAATTCAAGATCCCTGAATTATCCAAGTATTGTAGAAATGTTAGTTAGCAGATGTCTCTAAGTTTTGCACTAACTATTCACTTTGGCTGGAACACATTCCCTTTTCACCTCTTCTATGTTGAACTTATTTCAAAACTCAGTTCAAACTTTTTTTGATTTCTTCAATTGCTACTGTCTTCCCTCCTTCTTCCCTCCTTACACTATCTTGTATTTCTTTTTTTTAATTATTCTAAATGAAGAATAACGTGGCAGAGTGGACCTGGGTCTGGCTCTGGGAAATTCCCTAAACCTATAAGTGTCAGAGAAGATGCTGACCTGCAATAGTGGTTGAAGTTTTCTCTCCTAGAGATTACAAGTCCAGACTCCTATATCCTATCTCCTTAATATTTCTATACTTTCATATATCCATGATAACTCCCTTGCTAGAGCATAAACTCCTTGAAAGCAGGAACCATTCCATTTTTATTGTTGGAACGCCAATACCCATGACAATGCTTTATATGTTTCAATATTCATGGAACCGAGCTAAGGCATTGTCTCATTATACATGATTTGTTTTAAATGTTCTTTCAGCTCCACAGCCCCTTTTAAACTTCGTATTGGACCCATTCCCATAGATTTTTAGGGCTTCTTTCTTCTGCACACTTCACTTTCCCACTTACTAAAAAACTTGGATAGTCTGGTACTTTCACTGTCTCACATGACTTCTCTTGGCAGGAACAAACATTTATTTTAAAAAGATTCACAAAACTGCCATCGTTGGACTAAGTTTTTTTTCTGGAAATTTCATTGCTAAACATGGACTTTGATGTCTCTGCATAAAGGCCTTCCCTAGAGACACACAGTTGATGATCCAGTAATGAGTGTTTTCTTTTGACTAGAAAGAAGATTTCTGCCACATCCATATTTGATTTTCTGGAAAAGCTATAGAGTAGCATGAGCTTTACACACGGGCCCGAATAAGCTTATTATAAGCTTATCATTCTTCCGTGCGTGGCTCATACAGATTTTGCCTATTGCTCTGGGTGATGGTGGTAGGGGACCCCAGAAAAGCAGTAACTTGACAACCCGAGGACATAAATGAAGTACGTAAATTCCTCACAAATGGGGCTCTTGGTAGCACATTTAAAGTCTGGATAGCACTTCTCCAGCACACCCTAGGAGTTCATTTTTAAAACGAATGAAATGATGCTGGAAAGATGACATTTGAGAATTATTTCCCCCAATTTGTTGACTCACAGCTCTTTGAATGTTTTTAGATGAATACTGTTGTGGGGAGTGAGGAAATGGGGAGATCTTGCTCAAATGGCCACTGTTTTAAACTACAGAACATGAATAACATAGGGGCCATTAGTGTCAGGAGATTAGTCAGATTGGACCTTAACACTCTAATGGCATCTGTTTAAGGGATGGCAAAATGGAATAGAAATTAGAAGGCAGGCTCTATTCTCACACCCACCTCCTAGCCCTTCTGTAACACTGCAATGGAGATCTCTAGTACTCCAGTGTTAAATAAGGACTACCTTTCCCATGAGGCTTTAGGCCTTAAGGATCCCAGATTTCAAGCTTCAGGACCATCTAGTCCAATGTCCTTCATTGATAAATAAAGAAATCAAGACCCAAGGGGTGAAGCAATTTATTCAGAATGACCCAGGCATAAAGTGATAAAAACAAGATCTTTGGTTCTTTTTCCTTGGGGGACAGAATCAAGTCACCAAGTCCAGACTCTCCTGGGGCAGGGAGGCTTCTGGGAGGAAAAGGGGAAAAGCTGCTGGAGGATATGATTATTATAGTGATAGCGGTGTCTGGTTCAGGAAGGGAGATAGCAATAGTTGGCTTGCTTGCAACTGCTAAGAATTTGAACAGAATCCTTACTGTTATGATTGAGATGCTTCAAAGGGGGAAACTGAGGCAATACTTGAAGGAATCTTGCCCCTGTTCTTCAGGTTGCTGACACAGGAACTCTCTGCTATGAGTCTCCCACACATGAGCATCTGTGTGGATATGTCTGTGTGTATGTTGGGTGTGTTTCTCCACTCTTTTGTTGTTTTAGATCTGATTAAATGATACTGTCAAAATGCATATTCCTCAGCTGACCTCCTAGCCTAGTACAAACTGAGTTTATATTATGATGATTCGGGGTAGAGGCCCAAGCCAGATGAAGTTCATTTCATCCAGTATAGCACACATCGAATCCAATAGTCCATGTAATAATCTGGAGTAGAATGGCACAGGAACCTCAATACTCTCAAAATAGCATATTTCAGTGAGAGGCCTCTCCCATATGTCTCATGTGGACATTGGGTGGCTAGAAAAGATGATTTTGTGGATATAGGGAGTTCCCAATTTGAAAATCCTTGATACTAATGGACAATTATCTAATTTAGAGAGTCAACTAGAGCATTACAAGATTAACACAGAGTATAATTGTCAGATGTAGCACTTGAATCTAGGAATTCTTTTTTTTTTTTTTTTTTTTTTTTTTCCTTTTTTCCTGAGGCTGGGGTTAAGTGACTTGCCCAGGGTCACACAGCTAGGAAGTGTTAAGTATCTGATACCAGATTTGAACTCAGGTCCTCCTGAATTCAAGGCCGGTGCTCTATCCACTGCGCCACCTAGCTGCCCCGAATCTAGGAATTCTTAACCCAAAGCACAACTCTATCCAGTAAACCATACAGCTTTTCCACGTGTTCACTGGTGATCACTGTGCAATCTAAAGTTCTGGGTGAAAACAATGAGAGCATTTCATTCTTTTCTCAAAAACAAATTTAAAAAATGCACCCAATGTACCAGTAGCTCCTTAGCAAGATGCCCACGGCCAAGATTTCTAATGAAAAATATGAAATGACAAGAATATGGAAGATTAGCTGTTAAAAATTTACAGAAGGTAATTTACAGTCTTTATGTGCGTAGAAGTACATATGGCTCATCTGTGTCTATATCTGTTCTGTGTGCATATGTATATACATATATATATGTATATATATATATATACATGCACACTCTTAAATTTGGCCCTGGTACAGGGCCAATTTACTGGTTTAGAATAGCTTAGTTTAACATCTACTGGTCTAGCTTGTGTACTGCTAGCAGAAATATGCATGTTTTTGCCATGACACAATCTGTTTATGATCAGGAAGAGGAAAAATACAAAAAAAAAATATCACCTGCAGAGGCAAAGTGCACCTGAGGTGGAAACAAGCTGGGAATGTGTCAGATGTTGGATGCTGCGGTTCTGGGTGGAAGGAATCCCTCTCCTCCCGCTGAGGATATTAAAATAATCCCCCCTTTCATTCTCATGAGAAACAATGGCTTTGTTCAAATTTCCTATCAATAGACATACTAAAACAAGAACCAAAAATTAACCAACGATCCAGAGGGGATCCATATTTTGCCCTTTCCTCCTGAACCATTCATTATGTCAGCAGGAAATAAAAAGGGAAAGACTGCCCAAGAGAGTTAGTTCATTCCTAGCAGAAAACCTCAACCCTGTATTTAAATGGCAGCATCTCAGAAAGGAATTTGCTACTTGATACCATTATGTCTTCGTGGGAATGATACAGCCCTGAGATGAGGCTGAGTTTCATTCATTGTGGTATAGACGGCTCAGCCAGGGTGCCTTTGATGTTTGCTGGCTCTGGGGCCCTAGCTAGGCTATTTCATCTCTCTGGGCCTCAGTCTCCTTCTCTGTAAAAGTAGGTTGTAACAGATAGCCTCCGTGGTCCCTTCCATTTGTGATCTTGAGATGTCTTCTTGAAAGTCAGTGACCTCCCGACAGCTCCTCTCCCAATCCAGCCTCAAACTCCAGGTAGATGTTCATTTAATTACAACAGGAACTTCCCTTCCAGTTTGGAAATTGATTGCCATCCAACCTCCTGTAATTAAATGAAGATCTGGGTTCCTGCCAGAGTCTGAGTAAATATTAATTTGGGTGAAGAATAGCTATTTTTTCCCTTCAATGCTTCATTTGCCTCCTGAGTCCAGCAGCGAGCTGGACTAATTATTTCAGAGTGTAAACAAGTATCCACAAAGATGGGATGGGTCCTTCAGAAAATGCAGCCCTTCCGGCTTGGTTCTAAAGATCCCAAGTCTGCTTCGGGTGTTTCCACACCAGAGACAAAAACTCAGAAGCAAGACAAGGAGTTCGCCATCCCCTCCTTACACCTGGCTGCCCTCCCATGCCCTCCTCCCATCCCTTTGCCTCAGCAGGTGGGAGGGGGAAGTGTCCAGCAGGCCAGTCTACTGGGCGGCTCTCCAATCCAGCCTGCACACAGAGCTCCCTCTGCCCCCCTCCCCATATTTACAACATGACCCATCCAGACAAAAGGCCCAGTTCTCCTCCTGCTTTTGTGTGGGGCGCCAGAAAACAAGGGTCAGCTGCATTGGGGAGAAATGGCAACTCCGGCTTAGCGGACACATGGCACAATGTTCCCGTCGAAACCCAAGTCGGAGAAATTTTTTAAATGTTTTCAACACATCAGCATGAAGCATCGACCTAGTTGAAATCACTTAGATCTAAAGCAAATGCACTGATTGTTTTCACAGCAGGCTTTTCTTCTTGGCGCTTGGAGCAGGCGCATCAGCCCCAGCTTCTTGCAAAGGTTTTCAGCCCCCTGCCTTGGTCTGCCAGGGCCTATGACACAGGCGATCAATACCGGGAGAAAGTCGGGAGGGATTATGAAGATGAGGTGAGGGGCCCAAGAACCTGGCGGGATGTGCTCCTTCACTCACCTTGACTCCCCGCCTCACACAAAAGCAAGAAACCTTCGAGCCCCAAATCCAGCCCCACAGAGGACAGAAAGTAGGAGCTGAGAGCTTTACAGAGATGCCGTATCAGGCAGGCAGATGCATCAAGGTGTTCTGTGCAGGGTCACTTCGGAACTTCTCGTCTCAGAGTGCCATGCTTAGAACAATGGGCACAGTGCAGAAGCTTACTTCTACAGGAGATCCTCCTGAGACCTCCAGTTCAGAGAGCTTGCTCCCTTTTAAAATTCATTTGGGTGATTTTTGTACATATTTCATATTCATTTGCTTGTGTGCAATCAGTGTCACTGATTGAGAGAAGGTTCCTCAGGACCTTTGAGGTCACTTAATTCAGGCATGTCAAACTCAGTTAGCAATGGAGGCCTTTCACCCAGACCAAAGGATCCCTACGGGCTGCATCTTAGCTTAATTTTCAAATGGGACATTACCTATGTCTCATTGTATTTTTATTTATTCCCATAACTAGTCCAATTTCATTTTAATTTGGTTCTGGACACAGTGTTGAGGGTTTCCCGTCTGACACCTGTGATCTAACTTCTGTATTTTAAATATTAGGAAACAGAGGTTAAAGGATTTGCCAAGTGGGCTATTCAATGGCAGTGTCAGGATAGGCCGATTTAATCAGAAATTCTGTCTTCAGACATACTGATGATTTCTTGATTGGCCCATCTGATGGCCTTTTCTCAAACTTCATCCTTCTTGACCTTCCCACAGCTTTCTATATTTTTTTCCTCATCTTCCTCTTTTGGAAACTCCTTTTGGAAACGCCTAACACCTCTCTCCTGGATCTCCTCCCAAATATCTGACCTCTCTCCTGTCTCCTTTGTGGGATCCTCCTCTGAATCATACCCATTAACCACAAGAAACTCCCCAAAGCTCTGTCTTGCAGCTTTTTCTCTTCTTCCTCTATAACATCCCACTTGGAGCTCATCGCTCCAATGGGTTAAATTATCATCTCTATGCAGATGACTCTCAGGTCAAATTATTTCATTTTATCCTCTCTCTTGACCTCTGGTCTCTCATTACTGACTGCCAAATGAACATCTTGAGCTATATGTCTGTCCCACAAACATCCAGAACTTAGTATGGTCAAAACAGAATTATTGCCTTCATACTCTCCAACAGATTTGACATCACCATGCTCTCTATAACCCAAGTCCGAATCCTAAGAGTCTTGACCCTTTATCCACATAGCCAATTTGTTGCCAAGTCTTGATATTAGTTCCTTTCCAACATAACTTTCTTATGTCACCTCTATACCCCTAGTGAAGACTATTATCACCTTCCATATGGACTCTAGTAATAGCCTTTCAATTGGTTTTCTTGCCTCAACACTCTCTCTGATCCGTTTTTAAGGTATTGTAATCCATCCACCTACAGTGCAGGTCCGACCATATCACTATCCATCCCCTAATTCAATAAACTCAACTGGCTCCATATTACCTTTAAAATCAAATATAAAGTCAGCTGACATTTAAATTCCTCCATAAACCAGCCTCTTCTGACTTTTTCATGCTTTTTTATAATTTTCTCCCCTTCATTTATTCCATGATCTCTTGGCACTGGGCTTTCTTTTTGTCCCTCAAGCATGGCATCCTATCTCTTGAATCCATGTACCAAGCTGACCAATAAGAAGAGAAACATCCCAGGACAGGAGCAAATTAAATCTTCCTTGAGGATCAATAATGGGAAGATCCATGAGTGGCCACTATATTTACAGCCTGGGTAAGATGGAAAACCCAAATGAAAATGAAGTAATCAGATATACTGAATCCTCGACAAGATCTTTCCCAATGCCCCACCCCCAGCTCTTCATAAGTTCTTTTTATTTTTTGGAATTTATTTCGGTTTTGCTTGTCTGTATACATCCTCCTCAAAGGTCTATATTTATATCCCCAACACCAAAAAGAATGACATGCAGCAAGAATAGCCGTGTGAGCCCTTCTTTCCTGAGCAACGTAAACTTAGCTCTACTAGCTGATGGGACAGCGAGGGGGTGCGGTGGATAGAGTGCCGAACATGGAGTCAGTTTTCATGAATTCAAATCTGCTCCCAGACACTATTAGCTGGGTGATCCTGGATAAGTCACTGAATCCTGATTGCCTCAGTTTCTTCATCTGTAAAATGTTCTGCAGAAGGAAATGAAAACTATTCCTGTATCTCTGCCCAAAAAAACCCTCCAAATGAGACCACGAAAAGTTGGACACAACTGAATAAGACTTAGCAAAAAAAAGCACAACAGGCACAACATGCAGTAGGCACTTAATAAATGCTTATGTCCTTCCTCTACTTCCTTCAAATCCACCATACCACATTGCCTCCCTGTCCTCAAGAGGCTTCCATTCCACAGAGTGAAAAATACACCTCATGTTGCATGCATGTAAGTAGAGGGACATTCGAAATACTTGTATAATCAATAAATGGCAATTGTGGCAAAAGAGGGCCTAGAAGGTGGTGGGATCCATAAAGGCCGGTCAAGGGAACCTCGATAAGTCTCTAACTTAGACCTCTGGGAGAGAGTGAAAAATGAGGAGGGTGGATGAGAAGATTTGAAAGATCCTTCAAGATAGAAATATTTTGGGCCTTGGAGATCACATCTGGTCTCAGTCTCTCAACATTTACTATCTATATTACCTTAGGCAAGTCACCTAACCCTAATTGCCTCCCTCCCCCAAAAAACATAGAAATCCTTTGATTACCCATACATACACACACACACACACATACATACTCATCCCACACTCCAAGACACACACACACACACACACACACACACACACATTCCAGCACACACACACACAGCAGACCACTAAGGTCAATATTAATTCTGAGTGAATAGTAACATCTGCTCAATTAAGCACAAGCCCTTCTGGCAGCAATTTATTCCTCTGAGGAAGCCAACTAAATTAACTGCATTATCTTTATTAATAAAGTTGCCTTAAAAATCTCTCTAACTCTAGGAATACCGAATTTAGACACTTAAGCACTAAGTGGCCTCTGGGGAAGGCCTCGGTTGAGCTTCGGGGCCCAGAGCAGACATCCCTCACAAGCCGGCTGCCAGTGGGCCGGTGGGGGCCCCAGGGCTTCCTGTCTTTGGGTTTCTGTAGCCATGCTTCTGGGCCAGACACTCAGGGAGAAAAAATGTGTCTTTGGCATGGGGTCACTTCCTGTCCTGTGCCTTTTCTCTGTCCAGTGGCTTCCTCTTTTGTTCCCCAATTGCTTTCTAACCTCCCACTGCTAGAACCTGCTGAAGGAGATTGAGGTCTGAATGAGGACATCAATAAACCTTAACAAAGGTAGAGCCAAAAGGGCTTAGTTCCAGGAAGCTGAATTTAGGGGGTGATAACATACTTGTAGTCATTTAGCAAGAAAGAAACAGGAGAGCTTGATACCTAATTATTATGAATAAAGAGATGAGTTAGACAGCGATCGATTGTGGAGTTGGGGTGGATCCATTCCCAGTCCATCCTACTCCTTAGTTTTCCATTTGGGCCTCAAGTCAAAGTCCAGGCTCCACTGTGTCCCATTCAACAGAGTGATCACCTATTGTTCTTTCCCATCCCCCCAAGATCACATTTCCAGCTGCTACCCCAGGTCTGCAAGTCCCTCTTTATGTGACTGCTGTCTGCTAAGGGGCCATATGATGTGGGTCTCATTCACCACATCTTTAAATTGAGACCAGGTAATTAGTTGACCTGAAAAGTAGATTTCAGCCCTAACAAGAAGCCACTTAGGCAGCAATGCCCATCCTCCAGGTGCCCGGGGCTCCTTCCTGTGTTCCTTCCCCACTCCCTGTTCTCAGTTCAGTCCCTTTCAGTAAGGTTAGCTTTGTTCCAGGTGACAAGCTAATGCCAGGTCAGCCTGAAGGAACACAAGAAGAGGAACCCAGAATGTGAAGGGAAGAATCTCTATTCTCTGTCTTAGTCGGGCCATGTCTAAGGATGCAGTTCAGCTCAAGTTAGTGGGAAAGATGGGGTTCTGCTCTGGGAGCCTCGAGTTAGCTGGAAAGAATCCAGGGGGTCAGGCAGGATGTGAAGGGCCCCAATATCATGCTTTTGTAGGATCAATTGAGGGAACTGGAGACGTCTTACCTGAGAAGGAGAAGACTCGGGGGAGACAACAAGGCGCTCTTCAAGCATCTGAAGCACTGTCACCTAGAAGAGGGATTACACTTGTTCTGCCAGGCTCCAGAACAAAGGAACAAGGGTGAAGAAAGTTGTAACCATACATAGTTATCCTCAATGTAATGCTAATATTAATAACAAGAAGACTTTGCACTTTAAAGTTTTCAAAATACTTTATGAATATTAGCTCACTTTTACCTCACAACAACTTTGTGAGGGAAATGCTGTTACCCTTCTCATTTTACAAATGGGGAAACTGAGGCAGAGATGAAGTGATTCCAGGTCAAATGCTCTGTCTACTGTACCGACTAGCTACCTCATCTTCCTACCAATTTTTGGTTGTTGTTGAGTCACTTAGATCACGTCCGACTCCCTGTAAGTCTTCTTGGCAAAGATAATGGAGTGGTTTGTCAATTTCTTTCCCTTAACATAGCTCGTTTCTGAGGTTGGATTTGAACTCTAGGCTGGTTCCCTATCCCCTGTACTACCTAGTTGCCCTTCTAACAATTATATAACATATAACCATATGTTTTATATATATATATATATATATATATATATACATACATACATATCTCCTCCTAAACAACCATAATAAAACTGCTTTCAAAGAAAGTGAGTTCCTAGTGCTGGAAGTCTTTGAGCAAAGGCCGAATGATGTCTTGCTGACTATGTTGCAGGGGGACTTCTTGTTTAGGTATAGAACTTGATAGTCTATAAGAGCCAACTCTAAGATTCTGTAACTTTGGGGACTTGATGATCCTTGCTAATTTACAGTTTACATTTCAAAAGTAGGCTGACTTGTCCTGGCACACACTTGAAATCTCACCTACTAGAGAAACTGAGGCTGGGCTGTCTCTCAGCTGTCAAAGGGTGTGCTGATTGATCGTCCACACTAAGTTTAGTATTGACATATTGAGCCCTAGATTGCAGAGCCATCCATCTGGGAAAGGAGGAGAGGACCAGCCCAGATCAGAAATGGACAAGACCCAAACTCCCAAGATAATGAGTGATGGGATCTGATTTATAAATGACCTCTATACTTCCATGGGAGACAAAATCCAAAATCTTTTTTTTTTTTTTGCAAAGTGGGGATTCTTTATTTGATAGAAAAAAATGAAAAAGAAATATATTGGAGCATCCCCTTAATCTGCCGATCAGATCTCCCATTATCAGAAAAATAGGGGTGAACAACTGTCCTGGCTTTCTGCTTTTTCCTGTCTGAGCCAACGGATGCCCTGCCCACTTTGAGAGGGCTTCTTGATCTCTTGGGAATGATTCTCCCGTGATGGCAAAAATCTGTCTTGAAGGCTCCCTCTGAGAAGCATTTTCCAGGGGGTTGTTCAGCAGAGAGGTAAAGAACCCACTTTCATTTATTAACTGCGATAATGGCAAAGAGAGGATTAACCTCTGGGAAGTCTCTGAGCCCTTCACTTTCAAAGAAATCATGCTTAATTAAATTTTCTAAAATGAGGTCTGGAGATGCATTTGAAAAACAATAATAATTGAAATGAAAACCAAGATACCCTAATGAAATCAGAGCTTTGCCTGCAGGATCTGAATAGCTGCCATAGTGTCATGTACAAAGAGTTAAAGAGACCCTTATCACAGCTAATAGTTACAGATAATAGAGATGTTATCTCTGAGCCTCCCAGAGGGAGATGCATGCCATTATTATTAATAATTACATTTTACAGATGAGGAAACTGAGGCTTACAGAGTGACTTGCTAGGACGTTACCAGTCTAGTTAGCTTTCAGAGATAGGAAGTGTCTGAGGAGACATTTGTCTAAGTCCAGGACTTCTACCATCTCACAGTTTTGTCTTTTAAGATGAAAAATCTTGATGAGATAAATTAGGCACCAGGAGTGGTAAATAGAAATAGATTCAGGAGAGCAATGTAATTTAAAAAGGAATATTATATAAAATAGTATAATAGAGATTCAGTTCACAACATGGAGCAATCATAACAAGACAGCTTTAATAATTTACAAAGTTTTGTTATTTATTATGTGAATTAACAAGGGGAAAGATAAGTTTCCCTAATGGAACTCACAATTAACCAGAAGGAAGAAGCCATTAAAGAGAAAATGCTATGAGGTTCTTACCTCATAGTGGGCTTAATTCTGAAAATTAGTTAGCAAAAAAAGAGGTGCTATTTATTTATGTGAATACCTTCACAGGATCAAGCATTTACAATTACTAAATGAATTAGAAGTTTACATTTTGAAGTATGCCACATTTAAGGTATCAGGGGAGATGGGATCTATGAGGTAAGAGGAGGAACTAGAGAAGAGTTTGGTAGCTCAGAGGGAGAGATCAAGGAGGAGCTAAGGGAATCCACCTGAATAACCAGGCCCCACCCCCATCTAAAGATATGCTAATTCTAATGGCCATCTCTCTTTGGCTATCCTCCCAGAGAATGGGCTTGTGGGTACTCTCTGGGCTTGTGGGAGCTCCTTAAAAGCATGCTCTCTTAAAGGTGTGAATCTCATGGAATTCTAGTAAAGACATTACCGAACTAGAGAAATGTTAAGTACCATGCTAAATTAGATAATTATATCCATTCTTAGCACCTTATAAGAATCCTAACAGCTAATCAAGATTTCAAAGGTTGCTTAAAGATGATGGGATGAGGGGTAAACCACAGAAACTCATAGAGTTCCATCCTTACATCGCTCTGTACAAAGTGGACAGTGTGGGACTTGCTTGTGGCTAATAATAGCCAGATAGGGTCCTTCCTGCTACGGGAAAAGAATAAGCTCGTTTCAAAGTCCTATCTCAATTCCTCCATACACAGCCCAGCACAGATTATGAATGAGATGGAATGTTATTAATATACATGGTCATAATAATTATTAATAATAGCTCACAGCAATTCTGTAAGGATTACATGAGATGACATCTGCAAAGGGCTTTACAAATGTTTAATGGCAGCTAAATGCCAGTCTCATGTCTTAGACTTGGAGCCAAGAAGACTGGAGTTCAGATCCTGCCTTAGAGATTAGCAACTATGTGACATTGAGCCACCTCCTTAACCTCCTCCAGGCTCAGTTTCTATCTCTGTAAAATTCAGGTAGTCATTATCAATAATACCTACATGATAAGGTTGCTGTGAGGCTCGGGATCAAACTTGTCTCTGCAGCCTTTCAACCTCTTTTCAACTTGACTGTAACTTATATTTTCAGGCAGAATATTCATCCCTCCCTTTCACATTCTCTTTGGGCCAGCCTTCTTACAAGTCTTCACAAAAAAAATTCCATCCCTCACTTACATGCCTTTGAAAAGAGCATACGTGTAAAGAAAAGAAAAAAGAAAAAAAAAGATGAAAAGAGCATATGTGGTCTGTGCACATATACTCTGCCCACCACACCACACTGCCTCATTAACAGATTGTTTATACCTTTCTGAACTGTGGCACCCAAAGGGAACACACAAGTCTAGATGTGGTCTAACTCAGGCAGAGGACCACCATGTCTTTTCTTAGCGTAGCATGAGACTCTATTAGCGTTGGGGGCTGCCATAACCCATTGCTGACTCCCAGGGAGCACAGGTGAATCTAGAACCTCCAGGCCTTCCATTAGGATTGTTGTCTCTCTTAAAGAAAACAATTGTAAAGCCCCTTCATACAGTCTTAAAACCTTATTGAATATGCTTTGAGAGGTCATTCCCACCACCACTCCCACAAGAAAATAGGGGAAGTTTCTGGAATTGTTGCTTATTTTACTTCTTCTCTTCATTTTACCACATTTACCCTTCATGTTGTAAATTTACCTTGAAGTGGATGTGGGACCTGCCTATAAAATGCTTTATAAACCATAAATCACAATGCAAACAATAGTATTATTAAAGCATTAACTCAACAAGCACTTCTTAAGCATGTGCCGGCACTATAATAGGCATGGGGTGAGATACACAAAGAAAAGAAATAATCCCTGCCCACAAGGAGCTTACGTTCTACCAAGACATGTAACGTACATATGTAAGTGTACCTAAAATGCATTTAAGAGAAGCACAAAGAAAATCATACTTTTGTTAGTTCTAGAAATTTGAATGGGAAAGCTTTGAAGCAAAACATTCTACTTAGGTCTACTATTTCCATCACAGAATCAGTCTTTAAGTTTATCCTCTCCTCCCATAATTTTTTTTTCATCTAGCCATTTCCCAAGAGATGATTTCCAGCAGCCCTCCCCATCTCAATTGTCCTAGGCACTATGCCGGGTTGTCTGATTCAGAGTGAAAAGAGAGGTCTCTGTCCCCTGTGATATTGAAGAAGATGAATATCTCAAGGGTCTCTATTCTGATATCCTCGATATTGTTCTTCAAAAGTGATTTTATTGTTGCTACCCCCAGAAGGAGTCAATTTTTAAAGTGTCTGTATACTAAAGATTGTATCCAGAAGCAGTCTTCCATATGGCAGAGTAAGTGCCTTTGGCTGGGTGTGATTAAGAAAATCCAACTTTCTCAAAATATGACATACACCTTCCTGCCTGAAAACACCCACTTCTTTGAGTAAAATCACCTATTTCCTTAAAACTTCTTTTCAAATATGAATGTGTTACTGGAACATGCCACATTAATGTTTAATCAAGAATTGCCTTATCAGATTGGTTGGGAATTTAAAAAAAAATAGGCCTATTTGGATTTGGAAGGAGGCTGGGTACATCCTGTGTGAGCTGGAGATGATCAAGAGCAAAAGAGTACCAAAAAAAGATTGAAGTCTCCCATATAGCCCCCTTTCTGGATATACTATAGACAAAAAATCCACTTCTATATATTTTATGTAAAAGAAAGTGCTTACATGTGTTTGTATCTGCTAATTTATGTGTGCTAGCAAGAAAATTAGCATAGATATGATACCTCCTAGGTCACTTATGTGTATCAGTGTAGGAATTCCCTCTACCACCTCCTCATATGGTCAAGCATTTCTACTTCACTTCAGTGTTTTTATAAACTAAAGAGAAAACAGCTCCATTCTGAGCATCCTGACCCACATCTAATAGTCAGAAAGTTCTAATAATAGTTCTAATGGTTTCCTGATGTATCTTTGCCACAACATGGTTGTTTTTATCTTGAGCCAATAGTCTCCTGGAACCTTGAGATCTTTCATAAAGATAGTTGGTGATGTAGTCATATTCTTCCATCCTATGGTTTGAAGTTGCTCTACTTTTTTGAACCCATTTGTAGAACTTTATTTATATTGTTGTCTATTTAATGTTACCTTATTATAGAATCAGAGAATTTGAGAAATGGAAGGGATCTGAATAGTCATGCAGTACAACTCATCAAAACTTACCTCAAAAGTGACCATTGAACTTCTATTTGAGTAAGAGGAAACCTGACAGTTTTGAAAGTAGCCTATTTTACTTCTGGAGAGTTCACATTGTAAAGAATTCTCCCCTGAAATCAAACCTAAATTTGCAATATAGTACCTGATTCCACTCCTAATTTTACTCTCTGTGGCCAAGCAAAAGGAGTCATTTGTCTTCTGAAAATACATAAAGAAAGACATCATATCCTCCATCCCCTCAGTCTTCTCAAGGTAAACATTCCCAGTCCTTTCAATGGATTCTATTAGACTCATTCTGTCAGTGTAGCTTGTCCAGATGTTTTAAAATACTGAATCACCCAATTTTGTGTCATTTTAAAATTTTTTTAAAAAATTAAAAAACAAACAAACAAACAAACACAATGTCTATGCCTTCATATGGCTTCTCAAACCACGGCCCGTGGGCCAGATACAGCAGCTGAGAAAGTTTATGCAGGCCTGCCAGGTTATGGCAAATGGGCTGAGGGGTGGAGACAGAGTGTGAGCTTTTGTTTTTACTATAGTCGGGCCCTCCAACAGTCGAGGGACAGTGAACTGGCCCCCTATTTAAAGAGTTTGAGGACCACTGTGAATTGATAAAAATGCTAAACAGATCAGGACCAAGGATAGCTCCTCAGGCTTTGTCTGAATATAAACATTTAAGCAGCCTCAAATCCACCTAGCTCTAATATTATTTATTCTCTCCATTTTGTCTATAAAGATTGAGACTTTATAAGATGCTTCTCAGAATTTTCTATTTGTTTTATTTAATCTCTACAGGGATTCCTTTTAAAGCTTCTTGAGGTCAGGGACTGTATCATTTTGTCATCATCCCAGGGCCCAGCAAAGTGGCTGGCAAAGAATAGGCACTTAATAAGTGCTAATTGGTTAATTTATTCATTTATTGCTTCTTATTCTTGAAAACTCAAGTTATTATCTGCCCACAACAATAAATCATGGTAATAACTAGCAATATTAACAATAATATTCCTAATACTTAAGTAGTGCTTTAGGATTTGCTGATCACTTTACATACAGATTACCTGTTGCCTTTTACTTCCTCCATTCTTCCAGCCCAGCATTCTATTTACTTGACCACCTAGGATCACACTCTTTAAAGAGATTCCACACTAGCTCTTCCTGACTTCAATCTATTACACTTTCGACCAAGCCATACTTTAATTTTACCACGTGGAAGATATGTCATGGGTTGGATCCAGAACTTAATAAGAAAGAACAAGCGGGCTGGATTGCATTTGGGAAATTGCATGACTTTCAAAGGATCTCAATCGTCTTTATACTGCAAAATTCTATGTTATTAGAGGGAATAATAATGACACTTACCTCCGACAGTTGTTGTGAAAATCAAATGAGATCATATTTGTAAAATAATTAGCATAGTGTCTGGTACATAGTAGTTGCTTAACAAACTCTTTTTTAATGTTCTTTTCCAGAGCCCAATCCAGTGTCTGGCAAATATTACAACAGAAATAATAACATTCATATAAATGTACTAGGTCCCAGGCACTGCGTTAAGTACTTCACCTTTATTACATCCTTTGGTTCTTATATCCTGGGAGTAGATACTTACCTCATTTCTAAAGACAGATGCTTAATACATGTTTATTTATTGATTGTACAAAAAATAATAACCAGTCAAATGTTCAGATGTAAATATTTGAGTAGATGGTAAATTTCCTTAGTTCCAAATGATTATCTAGCAAATAGACATTGAATATTAACTATGTTCAAGGTGGAGTGTTGGTCCTCCTGGTAGTATTGAAAGTTATTTTCATTATAGAAAATACAGTGAATTCCACAGCACCTTGAGTGGAATGAGTAATGGCATTTTGACAACTACCAGGGAATTGATCCCTCTGGTCCAAAATAAGCTGATCTTCCTTTTAGAAAAAAAGTGAAGGAACTCATCAAATTCTTCTCCACATCCCAGGTTATGAGGGACAAGGCAATAGGCCATTTTAAAAATGGAAACAGGGCTTCAAAGGGAAGAAAACAAGAATTCAAAATGGCAGAGGAAAAACTGTTCTCTTCTGATAAGAGTCAGAAGGCTGGAGAGTCAACAGATATCCCATTGAGGAGCAAGGGGAGGAAAGAGAAGAGTGAATACTGAAAAACATATTTGAGGCTCTTCTTAGAAAAGAGCACTGAATGTTTAGAGGAGGAAGCGGCAACATTGACAGTAGAGCCCCAGGTATTGCTAGGAAGGAGATCATTCAATAAGGAAGAAGAGGAGAGTAGTGGTGCTTATTGATTTCCTGCTCAAGAGTACTGAGGCAGCTCTTTGTTAACCTGATAACAGCAACAGGAAGAGTTGGTGTCTTTCCAGGGGCATGTATCCAAGATATAGCAGAGATCCTCTGCAGACTAATAAAAACAGATATCACCCACCCAATTCTGGTGATTCACTTGGGAACGAATCCTGGTTATATTCTAATTTTCCATCTAGAGATCCTAATGAAAGGAGGCAAGAATCACTTCACAAGCATGACAGAAACTTGGCAGATGAAGGCCTGACTGGACTAGCAACCTTAATGGACAGACCTTACTCAAAAGAAGTAAGATTATTTAACCGTGTGTCAATATTGGACATTAAAAAAGTATAGCCACGGGAGGAAATCCAGGAACTGGAGTGGAAAAGCATGAAAGAGAGTATTTGGGTAAAGATCAATGGAAGGAATAAAAGAAGTAATTTTTGTCATTGTAGGATTCTACAGACCATTTAATAGGAATAGAAACTAAATGAATCTGGAAAACAGATTACAAGCTGAAAAGAGACACATGGAATCTAGAGGAGAAGGAGCCCAGCAAGAAAAAAATTCTATTCTGATCCTCAGGAACTGTGAGAAACTGATTCCTGGAGGTGGGGCTGATGGGAACTTGTAGAGGAACTACTATTTTTGTGATAGAGAGAAAAATTGAGCATAGTCTAACACATACCCTTGATTTGGAGAAAACAGGTTTCAAAGGATTAAAAGGAAAGATATTGGACTAAAATCCTATACAGACAATGAATCCAGGATAGATGGGAAGCTCTCAATAAAGACATTTTGGAGAATTAAAGACATATTTAAAGAAATAAAGAAAATTATAATGAAAGAAAAATGCAAAAAATATCTAAACAAACTAGTGTAGAGGCATAGGGAGTTCACTGTCTAACTTAGGTTTTTCTTTTAAGATAAGGATAGAAAAATGGAAACAAGGGAAGATAGCAGGAGTATGGGTGTGAGTATGATGAAATCTTGTAAAAATAAAATTGATATTCACATTTAAAATGCACTGAGGTGGATGTAGTCTAAGAAAATTAAAAAAAAAAAGCTAATTTTGTTATGTATGAAACCTTCATTGTGGAAAAGAAGAGGAACAAAAAGGATCATGATACCTGCTGGAGGGGGATTCCACAATGGAGTTGACAAAAGAGAGAAGATAGAGCAACTTATTGATTTGGGTTTTGTTTTTTGGGGGTTCTTTGCCTCTGTTTTTTCTGCCAAGAAAAATGGTCATTGTATTGGAAATGACAAGAAGGGTTTCAAGGAAGGTAATATCCAAGATAAAGAGATACAATCAGACTCTCCAGATGCCAAAATCACATGACTGTGATTGTTGGGCCAGTCAGTACTTGAAAGATCTTGAAAAATGGCCGTCACAGTGCTAGAAAAATGCAAATGACTTGATTATTTTCCAAATGATTCTGCAAATCATAAGCTAGTGAACTTGACTTAGATTCCTGATAACATTCTAGAACAGATCATTAAATAGCTGAATGGAGCAAATCTAGACAAATAGCTATCCACCAAATGATGAGGAATCCCATGATATCTGGGAAGAATCAGGAACTCCTCTTATGTGGAATAGCTATGTTTACCTCTCTCTGAGAGTCAGGGTGATAGAGTGGAAAGCAATTCAATCATAAAGTTAGAGATCTTGAGTTCAAATTTAGCCTCTGATAATTGCTCTGTGATCACAACCATTCACGTAGCCTCTCTGGGCCTCAATTTCTCAGCTGTAAAATGAGATCATAATTCTTTCACTCCCAGATCTACAGGATATTTCACAAAGAAAGTTCTTTGTGAGCCAAAAGGAACTTGAGAAACATGAGTTGTGACTATCAGCTGAAGGAACTTCAAATGGTCAGAGTTCTTGGAGAGTAAAGTGCTCCCAGAGGTGCCTTCATAGCAGCTTTAAGGACTTGGAAGTAAATAACCTCTTCCCAGACATTAAAGAGTGCTCCAATGTCCTCCAAGAGTGAAATGACCCCTCTAGCAGAAATGCTTCAGCCTCTTACCAAAGAACTTATTCTCTTAGTGTTGCTGTAGGATCAGACTCTCGGTATCCTTAAGCACACACATCAGGGAGTTCTCTTACTTAAGAGTTTTTGTATCAAAGTTGAAGCACTTTCTCAGTTTCACTAAGATTTCCTGGACTTTTTCCTCTTAAGAGGGAAAATGAAAAGATTGCAATAGTGAAATAGACAGACTTGGCTCTTCTTAACAAATGATAGACTAGAATCGTAACTAGGGTGGGGTGGAAGTATTTTACCCAAGAGAAGAAAAAGATTTAGAGTGGGCAAAAATGTCACCCCGTTCTCCTTCTAAGGAGCAGAAAATGAAGATTGTATGAGTTCACAAATTAGACAAGAGTGAGGAAGCCACTGTTGAATTTCTGGTCTCTCTGAGGGGAAACAGACTAAAGCTGCAATTCTCTCTGAATCCCATAAAGAAATCCCTCCTCTCCATCTTCTTTTCCCTCAAATTCTCTCTCTCTCTCTCTCTCTCTCTCTCTCTCTCTCTCTCTCTCTCTCTCTCTCTCTCTCTCTCTCTATCTCTTTCTCTCTCTCTCTCTGTCTCTCTCTGTCTCTCTCTGTCTCTCTCTGTCTCTGTCTCTCTCTCTGTCTCTCTCTCTCTCTCTCTGTCTCTCTCTGTCTCTCTCTGTCTCTCTCTCTCTGTCTCTCTCTCTCTCTCTCTCTCTCTCTCTCTCTCTCTCTCTCTCTCACACACACACACACACACACACACACACACACACACACACACACACACACAATTTCCTTTTCCTGCCAACCTTTTCTGATATCTAAGTCTATTCATCCTTTTTGGAAGCAGTGACCTTCACTCCCCTGAGACCAAGCAATTCTAGAGCTACCTTTCTTCCCCTGTACTATATAGGAAAGAATATAATCAAGATGTCTATTAATATAGGGGAGTGGTGGGGAAGGAGGGAAGTGAAAAGGGAATGAGCTTTTTATGTGATACCTACCATGAGCTAAGAACTATCCTTTTGTTTTTGTTTTTGTTTTTGCAAATTTCTGTACTTTTATTTTTTAAAAACAATTTGAAAATGTAAATTTTAAAAATTTAAATGTAGAATTTTAAAATATTGAATGTTACAACAATCCTAGAATATTAGGACTATTATTATCCTAATTTGTCAGTTGAGAAAACAAAAGGCAGATAGAAATTAAGTGATAAAGAGAAGTGAAGTGACTTGGCCAGGATCACACAGCTAGTAAATATTTAAAGTTAGATCTGAACACAAGTTTTCCTCACTCCAGGCTTACTACTCTATCCCTCTGCATCACTAATTGCCTCTAGCTTAGGAAGAAGCTGAGACTTTAAATCCTATAGGAGGGTCTAGAAAACTTCCCAGAAAGAGACATAGAGTAACTATGTATGGAGAAGACCATCATCTATAGGCTAGTCCTTTGATAATTAATTATTTAGTTGTGGAAAAATCATGAAGCAGAGAAGAATATCAAATGTTCTTCAGACCAGTGCAGCCCCATTGTACATCTGCTATAATAATGGTGATATGGAAAGATAGCAGGGCAAAGGCTGCTAAGAATCCCATAATTTCTAGCGGTCTATAAATTTTCATTTTATTGTTAGTATTCTAAATCCAAGATATTTGTTTAATGACTAAAGAGAAGACAGACTGTCAGAGAAACTTAATCATCTTAATCTTGTCATTCTTGGTTGTTTCAGGCTGCCATTGCTGACATAAACAAAACCAGAAGAAGGAAATTTCATTAAAATGGAGGGATGACGCCATGATACCCTTTAGAGAGGTAAGTAATAGAATTGACATGTTTGGTTTTATAGTACCTTCAAAGACACTTAATTTCACAAAATTAAATCTCATATTGTGGTATTGATAAGTGTTTGCAAAAAGACCATCATAGAAATAATTGTAGCTGGATGTCGAACATTAATTTCTGAGAATGATGAGATATAGAAAGTCTATGAATAACTTTATATGATTCTTACAATTAAATCAACATACTGATTAGTAGTTATCTCAGTGCAAATGTGGGAAAAGGTAGGATGGTGAGAAACCTGGGAAATCACAGTTCAGGAAAAATGAATGAGACAAAAACACTATAAAGAATAATATAGGCTATGTTAAAGCCTCATAGCTTTATAACATTAACTATTTATTTTGTTGTTTGAGAAGGTAATTTGCAAGTGCTGGAGCATAGCACACTTCAAATGGCATCACAAAATAAAGTATATGCTATTTTAACAGATAGTAAAAGACTCATTATTGTTATGGGAGAGAGTTCTAAGTCAGCTCTCTGTGAGCAATCTCTCTGTTGATAAAGATCCGGATTAGCAAAAAATTAGGAAAAATAATAATGAGAAATATGTCATATGGAACAACTTTACCCTAAACTATTTAAATAAATTATTAGAAAATAGAAACGGAAAATGAGCATCAGAAACGGCATCAACAATGATTTTATACCAAAGTTTAAGATCTATAAAAACTATTGCTACAACAGATCCAAAAAACTCAGGAACAGTCTTAGTCAGCAAACATTTCATTTATTTGCCAAGTAGTGGACAGAGGGATTACTAGTGTAGAATATTAACTCATCTGGAAAGGCTTATGAAGAAGCCCGGTGAATGATAATGAGCAGTATCACCTCATAAAGCAGCCAGGTGGCAAAAATAGTTTTAAAAATACTTAACTAAGCAAAGTCATCCCCAAAATAGATAAAGATACAATTAGGACGTGCTGAGGAAAAAATGGAAAATACCTGTAAATATTGCTAGAATGTTATACAAGTCATCTTATACATGAATCAACAGCATCTTCTATGAAGGCATTAGTAGGGCACAGACAAATTTTCCCAAGTGATCTTCAACAGTGCACCATAGTTTTAGCAATTTACAAACTGATTAAAAGATGTCAAGAATATGAGATTGCTATTTTGATGATAAAAATATTATGATTTGATAGATCAAAGTATCACCTTAAAGTTTTCACTCCTCCCAGCAGAGTGTCATCCATCCATATAACAAAATCCTCCAAGATTTCTTGAAAGACTTAACAACAGAAATGTGTGTTCAGTATCCCTTGGATCTCATCTATCAGATGGTATTTATGCTTCCATTGCTCCTTGTTTTAGTAGAGAGAGATATAGGTTTGACAAAGATATAGAAATAGAGTCTAGGTTGAAAAGGGTCTGTTTCTCTGTGGATGGTGAAATCCTTCTAATGCTTCTGTTTGTGAATTATATTGGGTCATGGTTCTGTCAAATCCTAAAACATCAGAAAGCCCTCTGGAAGAGAACTGCAACAACTTAGATGAGCTTGTTATGACGATTTCCACAGACATGACAGCCAAGTCACAGAATTGCTTACATTACAATGTGTGTTTGAATGGACAACCTAAACCGAGATCCTCAGTATCCTTGCATTTACACAAAAGATACAATTATGTATTTCTTAGTTGGACAAAGCAGAGAAATATGTTGAACACAGAGTTAAATAAGAGAACAAGAGAGATTCCCTTCAAAAATTGCTAAATTCTCTGAAATAGAGAATCCCAAGTTTCCCATACACACAAAGTCCCATAGACAAAAATTTTAATATCAACAGTTGACCAGTGATGCAATCTGGCAGTGAAGTATGTAATACAATAGTTCGAAGAATTAAAAATGATTATAGCAAGCAATGAAGAGAAATATGGTAGACTGAGCAGGCTTCTACTTATAACTAAGGATTAACTTTGAAGAGCAGCAAAGATATTTCTATCATATATTATATGATAGAAAGTGTTGGTGGGCTGATCTTATGGTGTTAGGTTCTTACTAAGTGCTAAGTCAGTACTCAACAATTCTCTAGTTCTGGTCTTTACTAGGATTTAACCCCTTAGAACTCCTGGGGAGGAGCTTGCATGCTTAGGAGAAGCAAGTTCATTGGTTGAAGTAATCGTTCCCAGAAGCCCTTGCGTTATCCCACGCCCATTCTCTATTAGCACTTAATACGGCAAGGGCAAAAGATGACAAGGAGAAAGCTAGAGTGCTCCAGAAGTAGCCTTCCAGTGAGAGAAGAAGTAAGGAAGGCCTCCAGCTCATTAGAAACTCTCTTCCTCCCTGTTAGTGAATTCATGGCCACAGAGATGAACATAAGTCATGCAAGATGGATTAGACATGGAGAGCTTTGTGATTTGCATTAATGGAGGGTACTTATCAGTCAATTCAAGAACTGTTAGAGTTTGTGAGAGAAAAATAAAGTTGATATAAGGGTACATTTTTTTAAAAACCTGTCTCCAGCTAATGTTGTTTGCACTGGGCAGTGATTGTCCCAGATATGGAGACTGCTATTCTTAGTTTTACAAAGATATCCTAAAAATATGAAAATAGGTATCCCTTAGCTTCAGTTCTAAGAAACTCCCCCAGGTACTAGTGCCCATTACTGCACCCCCAATTACCTTATCTTTTGTACACAGTTTGTATATATTAATATGTGTACATATTTCCCCCTACAATAGAAGATAAGCTCCTTGAGAGCAGAAAATGTCTCATTTATGTCTTGGTGTCCTCAGCTCCAAGAACAGTACCTGACACATTCTAGATGCTTAATAAATATCTCTTTGTTGGTTGATTCATTGATTGATTGATATTTATAAGCTCTGCTTTGGCAGACAGTTCTGCCAGGCTATTATTGCTAGAGAAGCTTTGGTGACCAGTATCAACACATATCTCTGGAAAATCTGCCCTTTAAAATTGTGAATAAATATCCTTCTCCTGTTGACATTTTGTGGTTTTCTGATCCTCTCTCTATAAATTTATTAATTTTCCACAACTAGACTACTATAGAATTTAGATCTTGAAACCCACAAGCTGTTCTACATGGACACTCCTGACATAGAGTCAAACAATAAACACGTGAAGTCAGTAGCTTGGCGTAAATTTTTTTTCTTTTTTATAATTAAATTTTTTTGCTAGTTTTCTTTAAAGAAAATATGCTCATCTCCTAAGGATACATCCTTTCCTACCCTGTTTGCCATCAAGAAGGGAAACTATCAAACAGAAAGGGTCAAGAAAAATATTTTGGAAATTTCTGATGTCGGGGACATGGTAAGGGGAGCAGAGAACAAGGAAAGAAACAAATCCTGTGCGAGGTTGTCCCAGTCCAATCTAGAATTTGGAAGGAACAAGTTCAATCATAATAAAGGAATGAATCTCCCCAGATTATGGGAGTTGTCTACAGAGTTGTAAGGCACTCAGGAGAATGAGTGTCCTGAAGTCGGAGGGGAGCCCAGGAAAAGACAACAAATGCCGATGAACCTGTTTGGCCAAGTATAGTGCCCTTCCAAGGCTGGCTCCCGGAAGGAATTTTCCCTCTGACTCTCTCTTCCTTTATTTTGGTCTGTACTTGAAATTTTATTGGTGAACAGAACTCTCAGTTAAAAGACTTCCTCTACAAAATTCAGTAAAATTGTATAAGCCCCTATTGGCTACCATATGGTGTACTATGAAGTGGAGGAGGAAAGAAAGAAAGTTCTTTTTTATGCTGGACCTGCGATTTCCAAAGAACTCTAGGTAAGGAAACTTCCTCCACCAGTGAAGAGCTGAACCTCTTGCAGTTTGGTCTCCAAATTTGCCTGAAATGATTTGCTCAGAGTCACACAACCAGACAGGAATAGAATCTGGATCTCCTTGATTCCCTGCCTCCATTTCTTGCTCCATTTCTCACTGGGAGCCCAAGAGGCACAAAGAAGAAAATGAATATTATTGGTCCTCAAAGATCTGATACTACTCCAGAAAAACAAGTATAAACAGAAAATAAATATGAAATAAACACACATTAAAATCAAGTAATTTTAAGGGAAGGAAAATGCTGGAAGGATCATGGAAGAGGCATCTCTTGAGCTGAATTTTGAAGGAAGCTAAGTAGAGAAATACAGGAGAAGAAATCTTATGATTGAACATCATATATCATATCAGGTCAGTTTCTGATCTTGTATATTCCAAATTTTATGTGTGTGCTTAAAAACATGATTCTCAGAAAGGATTTCTAGGTTGCTGCTCAAGGGATGTAGAACACACACACACACACACACACACACACACACACACACACACACAATGTTGACAGCCTTTTGGCTCCAAGTGATGAGGGCCTGAATGGTGTTTTGGACCAAGAGAAACTATAGAATTGATCCTGAGGCAAGCAGGCAGAAGGAACTGATAGAAATCAGTTTTGCTCCATGGTTCCACCCTCCGTCCAGTCTGAAATCCAAGTTATGTCAAACCCCTGAGAGCCACACTCTGTAAGGATCTCGAGCAGTCTCACCTTGCCAGGCCCTGTCAGAAATCCTAGTCATGCTCCTGAGGTTAAACTTTCCCTATAAAATCTACTTATGGCTCAAAGCACCATGAAACTCTGCCTTTTAGTCTTTCCCTTCCCCTTCCCCCATGCCATGTGGTCCACTGTGTTTCCCAACCCTACTTCTCCTTCTTAAATCTCACTGACTCTTCTGAGGTGCATTTGTCCCTTTCAGGGAAACTCCTTTCTATGCTCTCCCAACTCTCAAATTTCCATTCCCGATATCTATAGTATCCCTTCATTTTGTCTGTAGCCTCTTGCCTAAATAAACCAGCCTTTTGCAAAGAGAATGACCATTGTGAATTCTTCACATGACCGAACCCCAAACCCCACATCATAAAACACGTCACAACCTCTCATTGTACAGTTAAGGAAAGGGAAGGCTACTGGAGAGCACTGACTTGCTCAAAGTCATAAAGTGGTGTAGAAAATCTTCTCTGTCCCCAAATCCAATGTTTTGTTTACTTCGTTCTTCAAGCTAAAATATAATTCAACAAACATCTATTAAATACTTTCCAGACAGGACAAGGCAATGGGAGGCTTAGTTTTGTTTTGATCTGGACTTGTTATTTCTTTGTATGTAAATAATTTGAAAAAAAAACTCAGGCTTTGTCCTCAGGGCATTTTATATTATGCTATGGGAAAAAAAAAAAACAGGTGAGCAATATAAGAATATTTGAGGTGGGAAAAGAGTTGTAGAAGGGGAAAGACTTCCTGGGGGGAGTAAACTTAGCACTGTAAAGGAGTAAAAGTAAGGGTGACATGTGTGTATCAGGCATGTGGACCAACCACAGAGTGGGAGATGAATGCTCATTTTAGGGAATAGATTCTAGATTAGATTGAATGGAACATAGAGTGTGTGAAGGAGAGAAATCTCTTGTAAGTTTGGAAAGACCTTTGAGAGATTATAAAGGACTTTAAATGTCAAAGTGGGGGTGTTATATTTTATCTAAAGGGCAAGGAGAGTCGATGGTTTCTAGGCAGAGTGGTAAGTATGGCCAACCTGCACTAACTTAGCAAGATGGTCCTGTCAGCTGACAGACTTTACACAACACAGGAATTTTACAAAGTAAGCCCCCCTTTTTATATTAACAGTACGATTTCAATCATGGGCTAGAATGTGAGATGAATGAGAAGAGAGATAAATGTATTTCCCAGGATGTTCTTCCACGCTGCTAGGAGAGTGTGTCAGAAAGCAGATTTAGCCATTCTCAAATTTGCATCTCACAATGTCTTCACAGAAATTCCATTTTAAAATTTGATTCTTCACAACAAACGTGATGCTGGTTGAATCATTGTGGGTTAGGAATCTGGATTTAGAGCCATTCTTGTCAAAGTCCTGAGAGGTCAACTTCTTGAACCAAGTGAAAAGCAAAGGCTTCTCCATTGCCTTTCCCTCCCTGATGAGATAGCTAGGGAAGTCCTAACTGCAGCAAATGAGTGTCAAGAAGAAAATGTTGGGTGGGAGCCATAGATGAACAATGGTCATTTGGGCCAAAGCATTAATTGCCCATCTGGGCTATACAATGAAATAAGAACTATCCTTGTATTAGACAGAGTCCTTGGAACAATTTATAACAATTTTTGTGCCTAATTCAAGGAGCCCAAAAATATTGCCTAATAACCAAGTCTCTGTCAGTGGAAAGGGAAATGTACAAAGATGGCATTCCCTTTGGGCTACTTGCCCTAGTTTGTTCCCAAAAGGGTAGCTGAGGGTACTCCCAGCCTTCTAGGGATAATCCAGGGGTTGGGCTACCATTACTCATAGATCCTACCCCCTGGAAGTCATTTTCTCCTTCATCAAGTTTCAGACAGCAGTGTTTTCCTCTTAGGTCTAATTGCCAAGTGGGTTGCAGGTTGTGGTATATCCATGGTGTCCACAACCAACATTTCTCTCTGCCATTTGAGATCACAATCCATAAAAATATTACCATCTTAAAGTGTTTTTTCCATATAATGTACATACTTCCTGTCATCAGTTCTTGGTACCATGACTAGTTACCAGTGAGACCTTTGAGGGACCCCCTAAAACTTACAATCATCAAGAGTGAAGGAAGAGGAGACAGTAAGAAATCCAATCTTCCCTCCAAGAAATTCACTCAAGATTGATAATGCTGTTCTAAAAATGGCCTTGCCACTTTTTAAATTGGCCCAGAAGCATGCCTGATTCTTTTGGCCTAACGAAAAATATGGTATCATCTGCCTTTATCCAGTGATAAAAGCTTGTTCACACTTAGTTTATATTTTTAGTTCAATGATTCAATTAAGCTGTCTGGAGCGTCTGTGATTGCATTAATTGGGGTGGGAGTAGAAGCTCACCCTTACACAAACTTCATTGTAGTCTAGAAACCTAAGTCGTCTTAAGCATTCACCCTTGAGTCTCTTGTCTGTAAAAATACACAAGAAAGTGCCAGATTCATTGAGTTTTATAGATTTAGACTTCTCTAGGAGCTCAAAGGTCAGTCCCCTTATTTTACAGATAAGCAATGGAGCTCAAGAGTGTAGAGTAGGTAGTAAATGGCCAAGCTGGACTTAATTTTGATCCTTTGACTGTAAACAGATCCATTGTATCTGGAGTCTTTGTATATATGACTTCCTCTCCAGTGCCTCAGTTGTTTTTATCGTATGTTGTTTGTTATTAAATGTATAAAATGCAACTATATCCATTGGATAAGTTATATTTTAGTAGGATAATTATGCTTGCAATTTTTCATCACCATTTCATGAGAATTATGGAGATAATGTTAGAATATGAGCAGAGATGGTGTCCTTAAAAAAATCTTCATAATGCTCTTCCTGTCTTTGAACTATGAGACTATTACACCATTTTTTGGGTAGTTTCTCTAAATTATTAACAGTAGACTGATACGTTTGCATTCAACCCTCCTTCCCCTAGCTACATTATTTAACCTATGAATCAGAGTTGAAGGATTAGTCTGACAATATGAAATATAGAAACCAAGAATTTAGCTGACATTAATTACCACGAATTTCATCTGGTCTCTTTTTCACTAATCTATGTGTACTAACTGAATCAAGCACTGGAAACATATATCTTTGTCAGTTGGTTTTTATAAATAACGCTGAGATCCATGAATGAAAAGAAGTTGGCTATTTTGTTCAGCTGAGTCAATGGTTTGGAACACAAGTTTTAAAACCATAATGCACTTGATTGATTAAAAATCTGTTCTCTCTTTCACTATTCTTACTTGTAACTAAATAAAGTAGACTTCCTTTGTGGTTATTTTAATTGGGCGGAGTATTGAATACACAGAATGCTAAAGGTCTTTTCCTATGAAACATCTCAACTATCAATCCAGTTTCTTACCCACTGACTTGTTCTTCACAAGTAGACAATTATAGGCAAATTCTATTGGTAGATTTTTGTGTTTTTAAAGTTTGTATTAAAAGACAGAAGGGATGAAATGTGGAATCAAAACTTGGACAGGTTGACTTGGGCTTTGTTGTTGCTTTGTATTGGTTTGAAAGGCTGTTGATGGCACATGCAGTGATTCAATTAGTGATTTGTCTCCTTTTTCTTTCCACCTTCCCCAATCGCCAAAGAAGTGTCTTTGTACATAACTCCCTACTTAGCTAAGAGTCTCTTTGCACCATGTGACCCGGGAGTAGTTTTTTTATGCTTTCACTGATGAAAAAAAATCCTTATTTACCTTTACATTGAAATAGTTTCCTTGTAGGTCTCTTAGCAGAGCTCACAAATGTCATTTATATCAAATAGGACCCATGTGGGGTTCCATTGGGTTTCAGTCAATATGCTAACCATCAAGAGGGGAATGACCATTGCAGGCAATGTCTTTGATGCTTCAAGAACATCCGCTAGCCAGATAACTTCTTTATTTTGTAAGTGAATCATCCACCAACCGAATCTAATTTGTCCATCTATTCTCTTTGTGAGAACCTCTCAACTATTTTGCAAACTCCCTCAACTTTAGAAGATTTTTCACAAGGGAGACTCCTTCTACTACCCTCTACCACCTTTATATTTTTAAAATTCTGAACTTACACATAAATAGTGTTGCCTTATATAAAGTAAAACAGAAAAAGATTATACATGAAACTACAAGTCTCTGTTATGTTTGGCTTGCTTTTATTTTTAAGAGCATCCTAAATTCAACATGAGACTTTCAAAACTTCCCAGTTTGCCCTTGCTTCTTTTCATTCTCTTTTTACTTATACCTAAATGACTTTTCTGAAAATCTTAATTTGTCATTGTTTACCCAATACTTTGAAAAGATAAAGACCATAATAGTTTGCTTATTTAAAATGTCAGTCTTGTATTCAATTCCTATCTGAAAAACCTTACATTAAAAATGGCAAACTAAGAATTTTAGAAAAGTTTTTTTTGGTTATCTGTTTGTTTTCTTTTAGATATAGATAAGGTTAATAAAGTAGGCAGAGTATTGGTGGATGGGAAAAAAAAGTTTTGATGGCAGGAAGACCTGCATCCAAGCCCATCTTCCTCCCCACAAAACCATAGACACACATACTGACTATAGGATCCTGGAAAAGTTAAGTCATCTGTCACGGCCCCGGGCAATATTCTCCACCTCTATGTTGAAATATCGATATGCTTTAGGAGAGTGAGTTCTCTCAGGCATTGCCTATACCTGATGAATTTTCAGGATTGGATCAAAAGAAGTTTAAAAACATTTTCCAGGTTTCTTGCCCAATCACAGGAAATCACTATCATCGCCTGCTGTGAGTTTCCCACATCTTGGGGAATATAATTATATTTCTTTAAAAAACCAAATGGAAGAGAAAAGCTATAAAGAATAAGAAAGGGAAGCCATGTGGATGGGTGTAATGGGCTCTGACTGACTTTGGAGTCATGGTTCCTAATGTGATTTCCAGTTCTGGTACTCAGAGCTGTGTGATCTTGGACAGATGACAATATTTTTGATTTTTGCTTCTTTGTCTCTAAAGGAGAAGGTTGAACTAAACAGGGAACTTAATATCCTTTCCAGCTCTTTGTTTATGATCTTGGGAACACCTCCTTAGATTCTGGTTTTTAATTTTTGATGGTTTTAGGTTTGAAGTCATGGGTCCACGTGATTCCTGAAATATTATTCATTTACCATAGATATTTCCTAAGTCAGCAAAAAGAGAGGGGCACCAAAGAATGTGTGAAGGGTCAATGACAAAACTGAACAGATATGGGAAAGAAACATGCATTTATTAAGTGCCTGTGGTCTCCACAACAACACTGGGAAGAAGGTACTATTATTATGCTCATCTTATAGATGACAAAGCTGAAGCAGAGATCAAGTTCATGACTCATACAGTGAGTATGTATCTGAGGCAGATTTCAGCCAGGTGCTCCTGACTGCAGGCCCATTGCTCTAACCACTGCACTCTCTTGCTGCCTTTCTGGCCAAAAGATGAAGTCTATATGGGCTGAATCCTACAGAAGTGCAATCCTGGCTCCAGTTAGCTTGATTTGAGGTAGGTAAGCATTCATATAGTCACAGACTGAAAACTGAAGTTGATTTTACAAGCTGTCGTCTCACCTACTCATTTAACAGATGAAAAAATTGGAGCCCATTGGACTAAGGGAACATGTGCTAGAGGCACACAAATATTAAGCATTAGAACACAATTCAAGCTCCAGATCTAGAATTCTGTCCCCCCACTGGTTACACACTCTTGCAAAGGACACAGTATTGGGAGACCTGAGTTTATAGTATCAAGGGATCTGAGTTCAAATTCTATGCCAAACCTTTACTAATTGTGTGAACATGAATAAATCACCTAAAGCTCCCCCAAAACCTTTTTGCCTTCTTTTCTCTACATGTAAAATGAAAGTAATGCTCCTTGGTCTGCCTATATTGGAGGGCTAACCTTTGTAATCACCTTGGAAACCTCCAAGCACTTTGAAATGTGAGTATTATATTTTATTTTCCCTGTGGCTAGTGCAAGATGTTTTTGGCAGAGACCAAATCCATCTCGGGTCTAGTTTACAGACCCATGAATGCCTGAATGCTTTCTCTTGATTCAAAAACAGAAGCAATATCCACTTCAGGGGTTCAATATTTGAGCCAAATTCCTCCAAGCATCTCCCTGTCCCTTTTTCACCCAGTCTCTGACCTTGGGCCTTGTACCCCACAAAACATCACTTCTGTCTACCATTCAGCCAACATCTTGTCAAACTGGCCTGCAAGATTAAGTTTCCTGATTCTGAATTCAATATTGCAACCCTAAGGATATAAGAACCAAGCTGGAACATTCTGTTTTAAAAAAATGGATAAAATTGTTTCAGCTCTGAGACCACAGCTTGCCCTGACTCGAATGATAAATCATCATGAGTGACACTAAGTGAAATGAGTTGGATGTTCTCTGCTTTATTCAGGCCCATTAGGAGGCCCTTTACATGGGCCACAGCTTTCAACTTCCCTCCGAAAGCCTGGTGGAGCATCATTGGCTGGTCCCATTCAGGGTTCTGCCGAATGTCCATTCTGTGGACAGCAGCATCCACAATGGGCTCTTTGTGGGTACGTGTTTGTGATGTAGTTCTGTTTCACGGGTTTGTGGACAACTGTCATATTGTACAGTAGGAATGGCTGTTGTACAGTTGATATGAACTTGTTAATGGAACGATTATAGATTCCCAAAGTGGCCATCTCTGTACAGCTAGAGTGCTGAGGCTGAAGTCAGGGATACCTGGGATCAGAGTCACTAACCTTTCTAAACTCAATTTCCTCACATGAAAAGTGGAGATAATTGTGTCCATATTACCAAAGGCTTGTTTTATGATTCAAAAATAAAACCTAGAAAGTTCTCTGTACATTTTAAAATACTCTAACATTTAATTTTAGTTCAATATATAAAATATTACTGATTTAATAATTGTTGGGATTGACACCTTTATTTTCAGGTTTTCTTTTCACTTTCCCAAATAAAATTTCTGGGGTTCCTAAAAATCTGACAAAATAGCAGTTTTCTGGTACCTTTTGGAAAAATATTATAGATCAAATATATTGGGAAATGATTTCTTCTTTCTTTTCTTCCTTTTTTTTTTTAAGGTGAGTAGCAGTCTTTAAGAAAAAACCCTACAAGTCATTGATTCCAACAATCTTGCTTTATAGATGAGGAAATTGAGACTAACATGCTAAATAACTTGCCAGTTGAAGGCAGGATTTCAACATGGGTTTTCCTGTCTCCATTGTACCATGTTATTATTAAGGTCATTGGTTAGTAGAGATGGGAATTTTTTTGAATGGAAATATTTCTAAAAACTAAGAAATGTGACTTGAGTAGGTACATTCAGTAAGATCTATATCTCTATAAAGTGCTTTGTAAACCATCCATTAGGTACAACTTTTCATGTTAATATTGAATTCACCAGCATATTAATAGTGTAGCTGTTAAGTACCACACACTGGCCATATGTCCCTGGACAAATGTTTAAATCTCCAGGTACCCCCAGGCAACTCTAAAATTTCAAGATGCAGAAAAGGACAGATCAGCATTAGGAGAGGGAATTTCTGCACAAAGAGTTCCCTCCTCCGCCTCCAAGAACTTTTTAAAGTAACATATTTCCTTCCTTCCTTCCTTCCTTCCTTCCTTCCTTCCTTCCACTCCTCTTTCTTCTTCTTCTACTCCTTCTTCTTGTTCTTCTTCTTCTTGTTGTTCTTGTTCTTCTTGTTCTTCTTGTTCTTGTTCTTGTTCTTGTTCTTCTTCTTCTTCTTCTTCTTCTTCTTCTTCTTCTTCTTCTTCTTCTTCTTCTTCTTCTTCTTCTTCTTCTTCTTGTTCTTCTTGTTCTTCTTCTTCTTGTTCTTGTTCTTGTTCTTGTTCTTCTTCTTGTTCTTCTTGTTCTTCTTCTTGTTCTTCTTCTTCTTCTTCTTCTTCTTCTTCTTCTTCTTCTTCTTCTTCTTCTTCTTCTTCTTCTTCTTCTTCTTCTTCTTCTTCTTCTTCTTCTTCTTCCTCCTCCTCCTCCTCCTCTTCCTCCTCTTCTTTCTCCTCCTCCTCCCTTCCTTTTTTCTTTCATTTTTTTTAAATTTTAAACTCAAATACAAATGAGAACAGAAAAAAATTGTCATACACAACACAGACCATAGGAAAGGATTCACTATAAGGCAATCATTTCCATTTCAAGAAAACCTTTATAATAAATATTACACATTATTTTCAAAGTTTCCCAGCTTTTCTTTTCTTTCTTTTTGGTTTTCTTTTGTTATCTGCTATACACTTTTTGCTTTATTTTTTCTCTTTCTTCACCCTAAAGAAGTCTACAATTGAGCATATGCATGTGTGTACATATATATATATATATACATATACATATACATAGATATCTATAAACATTCACATACTCATAGACTTTTATGTAACATTCACACACTTATAGACTTTTATGTAAGACCATACTATGTTTATTTTCTCTTAAAATCTGTTTTTCTAAAGGTGGATAGCATCTTCCTTCATAAGTCCAAATCTTTCCATGTTTTTCTAAACCAAATCGTCACTTTCTACAATATAGCAATATTCCAGCTCAATCACATCCTATCTGAGATATTCTTATGAAAGTTTTCCCCCATTTTTTATATTTCTTCTGTTCTTGACTACATAGGCTTTATTTGTGCAAGAAAATTTTAATTTCAAAGAATCAAAATTATATTTTCTACAGTTTAACAATGCTCTCCCCTTATAATATAGTTTAAGATCTGATAGTGATAAATCTACTTCCTTTATATTCCTCTCCCCTCCCCTCCCCTCCCCAGTTTCTTTGAAGTTCCTGACCTTTTGTTCTTCTAAATAAACTTTATTATTATTATTTAGAACTCAGCAAAATTATTTTTATTAATTTAATTGGGATAACATTAAATATTAAAAAATAATTTTATTGTACTATTTATTTTTAACACAACAGACACAGGAACTATATGAACATAAACATAAAATACACATTTATTGTTTATGGGTAGGTAAAACAATATAATGTTTAAAATCTTAAAAATTTTAATTTTATCTACTATTTAAGATTTTAAACATTATATTGGTTTTACCTACCCATAAACAATAAGTGTGGCTACAATTATCTGAGTTTATTTGTATAAAAAGTCTTTTATGTTCAGATAGCTGCTGTGTCTGTTTTGGCAGATACATGCCCAGGTATTTCATACTGTTTAAGTGTTTTAAGTAGTCTAAAACAATACTGTATAATATTGCTCACACACACTGTAGTTTCTCTATTTTTCACTTTTGATTAAATCTATTTTAACTTTAAATTTATCTGAGATCATAATGACTATTTCTGCTTGTTTAAAAAAAAACATTCCTGCCCTTTATTTTATTTTTGTATGCAATTCTCATTTTTATACTATTTCCTGAAAGAAATATTTTTTGAATTAAATTTTTAATTTTCTATCCATTTTTATTTTATGGGATTTCATCCCATTACATTCTAAGCTATAATGACTAGTTATGTATTTTCCTCCTTCCTATTTTTCCTCTTTTTCTCACCCTATCTACCCTATCTTTCCTCACTCCTGTTTTACTTCAATCCACTATTTTGCCCTCCTATTTCTTAAGCTAATCTTCTCCTTCCACTCTATCCATTTGCCCTCATTTCTTTTTGAATTTAGAAAACTTTTATATCCTTCTAGATTTATATGTTGTTCCCTCTTTACTCATTCCCATGAGGATGTTTCCAGCACTAATTTTGCTTCCCACTAGCTTCTGTGTCAATTTTTCTTTGTAAGCCTCATTTGTATGAAATAATTACTTCCTTTTATTTTTCCCTATACAGATTTTTTTAGAATTACCCCATCATACTCAGCTAAGTGCATAGATTTCTTTCAAACTACCCAAATAATGATGATAATTATAATAAGAGAACTGCTAATATTTTCACATATGTGAAGTAAACAGTTTGAATTTATTGAGTCCCTCATATAATTAGTCTTTAATGTTTGTCTTATATTTCTCCTGGATATTATATATTGAATTTTCCATTAAGTTTTGGTGATTTTATCAGAAAATCCTGAAAGTCTTTGATTTCATTAATATCCATTTCCATTCAAGATTATATTTAACTTTGCTGGATAAATTGTCCTTGGTTATAACCCCAGCTCTTTGGCTCTAAGGAATATAATATTCCAAGACCTATGGATCTTCAATATAGTAGCTGCTAGGTCTTGTGTATTTCTTATCGTAGCTTAATGCTATTTGATTTTTTTTCTTTTTGCTTTCAATATTTTCTCTTTAACCTGGGATCTTTGAATTTTGGTTATGATATTCCTATAAATTTTCCTTCTGGGATTTCTTTCATGTGATAATTGATGAATTAAAAAAATTTAGTTTGCTTTTTTGTTCTAGAACTTTAGGGTAATTTTTCTCAATAATTTATTGTAATATTGTATTGAGATTCTTTTTGAAAATATAATTTTCAGGGCAGCTAGGGGGCGCAGTGGATAGAGCACCAACCCTGAATTCAGGAGGACCCGAGTTCAAATCTGGTCTCAGACACTTAATACTTCCTAGCTGTGTGACCCTGGGCAAGTCACTTAACCCAGCCTCAGGGGGAAAAAATTATCTCCTGAAAATATAATTTTCAAGTAGTCTGACTATTCTTCTATTATTTCTTTTCACAGTTATTTTTCTGATATTTCACTTTCTCTTATTTTTGATTTTGTTTTTATCATTTCTTGATGTCTTAGAAAGTCATTAGTTTCCCCTTGCCTAATTCTAGTTTTCAAGAAATTATTTCCTTAACTTTTTGCTTCTCTATTTCCAGTTGGTTGACTTTCTTTTCATAATGTTCTTGATTTTCTTAGATTGCTCTTTATTTTTTTCTAAGTTTATCCTCAATCTCTATTATTTGATTTTTAAAGTCCTATTTAAATTCTTACAAGAAATTTTTTGTGCTTGGGACTATTTGATGTTTCTCATAGAAAAAAGAGTGGGTTTTTAAGCTCCATTTTTCTTCCTCTGAATATGAACTCAGATCTTCTTTATCCCCATAGTAACTATCCATGGTGGTGTTCTTTCTCCTTTGTTTAATTGTTTTTGCTTATTTATTTTTGTTTTGTTTAATTTTTTTGCAGCTATTAGACTAATCAAGTTCTATTCCCAACATTCCCTACAATGATGCAACAAGCCTCAGGTCTTTTTTACGGTTATTTTCCAAGGTTTGTCTTGGGGTCCCTATTCTGTGCTTTCCTCTCCACTCTTAAGCCAAGGCTAGGGCCCTTAATCACAATGTCTTACAAATTATTTTGTTCCCCAGATGACTCCTGTGGTAGTAAACCACAGCAGTCCTTTTGGCCCCAGGACTGAAAGCAGGGACTCTGCTGTCCTGCCAGTGCTCACAGTCAACAGGGCTTCAGTCCCTCCCCTGCTCTCACCAGGTGTGTGCTAGCTCCTTCTCCCCAGCACCTACAGCCTTCAAAATGTCTGGTCAGCACAGCTGGGCTCAGTATCCCTCCACAGTGGAAGGGCCTTCCTTCTTTTCCTGCTCAGCCATCAGACCCCGACACTGTCTGGGAGATGACCGTGTCTAGGGCTGCGGCTGACTTCCAAGCACAGCTGTCCCCAGAGTTTATTGTTTGTTGATTCTGCAAAGTGGACCTGGAGGTATTTGCACTTTTTCCTGGGGTTTTCTCAGATTGTTTTAGGAGGACAACTCCTTTATCCTGGGTTTATTTCTGCTGCTCTGAAGTTACTTTCTGCTGTTTATTATTAATTATTATTATTATTATTATTATTATTATTATTATTATTATTATTATTATTGTAGAGGATATTTGAAGGGCTGAATGTTTTCTGATCTACTCTGCCATTTTCCTCTGGGTAATCAAATCATCTCCATAAACAAATTCTGTGAGACACTGATCTAGTGGAAAAGGGGCTGTCCTTGGAAATGGGAAGATCTGATATCAACTGACTGTAGCTCTCAGTAAGTCACTGAACACTCAAGTACATCTCAAATGTTGCAAATTGCAGGGGCTTTGCTGCCATGAATTGGAGAAGCTGGGTTGGAGGTAGGGCAGCTAGATGTGAGAGTGGACAGAACACCCAGCATGGAGTCTGGAAGACCTGAGTTCAAATCCAGCCTCCGATATTTACTAGCTTTTTGACCCTGAATAAGTCACTTCACCCTGCCTGCCTCAGTTTCCTCATCTGTAAAATGAAATGGAAAGGAAATGGAGAATTATCCCAGCATCTTTTGTCAAGCAAACTCCAAATGGGGCTCAGAAGAGTCAGACTTGATTCAAAACAACTGAATACCAATGGATAAGGGAGTTTCTCAATGTAGAGTTCCCCAAAACAAAACAAAACAAAACAAACAAAAAATAAAACTACTTTCTTTAAAGTTGTATAGGATGGTTGAATTATTTCCTCTCCCCTCCCATCGTCCATTCATCATTCTCATTGATGTCAGGAATAACTGGTGAGGAACTTTTCTTTACCAGATGGGTAACACTTGGTGAGTTGCCTGGGGCACTCGGAGATTAAACAATTTGCTAAAGTTCCCACAGCCAGGATGCAGCGTCCATGTCATGATTGGAACCCAGCTCTTTTGCCTCAAAGGCTAGCGAGCTCTCTATCCACCTACATCACTAACACATTTCCTGCAGTATAACAAACACCACTGAAAATCACAAGAAACACCGATTCAAGTCACCAGGGCCTTTTCTTGTGTGTTCCTACGCATCCATTTTTATGTGAAAGTGAGAGAAAGACAGGGAAGGAGGGAAAGCGGGGATCTGTGTGTGTCTACGTGCGTTTGCCCTATCCCCACCCTCGAGGGTTCAGTTTTGATCCTGTTTGAGCCTTGGGACTTCTTGAAGTCTTTTCCTGCGTGGGAGAGTTGGAAGCCACCCCTCTCCACCTATCACTTAGCAGGTTGGCTCTAGGTTTATTTTGCTAGTGAGAGCTCACAGGAAGAGAATGGGAAGGGAGGAACAGTCCCAAAAAAAGGTTTCCCTCTTCAAGAAACTGCACTACAAATGTAGATAAAATTTTATCGAAGGACGATAGCTGGGGAGGAGAATCAAGTCTCTAGGCTAGGAAATTTTTCCATTATAGACACCTTCAAAAATAGCTAGGAACTCTAAAAAAGAGTCCCTTGATCTTTGAGATTCCCTTTTGATTTGATGGTTAGAGAAATTCCCCCCTGTGGAATTTGTCAGCAAAGAAGCTGCGGCCAGTAGCAATGGCCAATTCCAGGCCATGGAAGAGGCGGGCCTTAAAGTCCTAGAGATTTCAGTCTGGGATAAAAAAGAAACCCCAAAGGTAGGGGCCATTTCTTTACTTGAATCTCAGGCTGTCTTGGAAAATGAAAATGGGGAAGAATTGTAGATGGCCACTTTTAATCTCCAGCGTCAGAGGCAATCTTTTAAAAGTTTGTATTCCCATTCTTGCCCTGCTATTGAAATGAAATCACTCCATCTTTCTCAGGGGGTAGTCACAGGAAGGATGACGTTGGAAGGAGCCAGGGTTATTGAGGGATTGGCCTGAGCAAGAATTCAACGGGATGGAAATTGCCACCGTCCGTTCTCACGGTAGAAATGGGAAGGACAAAAATAAAAACATTCCTCAGAAGCATCATAACCGACAAGTTTACATGATCACGATCACCTTGAAGCTTCACAACAAGACAACAAAGGCAATAGCATTCCCATTTTACAGGTGAAGAAACTGAGGCTGACAAGGGACTAATCTGCCCATTACCACACAAATGAACTTTCTAGAGAAGTGACTTGTCCAAAAAGCTCTGCTTTGTAGGCTTAAAGAAGCAGGAATAAAACCCATTTACCAAATGTTTCCAGATGTGGGAAAATGGGGCTCCTTTCTTTTACCTAACCTATAGAGCCTTTGGCAGCTTGAAGGGTAGATCCCATTAATAGAGGCAGCGAGGTGGCACAATGGATAGTGTGTTAAAAAGACCTAACCTCAAAGCCCTGACACTATTTAATGCTTATTTGTCGTAGATGGCTCATCTGTAAAATGGGAATAATAATAATACCTTTTTCTCCCAGGATTTTTATAATGATAAAATGAGATAATATTTATAAAGAGATTTGCAAATCTTAAAGCACTATATAAATGCCACATAATAACAACAACAACAAGCAAGTAAGGGCTTATTCCAGAGCAGCATAAGAAAGGGACAAGTCCATCGTTCAGGCACTCAGGAAGCATTTCTTATGTTCCTACTGTGTACCAGACATTGTACTAAGTGCTTGGGATAGAAAAGAACTTAGCATGATGACTTATTTTTAGGGATTTGGAGGAGGAGAGAGGGGCTTTATGCATATTGAAAACCAGAATATGGAGTTTACTAGTTCAATTAAATGTATCACTCCAGAGCTAAAAAAAAAAAACACCCCCAAAATACAAATAAATATCTAAGAAATTACCCTTATCCTGGGTATTCTCTCCCAGAAACATTTAGAAAATGCCCATCAATATAAAGGTCAGAGTGGGTAGGTTTTATATGTGCTCAAATGAGGATAAAATTTTGTCCTTTTCACATATTGGTTTGTTTATTTGTTTTAAAGATTATACTGCATATTCTCTAGATAATTGGTAGTAAAAGGAGAGCTGCTTGAAGAATCTCTCTCTTTTTTTTCTCTCTTTCTCTTTTTTTTGTCTCTCTCACACACACAGAGCAAACACACACACACACACACACACACACACACACACATCCACAGAAGTTCCTTTGAATAGTAACTGACCTATTCCAATTAAAATCTAATATTGCTTCTGAAATAGAGTATAACAAGATGTTTTAAGATATACAAGAAAATTAGAAATAGCCCATACTTCACGCAGCAAAAAAAAGCCAATTGAGAAATGTCTGCTTCCATTCTACTGGGCAACAACCAGAAATTAAACATATGTGAGAATGACATGGAAACGTCCTTTCCATATGTTTTCCTGTAAAATACGGTGACCTCATCTGTCCCTATTCTAGAAATACCCATTCTTAAGGATCCTTTATTTTATGTGTGTTATTATGACATACTAAGCTCAAATCAAATCGATACTTTATTATTTAAATTATGGAGTCATTTTTTAACATATAAAGAAATATCGTCCTAATATTTAATGTCACTAGAGCCAACCATTCCACCTGATTTCTCTATCATTGATATTGACTTCTCCTAGATACTTGCTCTGATCATAACTAGAAATGGTTCTGCAATTCAACTACATAATAAATTAGTTGGTTAATTGAGGCAATAAGTATGAATTGCCAAATTGTCATAGATGCCTTCCAAGTAAAAAACAAAAACAAAACGCCAATATAGGATTCTTCTCTTAGCATCCATGGAGGGTTTAGCATCCCCAAGAATTCCAAATATATACATTGTGATTTTAATGACTCAGAATCTTACCAAATGTATTTAAAATACTATTTTGCATCCAGAAAAATACCCTAAGATTTGTTCGAATTCTCTTCTTACAGCTTTCACCAGTGAAAAATAGAGAATAATGGTGCTCTAATTCAATACCTTCAGACCAAGGAAAATAATGGCCACTATTTCTCGGGAATAAACTCAGCTTAGAGTTTATGAAATGTTTCCTTCACAGTATCTCTGAGTGGAAGTTGGGGATAGGGGAGTTGTACAAGTATTATTCTCATTTTATTGGAGAAGAAAACAGACTCCAGGAAATCCAATCGTTTGAGTGTGGTCAGTCTGCCTAAAAACATGTGTCACCAGGGCTTGAACTCATCTCTGGCTTCCAAAGTCAGCTTGCTTTCTACTCTGTTAGATCACCTCCCTAATAAATCTTATTTCTTTTCTTAAGTTTAGGAAGTGCTCTTTTCCAATTTTAGTCAAATAATTTGCCAGCCTGGGGGAGAGGGTGAGGAGGTGGAGAAACCAGGTCCCTAAGAAAGAGAAGCAGGGATTTATATTGAGGGGGAAAATGGCATTCATTTACTAAGATCATAGAAATCAATTGAAAGGGACTTCAGAGGTCATCTTGTTTTTCCCCTTTTTCTACAGATTCAGAAAATGAACCCCATACAGAGTAAATGACTTGAACAAGTTCACGTATGTGGCAAAAAAGAGAGGCCAGCTTGGACTCAGGGCCTCTGTCTTAGTCAGTGCTCTTTTTACTGTAACCCATTGCCTTATCTGGTGAGTTTGCAGATCTACTTTTGCATGTCTACTGTATTAAATATAGAATATCACACACACACACACACACACAGACACACACAGAGACACACACACACACGCACACACACGCACAGGGTTATATTGACCATAAAAGTTTCTCATCTGCAAAAAGGCAGGGGGTTTGTATGTCTACATAGTCAGTGTTCAATTATCTGAACATGGATAATCTGCAACTTTATTTTCCTTTTTTTAATTAAAAAAATTAGACTCTCTTCCCTTTCCTTTATTATAGTAAAATAGGTATCCTGAAAAAGGAAATGACAAATCACTTCAGTATCTTTGCTAAGAAAATCTCAATGGGACATGACTGAATTCCACTTAACAGCAATAGCCAGAGAAAGGCTGACTTCTCTTTGCATCAGTTAGTATATTTGGAAGGAATTTTAAAAATCACTTTAAGATACTCGAGGTCTTTGCTCCCCTCTTGCCTAGCACAGCATCCAGCACATGGGGGCTCTTTGTATCTGCGTTCAATAATGGATTCGACTGAACAAATAAAATTACAATCTCAGATATGCTGCAAAAGTTTTTTTTTTTGACTGAAAAATCAAAGGTTTTATAATCTCTTTTGATTCTGATTGGTTTCACCATTGCTCCCCTCAATTAATGTACTCTCGTACTTAATGTAGAAATGGACAGCTTTTTTGAATGCTTAAGTATATCCTGGGAGGATTGCCCATTTTGCCAAAGGGCACAAAAATGGCAAAATGTGTCTGGGCTTTTTATGGTTTTTCTTGGTATAGTTAATATTCTTGCTTCCCTGTTTGGCAAGTCTTTTTTTTTTAATCTACCACTGAGGACCTCCCCAGAAATCACCTATCTGCCATGTTTCTCACATATCCTCATATGTGAGCTATGCGAATATTTTTATCTAATTTACTTCATCTGTTGTTTTGATTACTGGCTAATTTAATATCCTCTCTCCTTTTATATTTGTAAAAGCCAGTGAATGCAGAAATGTGCAGCCAGCCTAGACCCTCAGGCCTGTGGATCAAGATGGCAGGCTGGCCTGGGCTCCCTTGGGGACAGTAGTGCCAGAAGGGTGATTGGACACAGTGACCTGTCTGCATGAGATGAGACAAAAACAGGAGGTCTGTAATGCTGATGAACTAACCTGTCACTCACAAGCTCAGGTCTGCAAAAAAGAGAAGATGCAGTCAATATTTAGTGACCACACGAGGTAGAAATGCAAACAATCATTTATTTTCAAATGGGCAGACCCCATTAGAGATGCACGTTCGTTTAATTTCTCCTGATCCACTGGAGAAAGGGGGAGAAGACCCAGAACTCACTTGGCGGTTCCATTTTTAAAGAATTTGAAAATAAAAATGAAACGCTGTAAAAACTCATCCTGAGATTCAGGGCATACGGAAGCCTGACGCAGCTTCTTGCTCCCTGGAATCAGGGTTGGATTCCAAACAGTGCAGTTATGAATCAAATTCACTATGAGCAATGAGTTTCTAGATCTTGACATGCCGGGCAAGGAGACTGGTCTGCCGAATGCTGGGCTGCTTAATTGCTTGCTTGGGGGAGGGAAAATCCAGGGGGAAAGGTAGAGGAGCAGCAATGTACCTTGGAGCACGCATTCCCAGCTGCTAGATAATGGGCAGTAGTACCAGCCTCTGTCTACCCATTGTCATCTCCAGGGGAAGCCACTGTGGACACTGGCTCCTGGAGGTGGAAGAAATTGAGATAAAGGAAAATCTGGAGCAACCCTCCCAGAAGAAGCTTTAAGCACTCTGGAGAAAAAATGGGTCTGAAAAGCAGATAATTGACTCCTGTAACTCTGGTCATTTGGCAACTAAGCTGGTTTTTGTAGAGTGGGGAGTGGAGAGGGACATATAGAGAGATACAAATACATATATATATATACATATACATATGGAGAGAGAGAGACAGAGAGACAGACTGAGAGAGAGAGAGAAAGAGAAAGAGAGAGAGAGAGAGAGAGAGAGAGAGAGAGAGAGAGAGAGAGAGAGCACTTAATATTGCAATTTTAGAATATCCATGTAAAGGGATGCACACTAAATTCTGACAAATGGGCAGATTCACCTCTCTGATGGATCTCTGAAAATGGCATTTAAATGGACAGCTATTGGAGTCTGAGCATAGAAAGCTAGAGAATGTGGTTGAAGTTGTGTATCTGTACAACGCCAGAAGTTAAGCACTCATTTAGCATCCCTTCTTCCTTCCATTTGACCCCAGCAGGAAAACCAGATTCATTTTCCAATATTAACATGTTCTACTTCATCCTACATCAGCAGCAAGGCATCTAGCTCATTTCAGCTTTCTGATTTTCAGGGAGAGAGGATGATCTTTAGCCATTTTTCTTCTCCCTTCAAAAGCAGTTTAATATTTTAGATCCAAATAAAACTAATCCATTTTTTTCCTTCTCCAAATAAATGCATGAAGTCTATTTCAATTGCAATTTGCAAACTAGCAACTTTGCTCATTCTAAGCTGCCGGAAAGCCCATGCCTTGAGTTGTTGTTTTAACCAAATATGAGACATAGACTTGTTTTCAAAACTGAGTCCTTCAGTATAATGACTTATTAAGTATTTATTCTAATGTCAAAATGCACAGCAAGTTGTCAATATATATGCGTACTGCTCCTGGAAACAATATTTGGAGTACATTAAAAACTCAAAATCGTATCATCATCATCATGATGACAGTGACGATGTTGACAATGATGATACCCCAGCCTTCTATTATCACCCCCAAAGGAAAAAAATACCCTGTCTTGTCTATGTAAAACCTGTTTCATTTTGATTCCCAGCCCGCTGTTATTGATTTCCACAGAACATTAGTAAATAACAAAATAGAAGGATCGCACCTGATTCTAGCCCGAGCCGCCTTTCCTCAACTGAGGGACACCCATGTAATAAGCCACACGAAGGGAAATCGCATTTCTCGTTGGAGAGCAAAACAAAATCGTGTCACCTAGCATTTATTCATTGCCATGTATTTAAACAAGTGCCCTGCTTACGGACGGGAGACAAATGGGGGGATGATAAAGCAGGACGGGAAAACGCTCAGGAACTCAAGTTTCATTTGGACATTTGTTTTTAAGTGGTGGTTCCTATTCCTTTCCCACTGCCACGATTGTTTCGGGAACATTTTATGGACTCATCCAATAAGGCACATGCGTCCCAGCAAGAAATGAGCACTTTACAACATGGTCAAGATATGTATTTTTTTTCCCCTGACAAATAACTGCCCACACTTCATTACTGGAAAGCCTGCATAGCAGAACAAAGCTTTAAAGTTTAAAAAAATAAATTTCCTCGATGAAGAAAAACAATCACCAAGCCTATCTCTTGCGTTGAAATGAGTGCAACTCACTGGTAAACAAGGCATTCTCTGTCTCACATTCTCCATCTAAAAATACATTACAAGGCACGCTGGTATTAATAAACCATGTGCTTTCCGAGCCGTAAATGTTGGGCTGTAATTTAGTTGAAAACCGTGTAGGACGGTGTTTTTCTATGACTGTATTAAAAATACAGGGGACAAATTCTATGTCCCTGGCATAACCAGCTTGTCTTAATTAGACACTGTATGTGTGTAAAAAAAAAAAAAAAAAGGAAAGAAAAGAAAAAAAAGAGCCATACACATGCAAAAATAAAAAAATAGAAACTTTTGAGAGTTTTAAAATATCTCTTTTACAGTATTCAGAATCTATGCCTCGATGATCAATGAATAAACTGAGAGTACTTAGAAAATTGTTAATAAAAAAGGGATACCCGTGGATTTTTGAAAGCCCAAGAATCCCAGGCATCCTTCCCCACCCCCCTTCTCCACCTCCCACCCCCATCATACTCCTAGACAAATAAACCTCCCTCTGCCAGAGGACCCTCTGATTTCTTCCCCTCTCAGTTCATTGGAAGGCAAATTCAAAGACAATGCCTGGACCTCCTCTCTCTGCTCTCCACACCAACATCTCACCATGGACAGAAACTACAGATTTCACAGAAACCACAAAAACACAGAGAAGCGGGACTCACACTGACCCATTTGGCAGACAAAGACGCCCAAACAGCCAAGCTCTACACCAGATCAGCTGGGGAGGCCTCTGCGAGGGATCCTTCTGACATTTCATCACAGCAGCCCCAGCCCAGCTCACCTCCCTGAGTCCAGGAAGGCAGAACAAAATAGAGCTGTTTATGAGAGCTGTTGTACGGGATTGCATTAGAGCCGGCCACCTGGCCCTTCCAGATTGTGGCAGGGCTCCATTTGCAGCTGGCCCCCTCTGCAGCACGCGAGACACCCCCATTTACCAAGCTCCAGCACACATTATCTGTGTTAGGAGTAAAAGTTTAAAAAAAAAAAAAAAAGAACAAAAAAGAAAAAGAAGAAAAAGAAGAAGAAATAAATAAATAAAAGAAAAAAAATCTTCAGCCAGGACTGTAAGAATTTCAGTCAATCTTTAAAAAAATTAACAGTATCAGAATTTTTTTTTGATTAAAAAAAAAGACCTAACTACCTAGGAAACGTATGACTTTATCCTCCATTTCACCCACTTCATTTCTCTCACAAATCACAGTAGCAAAGTCTAAAAGCAAGATCTACAACCCGGTTTTCTCAAAACTCAGACAAAATTTCAAGGTGGGATATTTTTAAAAGCATTTATTCAATATGAGTTTTAATCACTGCTGCCCTGGCCAGGTTTAATGTGGTCTTGTAGCTGCCTCACTCTCAGGACTACACTGGCAGGCAGCAGAAATATAGATAGAAAGATGGTACTGTAAATATGAATTATGTGAATCATATGGGGAGACCCTTGTGGAAAAAAAAATCAAAGGGGAGTTGAGAGATGGCTGACTCCATACCTGACCAATTACAGCTTGCATGGTCCATGTGTCCTGCTGAGCTGAGAGATCGCAATCCATCATACGTTGTCTTTGAAAAGGAGAATGGGGCTTTCTGGCATGCATCTGTCAATCAACTTCTGCACTCCCAACCATCACCAAAAGCAAGGGAAAAAAAGTCCAGCGGCTCCACCAAATAGGATGAAACAGTCATGTGACCTCCAGCACACACACACACACACACACACACACACACACACACACGCACACACGCACAGGCACTTCCAAGGAACGGAGGAATTTTCTCCAGATATGAAATGACATTGACAAATATCCAATACCAACTAAATAAAGTGGGACAAACAGCTAGTCACCAAAGACAAAACATTTGCTGCAATCCTCAGCTAAAGATTTAACTAACCTAGAAGAATTTTTAAAAAGCCTAAACTTTCCTGTGAAGGTATTATTTTTAAGCAGATAGTTAGTGAAACTTTAACCCTTTGTCCTCTTCTTCTCCCTGTTTTCCTCTTTCATTCCCATTCCTTTTTCTTGTTTTCTCTCCCTTTTTCCTGTCTTCTATTCTTTTCTTTTACCTTGCTAGTCTTTTTCCCTCTTTCTTTTTCTTTTCTCCTTTTTTCTTTTCCTTTCATTTTACCTTCTTTTCTTTTCTTTTTCCCTCTTTCTTTTTCTTTTCTCCTTTTTTCTCTTTTCCTTTCATTTTCCCTTCTTTTCTTTTCTTTTTCTTTTCTTTTTCCCTCTTTCTTTTTCTTTTCTCCTTTTTTCTCTTTTCCTTTCATTTTTCCTTCTTTTCTTTTCTTTTTCTTTTCTTTTTCCCTCTTTCTTTTTCTTTTCTCCTTTTTTCTCTTTTCCTTTCATTTTCCCTTCTTTTCTTTTCTCATCTTTTTTCTTTCCTCCCTTTTCTTGCTTACTTTGAAATTGATTGTGCTACTTCTCTGACTACTCAATGATTTTAGTCACATATTCTTCAAATTAGGGTTAGACTATGTTAAGCAACTATTATAGAATTATTTTCTTTCAGTTGCAAGCTTGACACCCATCCCTAGTCTAGTTGACTAGAGATATTTATAAACACTCAAGCCATTTGTGTGAACTGTAATGATCACTCAAAACAGAAAGCATTCAAATTTGACTAGTATTTTTAGCCACATTTGAGACATTCTATAGGCTAAGAGTTAGTTGGCTCACTATTCTCCCAAACTCATAAAATGTGACAGCAAATATTACTTGTTTTCTCTCTCTCAATTAAGCCATTTTCATAATTTTAAAGATTGCTTATTCATTTCTTCCTGTCCAAGAGCATCATATTCTTGTCTATAAAAACCAAGAATGAGCAATAGCAGATGGATTTGTGGTCAGAGACAGCTGATGGGCTGCTATCCTAGGACCTTATTAACCCTTTCAAGATGATGGCAGACATCTGGCTCTGAGTAACAGCTGGGCACCCTGTGTGCTGTTCATTTTCATAGAAAATTGTATCCCATCCAAACTAATAAATAATATCCAGAGATCTTAGAGTGTTGTTCTGGCCTTCATGCAGGTGAACTTTTTTCTGAAGTCTTTGAATTCATTGGGATGATCTTAATCTCTGTGGATCTCAGTTTCCTTATTTACAAAAAATGAATAGGCTGGCCCCCGAGGACCTTTCAATCTGTAAATATAGGATCTTATGAGCTAAACCATAATCCCTCCCAGCAGTATTTCAGTACCTGGGTTTTATTTTGCTTTTATAAACAATGTGTTTATATGTAGGCAATTGGTTTCCATGCTTAATACTTAATATTTAAGTTGAAAGAACTGAGGGAAAGGATGTAGAATATAGAAAGTTCTTGTCTTTTGCTGTCTACAAATTCCTACAAGACAAACAAAAATAAAAAGAGGATTTTAAAAAAGCCAATAGAAGAGGAGAAACTTAGATTTCCCTAACCCCATAGCAACCAAGACTTTGAAAAAGAAACCCAATTAAATGCAAAGAAGCCACATTCGTTTGAGGGTATGGGTGTGTTTGAAGCAGGGGAGTGCTTTTTCTTTGGGCCCCAGAACCTCCAAAATCATCTAACATGTTCTGGATGCGTATTACCTGATATTTGGGATTTCCCTCTTTATGGGTATTCGAATAAATAGTGGTTGAGCTTTCCCATGCTGAAGATGCTATCAGAGCAATTCTGGTCCAGGATGAAGTTGGACTAGTTCCTTCTAGCCTTGAGGAGGCAGGGATGCTAAGTAGCCTTGGGTCCTTGGGGGCCCAAACACCATGAAGCTATTGATGATGGGGAGAGGGGCTTGTCTCTAGCCTAGAGCATTGAAGGGGAAATTGAAGTCAGAATACAATGATCCACTCCAAGGTCCAGAAAAGGACCTTAGTAAAGGAGAATGGAGAGGCTTGGACATCCAAGGACATCAGTTTATACCCATGGGAGGCTTCTATGCTGAGAGGGGGTAAGGTGACATACCAAGAAGAAGAGGCAGATCATCCTCCCTCCAAACACTTCCTTAGTACCTGAGATGTGAGCCTAACCCCAACATTGTAGATCCTGGGCTCTGCATTCTGTGGCTGATGCTGCCACTCTAGGTTGCCGTGACCCCACTTGATGATGGTTAATTTCTGGGGAAAGGGAAGAGATGAGCTCCTTGTCATCACTATCCTACCCAGGTGTTCTTCCTGCTTCCCAGGAGCATCTCCAACCTCTTGCCTCTCCATCAACAAGCTCTTTTAAAGCAAGGATCATTTGGGTTTTTTCTATTTCTGGCAACTAGCAATTATCTGGCACCTGGCAGATGCTTGGAGGGGGCCCTGGATCTGGAGTCAAACAAAGCTACTGCCCTGCCCCTGCCAGAGTCAAAAGGCTTATGTTTCCTGACCCTTAGTGGTCTCATCAATAATATACTAGTTGAGGTTCCTTTCTTCAAGTGCTATGGAAACATGACTTATCATAGTTTGACTCCCTCCCCTTTTGTTCCTGGACAGTGCCTCAGGCTTTTCTGTGATCCTGGGAGAACCCAGAGTCTGTTTTTGTTGGACACAGTACTGCCATGAGAATTGGAAAATTGTGATATTGGACAGTGAGGTCCCTTCTACGATTCCATGGGCCAATATGGAGGAGTCAGTGAGGGAGCCCTGTGTAATTGGATCCATAGCCAGTCCTGGTCTGCTTTTGGAACCCAATGGATCTGATAGAGAATCAGGGTACTTTCAGAAATTTGACTTGTTGGAAACTTAATTTTCCATGATACCCCCTCAAGTCTCGTAGTGTTCTTAAGGCCATAAATGCTCTTGAGAAGTAAGAACAATATGGCGGGAAGGGCATAGATTTGAAGTCAAGAAACCCCCAGTTTTATGGTTTGTTTCTCAAACTTGCTTATGTTGTGACTTCAGGCAAATCCTAAGTAGGATACATACTAAAAATGCAAGCATCGTTCAATATAAGGAAAATGATTATTTTAATTAATCATGCTGAAAAGAACAGTGTCCAAAACCACATAATTATGTCAACAGACATAGAAAAAGCCTTTGATAAAGCACATCACTTTTAAAAGGTAAAACTCCTCATTGACTAATAGAAAAAGAAAGTAACTGGAATGAAAAGCTGGCTTTACCTGTAATAGGAAAACATGAGAAGCTTCTCCAAGAAGTACAAAAATAAAGGATTCCTTATTTCTCTTCTGTTACTTGATATAGTTGTAGAAATCCTAACAACAGCAATCAGACTCATGAAAGAAATGAAAAACACATACCCAGGTGAAGAAGAGATAAAACTATCCCTATCTTCTGTGAATAGTACGATGAGTTTAGAAAATCCTCAATAATCAGCCAAGAAAGTAATTGAGACAATAACCTCAACAAAAGAGAGAGTAACTTACTAAAAATTAAATTGAAGAGATATTACTTCCCATTTTTCAGGGAGGTTCCTCATCAGGAGTTGTCATATCAGGGAAAGAAGAGGTTCATTCCAAAAGAAAAGCAGCAGGATATAAAATAAATTCACAAACATAACAATCTTGCTACAGGAATAACAAAATCTAAGGGAAAATAATTGAAAAGAAAATACTATTTAAAATACCTATAAAATGCACAAAGTGTTTGGTACTAAATTTACCATGACATACTTGAGGTTTATTATAGATATAATAACAAAATAATCTTTTAAGAAATAAAGAGTGCCTTAAATTACTAGAGCAATGTTCAGTTCTCATGATTGAGCTGCACCAATATTACAAACCCGATATCACTTAAAGTACAAATTTGGTACAAGTATCAAATTACCGAGGAGATGCTTTATAGAAATAGATAAAAATAATAAAAATTTTCATTTGAAGGAAGAAAAGGTCTAGAATCTCAGGGGGAAATCATGGGATATGTATTAAATAAATTGGTAGTAAGTAGCAAACATCTACAAAATTTAGTACTAATAGAAAACAAGTTAGATCAGATAAGGGGAAATCAGACACAATTGAACTCAATAATTCAGTGTCCTATAAATTCAAGTACGTAAAATTTTGGGGGAAGAATTGCCTGGTTGACAACTGTTAAGAAAGCTAGAAAACAGTTTGGCAGAAATTAGGATTAGACCAACATATTATACTAGATTACTAATCAATTCAAAACAGCTATGGAACCTGAATATTCCAAATGAACCTAGATCTTACCCGACTCCAAACAGGATGCTATTTTCAGCTCCATCACATTGCTTTAACCATGAATTGACATTTACTTTTAGGATTTCAGAAGAACCCTTAAGAACAGAGAAACAAAAGAGGCTTTTTAGCTATCTTGGGGAAAAGTCAGATCAGATTTTTCAGAGCTACAGCTCGGATGGAGGGAATGGTGATAACAGATGATGGTGCTGAGAAAGCTAAACTACTCAAGCCTTATTTTAACTTCTTTTTTTTTTTTTTTTTTTACTCTTCCAGGGAGAATGACCTCTAGACTAGAAAGAATAAAACAAGAAGGTCTAGTAGGGATTGGTAACCCAATATAAGAGAGAATAAAAGTTTAAATCTTAGGTCCAGAAACCCTACATCTCAGGATACTAAAAAATGCTGAGAAAATTGCTGGTCTTTTGATGATTATGTAGATTTGGCCCTAATTAAAAATTCCATAATTTTTGAAAAATAATCAACTTTTTTTTTTAGGGGGAGAAAGAGTGAACTAGAAATTCCAATGACCTAAAAGAGAAGAAAATAGAATCATTGTATTGTGTTTCTTAAAATTGCAGCTGAGAACAGAAGTTCAAAAAACACAGTCAGTACAGCTTTGAAACTAACGTGTTGAATTTTTATTATATTCTTTTTTTTAATTGCAAGAAGTACATAATAAGTATTTGTGCCCTCGCATACAATCCTATTTTTTTCTGCCTGTATATATGGAAATTTTGCTGATCTTTGTCAAGTTCAATATAACTAAATAATGAAAATTTAAATATATTTAAATTTTCATTACTTATATGTATATATACATGATATATATCACATATATATATTATATACATACATATATATGTGTGTGTGTATACATATACATATATACATATATACACACACACATATATATATATATATATATATATATATATATATATATATATATATATATATATATAGGAGAAGATGAAGGGCATTGCACTACTAGGGAAGAACACAAGGGACTAACTCTCAAAAACCAGAAGAAATTTGTGATTATAAACTATAGATCTGTGAGCCTAACTTCAATTTCTAGCAAAATCCTTGCACATCCATGATGCCTGTGGAGCCCGTTTATAACACATATATACATACATATATATATATATATATATATATATCTTTAACACATATATACCTATATGTGTGTGTGTGTGTGTGTGTAGACACACACACACACACACACACACACACACACACACACACGCACACAGTCTAAGACTTTCCAGGGCAGCAGCCCAAATCTCCTAGCAGGCTAACTTTGGGAAAGCTACAGAAAGGCTGGTATCACTCGCAAAGTTTCAAGTAAATGTGTGCTTATTCCAAAAGAAGTCACTCCATTTGACTTCCAACCAAATGGTCTTCATTTACAGGGATTCTTCACCTTTGATCATGTCCCCCTTTGACAAGTGAAATCTTTGGACCTTTCTCAAAATAATCTTTTTAAATTCATAAAACACAATGCATAGGATTACAAAGGAAACCAATTACACTAAAATATGATTGTCAAAATACTTTTAGAACCCTTTATACAATGCTGTTTGTGTTCTGGATAAACTATTTGTGACCAGAATAATGGTTTGGTAAAAGGGAATTAGAACATTTCTTTAAAAGAAACATATTCATAGATCTCGGGTTAAGACATTAGTGTGTCATCCCTGAGGCATGAGTAGGAAAATCTCCCAAGAGGATGCATTCCTTTGGCCACTAAAAGGCAGTTTTTCAAGCACGGCAGCAGGCCGCAGCAGCAAGTGGTGATATTGTGCAGATTAATTAAATGATAACCAGATGCAGATTTAGCTGAGGGCTGATAATAATAGAAAGGAAGCATGGTGTATTAGATAAAGAGCTGGTCTGAGTTAGAATGTCCTGGTTTCAAATCTCATTTCGTATACTCTGGCCGAGTGACCCTGGTCTAGTTATTGAATTTCTCAGGGCCTCTGGTAATTCTGGAAGATTATAAATTGTAAAGCAGTTACTGGTCTGCCCTGGTAGAAGGAGGACCCTCAATGGGAGTTTTGTACAGAAATGAAATCCTAACTCTAGCCCCAAACCAAATAATAGAAATAAATAAAAAATAATAACAAATAGGAAAAATATGAATGAATGAATGAATGAAAAAATTACGCACAAATAAAATCAGAAAATCTATGGTATCATCGTCACTCATATCTGGAACCTTCTCTCTCAATTAATAACCCTCACATTCTCAGAAGATAGGTATTCAACGTGGCGATATAATTCACCAAATTCAGCAAAACCTATTTGAAGAAATGTTGCGTTACTTCATGGCCTTGCGACCATTTTCCTAAACTCCTCTCAGTTGCCCATTCATTTCTTCAGGCCCAGTCAGGGATTCCTGAACCATACTCACCCACAGATCATAGGAAATCAGTGTGTGTGTTGAGGAGTTGTGGTGGGGGAAGGCCCTGGCTCTGGGTCACTGAATGAGGCTCACAAGACAAAACCACAGAACTATGGGAAGGAGAACAATCTTCTTGCCCCTGACTCACTATCCACCAGGATTCCAGATAGCTTATATATTCCCAGGTTCTCTAGATCTCTCCGACTGTAGTCCTTCTCTGTCTTAGCTCTTCTTCCATTTCTGGTCAAAGCAGAGAGAGTCTCAGCCTATAGCAGTCCACAAACACTGTCACCCAATGTCTAAGAAAGCGGATGCTCACCCAAAAACTAGGCCCAAAGCTCCAGTCCTCACAGAGGCTCTCTGTTCTCTGACAGCCAGGAAATCTTGAAAATTCATGGTTCAGACCACTTACTTCAGTTGTTTGCTCTTCTGTCCTCCATGGCAAGCTAGGAAGTCTCTCTCAGAGGCAAGAACACTGATCTCCTCATTTCAACTAACTTCTCCGTAGCTTTCTGCCCCTCAAGAGCATGTGTTCTCTAAACTTTCAGAGAAAGGAAATCGGAGAGTGTAAGAAACGATCTTATAATTCACTATCTTTGCATTATCTAATTTTTCCCTGCATCTAAGGGAAAATAAGTCAAATCAGTAAGAAGGAAAGTTGTGGCAGAGGTTATGGTATAGAACAGATACAAGGGTGATACTATTATATTACAAAAATGGATGATTCCCAAGGGTGATCACTACAAACCAGAGGGGATTCAATCAAGAATAGATAAAAACATAAGTTATTTGTTTGCTTATTTATTTTGGTGATAGAGTAACTAGCCTGGAAAATTAAGCAAATGCTATAAACCTAATATGTATTTAGATTTCAGCAGGGCATCTGAAAAACTTTCGGCTGCTGGATTTGTGGCTGGACCCAATGAGCAGCCGCTCAGTGCCAGTTTGCTGGACTTCTCTGGTGGAGTGCCCAATGCATCTTTCCTTGACCTTCTGCGGCTGCACAGTTTTTTCAAGGGAGTGCATGGAGGCAGAGAAGGCTAGCTTTTCTCGTTTACATCTCTGAAGTTGGTGAGGATTATGATGTGGATATGAACGGATTTATTAGTGCTGGAGGTCCCTTCCAACTATGAGAGTCTGTAGGAGAATGTGTGTGTTCAACGAAAATCATCGCAATTTAGAAAAACTCAAGGAAATGTCAATTCTGGTAACAAGAAATCTTTCCAGTTGTGCCGAATAAGATCACCAGTGATGATGGCCTTAGTTAATTATTCTCAGTGAGGATGGAGGCTCTCCATCATCATCATCCCTACTGCTGGCAGGATGGTGGCTCTTGAGTGCAGAAGTCCCAGGATGCAGTGGGCTAAGTCAATCAGGTGTTCTGAACAGCAGGGACATCAGGGTGCCTAGAAGAGGGCAAATTGCTAGAAATGGAGCACGTCAAAGCTTCTGCGCCAATGACCAGGTCTAGGCAGGACCACTGTTGGTTTAACATAAGAGATATTGGGTAACTTGGTCTCAAAAAAGAAAACAATCCACTCTTCTCATCTGTGCAAAATTCTGTTTCTCCAGTTCCCTTCACTCTTTCAGTCCTTTGGCCTTATTCTTCCTGAACTCTAAATATCCAGCATTTCCATTTTTTAAATCTTTCCTTCTAGTGCTTTTGTTTTTCTGCATTTTCTTGCCAAGATCCAGGGTGATGCCGGGCCCTGGATTCTTATTAAATTCTGCATCTCCATACATTTGGGGTTGGGTTTCTTCAACCTCAAACAGCACAAGTTCTTATGAAACAGGATGGAAAATTAGGTCCCAGGCTTGCCCTGGCTATCTGTTCTTAATTGCATTTTGTAAATAATTTATAAAATTTACATATCAGCATCCTTCTAACTTTCCCTTTTCCAGGATTTGCATTAATGGGAGAATTCCTTGGGGTATGGAAAATAGGAATGATCACCTATATGCTTTAAGGGATGACCTTTAAGGGAAAGAAAGGCATTCTCTTTAAGGAGAGTCCTAATTAGGCCCTAATCAATTAGCTTTTTTGCACTATTGACACATATTGAGTTGGCAGTCCATTAAACCCCCGGATCTCTTTCATACAAACTGCTCTGCAGCCTGTACCTGTGAAGCTGTTGTTTTTGAACCCAGGGGTGAGACTTTAAATTCATCCCTAATTTGCTTGTGTCCTTTTGCGTTGGGCCAAATACTTTAGCCCAGCGATGTCTATTTTGGATATCGATTCTGTCTCCACGGTATTAGTTCTTCCTCACGGTTTTGGGACATCTCAAGAGTCCATTCTATTTCCCTCATCCAAATGACTAAGGAAAACAGTTGCTCAATAGTCAGAGTCTGGTTTCTTTAGTTATGACTTAACGGAGGTCTGTGTCTGTTTATTTCTGTTTTGTTTTCAGAAAAAGATCAGGATGTTTGGCTTAAAAACGAGGAAATCCAGTTGCCAAGGAAAGCCCAGGAAAGGTGGTGCTGCAGAACACTCTGATTTCAACTTATTTCTTCCTCATTCTTTGTGGAAGGATTTTCCCCCCCTTTTCAGGAGGAAGAGAAGGAGAGACGCTGTTGCCTTCAAAGCAAAGAGCTGAGCTGATGCTCGAGAGCGGCCCACTTGAGGTGAGAGCTCCCCGGATCCACCCAGAGAAGCAGCCTCCACTGTCATCCCTTGTTCAGCAACTGCCAGTTCAAACAAACAGCAAAACAAAGCAAAGGTCGATGGGAGGGAGCCAGTCAGGGCCCCTTAATTTTTTTTTAACAGTTCCATAAAGACCTGTGGCTGGTAATCAGCATTTTCACCCCCAGAATGCTCTCCGGCTCTTGCCTCAGACAATATCACAGACTCAGGAATCTGGGAGTTGGATGGTCGACTGGATGCCCTTTGAAAACTGCACTGAAAAGCTGTTTGGTTTCCCAGTAGCTTCTGTAATTACCTTCTGTTGCCTCAGCCGAGATGCTAACTTGTAACTCCTCACAGAAATCTTCTCGGTGAATAGAAACACGCATCCCTTATTCTCCCGGCAACTGTTCACTGAAGGGCTTTTCTTCTGTCTCTGATGGGAGGGCCACACTGTCAGCACAAGCCCGGCCACCATTGTCTCTTTATGCTGGGGCATCAATAGGCCCCCAGAACCTGCTCTGTGGTTTGGTAGATCAAAGCACTTGATTCACTGGAGAGGTTTGGGCCAATTAATAGGAGCCAGATTGGAACTGGGGGCTTCTACAGGGCTCACTGATCACACATGGAGCGCGTGTTTGTGTAGGGGTGCAGGGGGGATTTTTCCTACCCCTTCCTCTAGAGAAGAGGCCGACATATCTGAAAATGTCTGAGATTTGAAAGGGATCTCATTTCACAGAGCAGGGTTCTGCAACAAGGAACAAATTACTTGTGTAAGGTGGTTTCAAAGAGGAGACAATTAACATTTGAAAAGTTCTTTTATTTCATTTCTGTTCATTAGTGGTAAATGTTTAGCAGATACAAGGCTAGGGGACACTCAGGGAGCTGTCCCTCAACTCCCTGGATTTTCTCAATCAGATATTAGTGCCTGTTCTGTACCAGCGACTGAACTAAGCACTGAGGCACAAAGAAAGGCAAAAAGCAATCCCAGCTCTTAAGCTTACAGCCTAATGGAGGAGACGACACATAAACAATGATGTGAGATATAAGCAGGATAAGTTGGAGAGAATGCACAGAGGGACTTAAAGCACCCTACTTGTATGGTAGAAATGGTCTCACGTTATCCAATCCGGTCTCCAAACTCTCAACTTGCAATCTCATTTAATGTCATTTGTGAGCAAGAATAAGCCTTTTCCTCTCCCTAAAGCCCCAGTCCCTTCATTTATGAAAAGAAAATGCTGCATTAGATAACCTTAACGTCCCTTGCTCCTATAGATTGCTTGTATACCATTTAAAGACCTACATCAGAATGGGAGAAAGAAAATCGTTAATAAATAAACAAATAACAAATAAAAGAAATAAAAAAGTTAAAAATAAAATAAAAATAAAAAAATAAAAAATAAAATAAAAAAGTTAAAAATCGATGGCATTTCAGGAGGTCCCCACACCAATCTCCTAATGACAGATAAGGCAAAAGTGAGAAATTCAGGGCCCGTCCCTACCAGCCCTGAGGAGGGAGTAGATGCTTTCTCTGAGTGAGAACTTGAGTGAATTAGTTTCAGTGGGAAAGGTACCTGCTTTGGAGTCAGAGGATCTGACTTACTATCAGTGAAACCTGAGGCAGATGCTCAGCCTCTCTGGGCCTCAGTTTCCTCATCTGTAAAATGAGAGCGAGCTCCAACATCCAATGATCTTGATCTAATCACCTCAATTTACAGTCTATAGCCAGTTTGTAAACTATCATTTATAATGCCTTGTCTGAGCCTGTGGCTTCCTTTATGTACTAAACACAAAATAAAGACCATTATCACTCAAATATTCCGAAGCAAAAGGCTAGAAACAAATCGTTATCTCGCCATGCTAATCAGAGTGACAGTAATTAGCAAGGGTAATCTCCCCAGCACGACAGGATTTGAGTTTTCAGCATAAAGCTATAGATACTTAGAAGGGCTGATATTGGTTCCTTAGTATTGAACACTCTGAAGGCAAATGGATATCTATAAAAAGATAGAAATGAGAACCGTCACTGATTGTCCTTGGAGAAACCCAAGATTTTACTGTAATAAAGAGATGATCAGTATAGTAATGAGATAATTGGGTTTGTTTTCAGAGCAGTGGAGGAAAATTTGGGGACCCTAATGGTTCTGTCAATGACAATTAGACAAGAAGGAGGTGCTTATGAAGCACATAGAGTAGCTTCTATTTATTTATATCCAACTTTCAGGCGGGCAGAAGTTGACAGGTTATGTAGGTATGGATGCTAATGAGCTTACAGTGAGCCATTCATCAGATGAGGGGGTTCTGGGAGCTGCAGGAGAGCCATCCTGGGTAATGGGCTAATGGCACCCAATGGGGCAGAGTCAGGTTTATTGCACCTGGGCTTCCATGTGGACGAAATGCTGTCAGGAAAGTTGGGAAGCAGGAAAAGTCCTTCCCTACAGTAAAGCCGGAAGTCCCAGGCACTTGAAATGTTCACCCATAGACTTTCACTTTCTAGAATTCATATTGGAAGCCTTATTATTTGTATTATTTCGTATTCTTTAGGGCTATTTCCAGGTATATTGTAGTTTGTTCCAATGTACAATGATGTATCAATGGAGCTTCTTTTTTTAGCCGAGGATAGTGATGGTAATCAGACCGAGCTTCAGGGAGACGCTGAGCAAGAGTGCCAGGAAAGATGCCACAAGGCATTCACCTGCTGCCATCCTGTCCTTCCTTTTCACAGCTGAGTTCCTTCATTTGAGCCTCCCAAGCTACTGCCACCATCATCCCCTTTCCATGCATCAGGAAGCTCAGAACTGGAAAGGAACTTAGTGATTATGACCATGTGCTACCAGAAGAAGGAAAACTACAAGGGCAGCAAGAATACACCAAAACTGGTCCAAGGACTGGCATTAAAGTGCAGATTGTCTTTTTTTTTTTTAAAACTCTGTGTGGAACCTTCACATCTCCGTGAAGTTTCCTCAATCCTTTAAAGCACATGGTGGATGTAGAGCTAGAAGTTCTTAGAGTCTGGAAGACCAGGGGCCAAATCCTTCCTCCAATATTTACTGCTTGGGTGACCTTGTGTAAAGGGCTAGAACTGAGCAATGCACTTGGATAATGAAGCACGTGAGACTAATTGCCAATTGGACGGTTCCCTATTAACTTGTTTGAAGGTTGACCCTCCCCAGCTGTTCTGTGCTGACTTGATTGGTGGGACAAAGAGGGGGGAAGTGACGTGTGTGGGAGGAGTAGGAGAAACTTGGGTGGTGGAACTCATGCTCTCGAACTCGTGACCTGGCATTGGAGGGGACGGTAAAGATCATGAATAAAGACGTTTAGTGATCCTGACTCCGGCTGATTTCTGGGAAGATAGAGTTCCAGCAACTTTGGATGATTGGTTTTACCTTTAGACATTAGTTTCCTTAGCTGTAAAATGAAGGGGTTGGACTCAAGGACTTCTGAGGTCTCTTTTGATCCCATGATTCTTGATACCATGCAGGTAGCAGAACAGGTTCCTGCACAACACACCTGACAAATAAGTACCCCAGCTTTTCTGAGAAACGTCCAATGATAGGGAGCAGGGGAATCCCATTCCAAAGCCAGCTCGTTCTACTTTGGGGCAACCCTGTTTGGTTTTTCCCCTGACACAGTCTAAACTTATCTGCAACATTGCAACCCCACTGTTGCTGCTGGTTTTGTCCTCCAGGGCCAAGTGGAACACTTCTAATTCTTTCTCATTTTTAAGTGAGTTCTGTAATTTGTTAACTATTCTGTTCTCAGCATGTCTCCACCAGGTTCTCTCTTCTCAAGCCTAGGCTATGCTTCAGCTAATCATCACAAGCATGAGTTGATGGAGAGCAGGAGCTCCTTGAGGACTGGCACTATCTCCTGTTTTGTATTCCCAGAATCCATTGCTTATGTGTTTCCTAAGTGTTAGTTGCTGTGTCTGATTTCTCCCATAATCCTACCTGCTGTCCTCTGAATGATCGCCTTTTTTCAATGCTCTTCCTAACATATAGCTCTTAGCCCAGCATTAATTTTTACTCCAATCACTGTCTAGGCTGACCAGATTTGCTTAGTCCTAAATGCTATGGCTCATTAGTGCATCCCAAGAAGAAATTAGTTTTCTTGATTGGCCCATCTCACTGTTAAATCATATCAAGCTTTACTCATTTTCCATATAACATCTAACCCATTCATGTTGCTAGGATTCCTTCAAGGCTCTTCTGGAAACATTTCTTTTCTGAGACTTCTCAAAAATAGTCTAGTTCTTGTAGCTTGGGAAATAGGGAACAAGAGGAGAAAATGAAAGATAGAAATGGGTGGCTGTTAAGGGACAGGCCAATTCTCCAAGAGTCTCCACAGCTGTGAAAACTAACAGCTGAAGGAGTTTCAAGGCAGCCTTTGCTGACACAGGTGTTGGGGACTGGGAATGAGATAAATTGGAGGCAGAGGGAAGAGGAGGGAGATCAGACAGTGCAACACCCTCTCAGTCAGAGAGGTCAGAGAACAGCAACCGCCTCTCAGTTTCCTTGTATCATCCTCTCACAAGAGGAGATCCATTCTGCAGGTCTGGGTTGGATCTCCAGCAGCCACTGTCAGATGGATCCCATGTATTCCAACTTATGGCACCCAAACATGGGGTATAAAAAGCATAAGAATTTCAAGAAGAACCAGAGCTGTTCATGAGAAGGATCATTCTAGAGTTAAGGAAGAAGAGCCCTGGTAAGACTTTTTTAGTCAGGGTAATTAAATGGGCCAACTTTGCTTTGGAGACCAGCCAAGATGGCAAATAAGATCTGGAAAATACACTGGAATGAATCCAAATAAGTAAATATAAGAAAAAAGATCATAATTCCCAGCCAGGTTAATGTGGGCAGACAGAGAGGTGTCTGGACATTAGGCACAGGATCTAACTAAGAGTGCTGGAAGGATGCCCTTAGCAGGAGGTCAGGGAGAGAAGAGGTGCCAGCAGTTCTGCTCACAGACCAGAACTTCAAAAGACCCTAAGTTGGGGTAGCAATCCAGGTGGGAATTGGTCATGAACCCAATGTTTTTTGGTGAGTGAGGGGCAAGAATAGAAAAGAACAGAGTTGGACCCCAGAGCTGGCTCCTGTATGAAGCCTTTGGAGAAATAACCTGGGCAGATATCCTAGTGCTAAAGGGGAGACTAAAGTTCTGTCCTTGAGAGCTTTCCAATTGGTCAAGTAGTCTACTAGAGCTCCAACAAGGGGAAGGTTTCCCAGGTATCTGTCCCACAGAGCACTCCTCTGGATCAACAATGGAAAAACTAATTTTACTAAAGTGTTAATAGCTGATAGTCACCCTCTTAGGGTACTTGAGAGGACTGGAAGTAGTGAAGTCTTAATTCAAAGGAAGGAGATGTTTGGGGAAAGATGACATTTCTGCATCCCCCCAAAAGCACATTACTTTGAAGGTTCCCAATTGTGCAAGCCATGACTTCAAAAACCAGAATGAATTCCTCCCAAATACATACTTTTCATAATATCGACTCTTCCACGAGGCATTTTTTTGGAGGGGAGAAACAGACATGTAATTTTACTGGTAGAGAAAAGTTCACACTCTTTACACAGACCTGTAATTAATTTATATTCATTTAAAGTTGCCTGGGGATACTGAGAAGTTAAATGATTTGTCTGGGGTCACAAAAGCAGTGTCAGAAATTGGACTTGAACCTTGTAATTCTTGACCTTGAAGCATACTGACCCTTTCTATTTAAATAAAGGAAAATGATCACCCAGTTTCTGTTGGTTTGTAGCAATGTGTCTACTCAACTTGAGCATCTCTGGAAATGAGCTCCCAGATGTTCTAGCTCCTTCCCACACAGAGGAAGTTTAGTCATTTGCTAAGATAATGATCTATCAAGACCAAGGCCAATGTGAATAGCAATCCTAAATTCGATGAGTAACAGTCATGAACAGCAGGTACTGGCCATATTTTGATCCCACTCTGATGAGTTCCTCAGAGCTGGAACACTCCCCCTTTCAAATCTAAGCGATTTCACTGGTTCATACCAATTGGCTTGACTGTTTAGAGCAAAGCATGGTATTATTAAGGGTCATTCACTTAGAGTTGGAAGGGTCTGCAGAGGTCGACTAGTCCAGCAGTCTTATTTTATAGAGGAGGAGTTTAAGGCTCGAAGAAGAAGAAAATTGACCCAGTTATGGTCACACCTATAATAAGTGACAAATCTATGATGTTAATACCGGGCCTTCTGATGCTAAATATGATATTCTTTCCATTGTAACCACACTGCCTTCCTGTGAACAAGATAATAAGTGATTGTGAAAAATAACAGTATTTACAGTTAGATCACATTTTCATTCTATTTCTAACTCTTTCCATTCAGTTCAGAAAAATCTTACACTTATCCTAAGATGAGAGAAAATCAGTGATTTTATGCATGTCAACAGTTGTCCTGAAACGAACATCGCTGTATATGAAGAAAGCATCATGGTAGAGAGGCAAGGATTGCCTTCAGAATTAGAATGCGGCTTCAAAACAAGTTCGGTGTTTACCTGTGGGATTATTCATTAAGTGACTTAATTTCTCTGGGCCACAGTTTGCTTATCTTGAAAGTTAGGGAAGCTCAAGGAACCTTCTCTTTGTAACTCCTCGATTCAATTAGTAATGGGTCATTTTTGAATGTTTAGCTGAATCAAAAATATTTGAATGATCTACTGATTTTATCCATGTAGGAAACTCCTGGTGTAAGAATGACCTCCACCAAATGTACAGCTTAATGGTTAAGTACTGGGGAAGTTGCTTGAGATATTAAAAGCTAGACTTCCAGGTTGAAATTCTGTTGAATCCTATAGATCAAATATTTGGTTGCATTGATTCCCCCCTATTAATTAAGTTACTAGCAGTTGGTGGGCTGGATATTTCAGGGCAGTCCTTTAACAAACTGGAACACTGGGAATATTTTAGTGTGCCTAAGTGAGAATGTGGTCCTTTGAGTGGCTGCATCAATTGCAAGAATTGACAAGAAGCCAAGAAGATGAGTTGTGTCCTTTCATATAATGAATGGCCCCTTTTACATATGAGAATATTAGGGATGAATGTGGTTGACCAGTCAGCAGAGATAATGATCTTGTCCGGGACTTAAATTATTTATTTATTTATTTATTTATTTATTTTTTTGCTTATTCTTTTTACTTGGGCAAACTAGAGAGTCTTAGAATCTCAAAACTGAGAAACTCTAACCCCAAAGTGTTTTGGTGGCTACTGCCTGGTTCAGTGAATGAAGAGCTGGCCCTGAGTCTAGAGGACCTGAGTTTGAGCCTGTCCTCGGACACTTATTACCAGTGTGATTCTAGGCAAGGAACTTAATTCTGTTTGCTTCCGTTTTGATTTTTAAAAAACTGGACCAACCATTCTGGAGAGCAATCTGGAATTATGCCCCAAAAGTTATCAAAATGTGCATATGCTTTGACCCAGCAGTGCTACTCCTGGGCTTATATCCCAAGGAAATACTAAAGAAGGGAAAGGGACCTGTATGTGCCAAAATGTTTGTGGCAGCTCTTTTTGTAGTGGCCAGAAACTGGAAGATGAATGGATGGCCATCAATTGGAGAATGGTTGGGTAAATTATGGTATATGAATGTTATGGAATATTATATATTATTGTTCTATAAGAAATGACCAACAGGAGGAATACAGAGAGGCTTGGAGAGACTTACATCAACTGATGCTGAGTGAAACGAGCAGAACCAGGAGATCATTATACACTTCAACAATGATACTGTACGAGGATGTATTCTGATGGAAGTGGATTTCTTCAACATAGAGAAGAACTAATCCAATTCCAATTGATTAATGATGGACAGAATCAGCTACATCCAGAAAAGGAACACTGGGAAATGAGTGTAAACTGTTATTTTTACCTTCTGAATCCAATTCTTCCTGTGCAACAAAAAATTCGGTTCTACACACATATATTGTATCTAGAATATACTGTAATATATTTAACATATTTAAGACTGCTTGCCATCTGGGGGAGGGGGCTGGGGGAGGAAGGGAAAAATTCTGAATAGAAGTAAGTGCAAGGGATAATGTTGTAAAAAATTACCCATGCATATGTACTGTCAAAAAAAAGTTATAATTATAAAATAAAATAAAATAAAAATTAAAAAACAAAACAAAAAAACAAAACAAAACAAAAAACTGGAGAAAAAATGTCAAAGCTCTTGGTTAGCTTTGCCCTAAAAAGGAGTCACAGACTAGAACATGACTGAAATGATCAAACAAAAATAGACTTTATGCTTCCTTCTGCCAAGATGAACTTTGCAAAGTATTTTGACTAGTCAGCATAAGTCCGGTGAGGTCTCTGAAAGGACCCAGAGAGTCAACAGGAGACAAAGCTAAGCCTGTGGATATTAGCATGTGGGGATGGCCCTCCTGGTCTAGCTTCTGCTTGGCTCATATTAAACATGAGTTGAAATTAAAGGAATAGAACAGGGAGCATTCTGCTGGTCCGTACTAAGAACTTGTTATTTCCTTTTCTTATGAAAAAGAATAACAATATCTGAGCTGATTATTTCACCTGAGCCAAGAGCTCTAAAAGAGGGAGATACACCAACCTGTTACCTACAGAACAACGTTCAATAGAGATAAGGGCAGCAGATACACATGAACATGTCTATTGTCTTTCAGTGAAGGGACACAGGAATGGCTTCTCACACCTGCCCAGGACACACACTTTCCCTGATGCCCTGGAGATACTGATTTTCCATACGTGAGCCCATCTACATGAGACTTCTATGGATGGTCACTTTATCAAAAGAGGATTTATACTTACAGAAGAATTACTCTGATTTATGTTTGCTACTTTTCTTACCTTTCCATTTTCGTAAATGGTTTGGCTTTGCACTCATGATCTGTAGCTGACTATTAAAAGGGAGACACATAAATGGAAACTTGCAAGTTCTAGCTATAGGATTATAGACTCATGGAATATTGGAAACCTTGGATAATTTATCTCTCAGGAAACTCAAGTGATGAGTTAGCTCCATACTCAAACTGAACCTGGGAAAGACCTGCTAAGGCTTCCCATTGCATCCAGAGCCATCTCCAGTCATTCTGAGATATATCTTGTGCTGGACCCAGATTCCTGGAGGAGAAAGTGAGGCTGGTGACCTTGTACAGACCTCCTTGCTTAAATCCAATTTACCTGCAAGTCAAGACATGACCTCCCTAATACCATTGGTCCTCTTCCAAAAAGAAGGTGGTTGTTGTTTGATCCTTATTTTTAAAGAGGTCATAATATCAGGGAAGAGATTCCATGACATACTGGTGAATTGGATTTAAGTGGGGGAGGGATATGCAAGGTCTCCTGTCTCTTTTTCCCCTCCAGGGCCATCTGGGTCCAGTGGCAAGATATAGATCAGGAAGACTGGAGATGGCCTTGGATGCAATGGGAGACAGTGGCCTTTTTAAGCTAAGGTCTTTAACAGGTCAATTTGGTTGGGGCCATACCTATTCAGTGATTAATCACTAATCCAGAAAGAAGGACAAGCTTCAACCACAACTTATACAGCTCCTGTTCTAGGCCGCCAAGGCAAAAACTAACAATTAAATAGTACTTTCTTCCACATAATGACCTTTCAAGTAATCAATAAGTATTCTCAAGCTCTAGGAGCTTGAGGGAGGGGTCTTAGAGTCCTCCTCCATCTGGTACTGAAGCCCAGAGGCATTCAGTGACCTGTTTGAGAGCAGGCAGGTAAGTGTCAGATTTGAGATTTGTCCAGCTGTCATCCAACTCTCACCCATGGCTCCAAAAAGCGGCAGCATTTACAATAGCAGATGGACCCAACCTGCTTGAGGGTAATTTGGGAGATGTCTTTCTCAAACACGGGAAGCTCTCCCCTGGCAGAATGGGCAGATGAGAACAACGGAAATGAAGGTGGCTGAAGTAGGCGCTGTGGAGCGCTTAGGCCTTGGTCAGACATTGAAGTTGCCAAATCCATCCACCTTCTTCATCAAGGGCCATCACTAGTCATCTTGCCAATGGACTTTGATGACTCTGGAAGAGAAAGTGAGGTTTATGACTTTGAACAACTCTTGTCTTCTTTAAATCCAGTTCATGCAAATGTCAAGATATCACTCCATGATGTCACTGGTCCTCTTCAAAAATGAAGGATTGCGAAGGTCTGGTCTAGCTCCTCTTGTCAGAATAAGCAAAAGTCCTTGCCCCCACGTTGGGCGCCAATTGTAGCGAGCTGTCGTCTCCAGAAGCTGCTGGATCTCTCTCTGGGAAGAGATCTGCTGTGTCTACTCAAATCTTTCAGACAGATTCTTCTTCCTGTAATGAACCGTTGTCTCCAGGTAGTTGCTGTTAACTCTTGTCCAGAGAAGTGACTTCCCTTCCTGCAGAGAGCCCTGTCAGGCCTGATGTAATGCAGAGACCCTCTTCTTGAATCCTGGCTCTGAATCTCCTCCAGCTCTTATCCTTCTCCAGGCCGATCTGCTCTCTGGGCCCAGTGCTGTCTCTTTTATCCTCCCAGAGAATGGGGCGTGGGATAATGCAAGGGCTTCTGGGAAGAACCACCCCAGCCAATGAGCTTGCCCCCTCTATCCAGACAACCTGAGTTCTCACTTAGTAATCCTAACAAAGGATGAACATTAGCAACTCTTAAGCTCTTATTATGTGGCAAGCTCAGTGCTAAATACTGCAAGGCAAAGATTTTTTAAAAAAAACCTTGTCTTTAAGGAGCAATTTGTGTGTCTATTTGTATATCTATCTATTTATCTATCTATCTATCTATCTTTCTACCTTACCTCTTTGTGTGTATGTATATATTTGTGTATATATACTCCAGGTACGGAAGATAGGCAGTGGACTGTTGTGTGTGAGCATTAATAAGAAGGTGACACTGGCTTCCAATTGTCAGAATGGTTTTGAGATCACTGTATATTTGATTGGTTTATATCCTGAATTTATTTCTCTGGGACCACATTTCGATATCCTTAGAACCCAGAAGTTTCTTGAAGAAAGACACCGCCTCACACTTGCTTTGTGTCCCTGATGCCTTATCTGGTGTCTAGTACAGAGGAAACACTTAGGAAATAACGACTGATTCATCAATTGATTTCATCTGTTAACACATCTTTTGAAAACTCCAGATCCCCTCCAAGTCATAATTAGGAACCAGAGTATGACTTTTGTGGAGATTTCTTTGTACATGATTCATCATTTTAATGGTTGCTTATTGGGCAAGTTGAAAACCCTCTGGTTCATTTCTGAAATTTCTGAGATTTATAATCCACTGAAGTATCCATAGATCAGTATCCTAAGTATCATATCCCCCAAGGAAGGAATGCTTTCTAAATCAATAGGAATATTGCAAAAAGACTTGAGAGATCTTCCAGATGCTTTTGGAGAAAAGGATGTCTTTATTTTAGGGGCAAAAAGGAGCTTATGATGTGTGTGAAAGAGCCCAAAGTACGAACAACTTAAGAAAAAAAATGTGACATTGTTCTAACACGAACTGGAAATTTCAAATCATTATCCTTGCAACAAATTTCCCCTACTTTTGCATCGATATCTTCAGAAGGTTTGGCAAATGTATATGGCAACAGCATGACTTCAACTCGATTTTGAAGGTAGAGGACCCCTGAAGAGACACTTAATGTGGAATGGTTTATTTAGGAGATGCAGTTTAAGACTTCATCTATTTCAGCTGTGCATTTTGTGTCTCATAAATTAGGGCCCATCTCCATCCTTATGCCAACAACCTCTACCCATACTTCCCCAAGGTCTTTAGCTGGTACTTAGATTCTTAGCATCTCATTGCTAACTAATGAGATATGAAGTAGATGGTGCTGTCTTGGGTTATTCTTCAATTAATTCATACATCTAAGGTAGGGGTCTGGATAAATCCATTTTATCTTTTTGGGCCTCAGTGTTCTCATCTGTAAAATAGTCCTGTGATCTTTAAGATGTCTTTCAGCACTCAATCTATTTTCTGATTTGTTATAATACCTTGTTATGTATTACCCACAAAATTATATCTCAAATTCCTTGAAGACAGGTACTTTTTTTCCTTCTGTCTCCCTTATAGCAGCCTCAAAACTAAAGTTCCTGAGGAGGTTCTACTAAGCTAAAAAGGAAAAAATACATCCAGTAGTGAAAGGAAAGAATCCAGCAGAACAACAGTCATCAAGAAGAAGCAACAGAAAAAGAATCAGAAGGCAGAGGACCATCTCTTAGGCCGGGAAGGTTCCAGTATAATCCCAATCACAAGCCATCTGCTGTCCAAGGATGAGTCTATGGAAGCATCCTTTGTGGACTAGCTGCTTGATGATCTTTTTGGCAAAGGCAATCCAGAAAACAGGGAAAAATTGAATCTGGCTCTCAGCCTCTGGAGTCCCTTCTGCTCCTACAGTGATGGAAGGAGAAAGGAGATTGGAGACTGCGATGGCTCATGAAGTGTGTAGGCCATCCAGAAACATGAAAGTGACTTGGTACTCGAAATGTCCAAGAGACCCCCGGAGGAGGTGGGAATCAATTGTCCTATAGACTGTAAAATAGGAGTGGCTAGGAAATTGTGCTCACTGAAATATTGAAAAAGTTCCATATTTATTGTAAATGCATTAACGTGGGAAGGAAGAAACTGGAAAGTCTAAAGATCTTAGCTCTTAGATTTGTTCTGGGATTGGTCTCAGAGGGCAGAAGTAGGAACAACAGAAACAGTGAGAAATTGCAGATAGGAAGATTTTGGTTCAATAGGAGAATATATGTGCATATATATTTGTATGTAAGTAAATATCCACACAATACACATACATACACAGTATTACATACATACAATATGTGTACATATATGTGTGTGTGTATTTATATATATATATATATATATATATATATATATATATATATATATATATATATATATATATATATATGTGTGTGTGTTGTGTACAAATAGGAAAAAAAATATTGAGTTGTCCAAACTGGAATGGGGTGCCACAGCTCACTGTACTAGCTCCCTGTCACTGAAAATCTTCAAGTAGAATCCAAATGATTGTCAAGAAAGTTGCCATGGAATGGGGGCTAGATTGTTGAAGTTGGAGGCAGAAGACCTCATTAAAATGAAGAGAACCACTTACTTGGGGAGGAGAACCACCTTTATACCACTTAATTTGGGAGGAGATAGATTTAGACTTGAGGTGGGGAGAGGGGAAGTCTTCCTAATAGCAAGAGCTCTCATAAATGGAAGGGACTGTTTCAAGAGGAAGTGAGTTTTCCATCACTGGAGGTCTTTAAGCAAAGGCTAAATGTTTTTGATTGTTGCTTTGCCCGGCACCTACTGACATGCTTCTTGGAGAGAACAGCTGACTTATTTGATGTTCCTCATACATGACACTCCATTTCCTCCCTTCATGCTTTTACAAAAGCTGTCCCTGGCCCCTGCCTGAAATGCCAACTCTCTCCTCACACATTTCTCTTAGATCAACCACTTTTTCAAGACAACTCAAATGTCTTCTTCAAGACTCCTTTATTGATTCTTTCCGGTTTTTTGTGCCACCCCTAAAATACTGAATATTTTTGCATCTTTCTTATATGTTTTTATTTGTGAACATTGATTTTCCCACCCCAAATGTAAGTACCTTGTAGATAGGAACTTCCCAAGTTTCCTAGAACATAGTAAGTATTTAATAAACTTTTCTCAATTAAGAAAAGTTGAGTTGATATTTGTTCTTTTTAGAAATTGCTTTCTGCAGCATTTTGTGGATTTCTTTTATCTTTTCACTAACTGTGGCATCTGCGATCTGAGGTTTTCAGAAATGCCATTCATGGAAAGAAACAGAGATACTAAGTAGGAACAAAAAGAAACTGGCTACTTCCATTTTGGTCTCAGCTGAGACCTCCAGAACTACACTAATAAAATAGCACTGTTACTGAATTAAATAAAAATGCCGAAAGTAAAAGTAAATTAAGTTTCTTAAAATTTTTTCCACCTCAATAGTTACATGATTTTTATTAACTTGGGAAAGGATTTCTGTCAGCTATTATTGTTTTCAAAATGAAGGAACTTTACATTTTCACCTTCTTTGGAGTTCTTGGTATGAGCAAATTCGCTCATTTTGGGAACAGTTTCTAGCCTTCTGTGCTTCTCAGCTGTTGAAATGAATTGAAATTAATTGAAAGGGGTTGTTGTCTTCAGTAAAACATCACAATGAACCTCACATATTTTGCTTTGAACAGCAGTGAGAAGTTTCCTCCCGGTCTTTAGAAGAGAAATAAGGTGTTTGGATCAGCCAAGCCCTGTGAATTCATTAATATAAGGTGAGTCACGTCTCCTCCCAAAATGAATCCCTGTGTTTGCAAAGCAGTCATGATCTGAAACTTTTAAGCTTTACTATGAGGTCAAGTGTTTTGCAAATAATTGCAAATTACAAGAAAGAGGAAACATTGATCATAGAATTAGGGAATTTAAGTGTTAGAAGGCACTTTCTGAACTCTGTAGCCCAATCCTTACTCAAGAGGAAGTTCCAGGTGAGAAATCTGAGAAGGGCTCATCAGCTTCAGGTTAAAGATTACTAAGGAAGGAAGAATCACTCCTTTCTTGGTAGACCACCCCACTTTCCCCCATCTCTTCTTATCAGAAAGCTTTATCTAGCAGTAAGACTAAATTTGCCTTTTGTCAACTTCTACCCACGGGGACTTTGGGTACTGCCCTCAAGACTAAATAGAACAGAACTAATCTGTCTTTGACCTGATAGCCCTTTAAATTTTTTAAATTTAAATACCCTTAAAATGAGGACAGCTCTAAAGTCCCTTCACTTGTTTATTTACCAGGTTAAACCCCCACAGCTCTTTGAAAGGATTCTCATAAGACATGGTTGTAAGGCCCTTCACCATTCTGGTTACTTTCCTTTTTTAACTGTGGTGCCCAGAAATGAACATTCGCCAGTTCCCTTCAAGGTGTGCTCTGAGCAGGACCAAGGACAGAGGGATGTTCTTTATCTCTTTATCTCTGGAATCTTTGGCTCTCTTAACATAGACTGAGAGCACAGGAAGTTTCTTCTTTATTCAGGTTGGGTAATTCATACTCATATCTAAGGCTGTGGAGATTTATTTAAAGAACAACAATGTTGATCACCATTATTATAGAGTTAGGAAAATATCTGATGAAGAAAGTCCCACTAGCACTACAGGTCAGCACCTTCTCTAGAAGCGATCATCTCCTAAAACAAATTGCCTAGAGTATTGAAAGTTGATTTCTGGGTCAGCTAAGTGGTACAGTGGATGGAGTACTCGCCTTGAAGTCGGGAGGACCTGAGTTCAAATTTGACCTCAGACACTTAAAACTTCTTAGTTGTGTGATCCTGGGCAAGTCACTTTACCCCAATTGCCTTAGCAAAACAAAACAAAACAAAACAAAACAAAATCAAAACAAAATCAAAAACAAAAACAAACAATAACAAAAAAAAAAAAAAAAAAAAACTTAAAGTGAATTTCCCAGAATTACATAGGAAGTATTTGTCATGGACTGGACTTGAACAGAGATTTTCTTACTTCAGAGATCAGCTCTCTCTGCACTTGTGCAAGCATTCCAGGGTTTTAGGTACAACAATTTCTTTCATGTGAAATTTTCATTCCTGTGTCCACTTAAAAAAAGTCTGGATAGTAAGTTTTTAGTAAATAATTCAGTGTTGCAGATGTACCAAGAAAATGACCAGTCCACAATATCCTTCCTCCTTCCCTTTACAGCCTGTCTGCAATACATATACAATAAAATAAATGAAGATCCATATCTTTAGTAGTGACCCATTAGATGTCATAAGCAACTAAGTGATTGGCTAGAAGTCTAAAATGAGCATCTCATTATAATGGTTTATTAGAACATGTAGTTATCGAAGTCTTTCTGACTTCTGGCTGTTATGATAGGTGATTATGCTGTTAAATCTCATTAAATGTCAAACAAGACCACAATTGATTATTTCCCATGCAAAAATGCTCCACAGAGAAGGAGCTTGCCCTTCTAATGGCGGAGCTGGGGGGGAAGAGTAAAATGTAACAGTTACTCTAGAATATATCAGTGAAGGCAGACTCTAAAACCTAAAACCACTGAATGAAAAGAGAAGATTGAAAGGAAAACTGAAGCCTCAAAAGCTTTGCCTAGAAGGTTAAAAAAGAAATGGCATTGAATTAATCAATCAATACCCATTCATTGGGCACTTATTTTGTTTCAGGAATTTCACTATTCCTTAGATATATAAAGACAAAAAAAATAATATCTGCTCTTAAGCAGTTTATATTATATTCAAGGTGGGTGACAAGATGTACCCATATAGGTATGGCACAAACTCAGAGGCCATTTTCCCAACTTACACTCACAGTCCTAGAGGAGGGATTGGCTATATCTCTCTTTATGATTCTAGGAATAGATCCGGGTGATCAATTGATGTGCTAGGTGGTGGTTTCCTAGACTGATTGTTTTTGAGTCCCCATCTGTTGTGCTTTCTCCAATATAAATTTCCAGGTAGTATCTCTCCAGTATCAATGAACAAATTAGCCCAAATCACATTTTATAAAGAATATTTACTGAGAAGGTATAATAAGAACCACCCTCTCCATACCCATTCAATTCCAAAGGCAAGTAGACTCATATTTGAAGTGGCTACTTCCAAATCTGCTTCCCGCAACTCTCCAGATTGCTCTAGATTTGACATACCAGGTGGATGCATTGCTCTCTTGCTTTCAGGATTCAATGTCCAGACTCATGGGTAATTTCAGTGCTAAGCTGGGTTAAGAAGGTTGCCCCCTTAGGATTGCTTATTCCCTGGGCTAATTTACTGAGGCTACCAGCAGCGTGGCTTCCAGGGCTAGGTGTGGTACCTCTGGGAGTCCTTCTGATCTTTTGAAGTTTTCAAGGTCATATATCTGTCTATCCCAACTCTGAGCTACATTCACCTGAGATCAGGAAAAAATGGATACAACAAAGACACATGGAATAGTAGAGCCATAGGTTAATGGCCACAAGACAATTAGGTTGGGAAATGAGACAGCTAGCAGCAGTTTCTGAAATACTCCTGGCCACTACTCTTCCCCTTCTATCTAGAAGCCTAAAATAAGTCTTTCCTCAACTGCTACTGGGAAAGAGAGACCAATGTCTTTTCATGCCATTTGTCTGTGTATTCACTTCTGAGTTAGGAGACACTTAAAAGTCTTTCAGTCATCACACAATGAGCCAACAGGAAACAGGTTTAGAATGCTTGCACCTGTTCTGGAGCAATGAGGAAGATTTCTAGAAACAGGCTCATAAAGCCTGTTGGCTATGGCTTGACACTGTCCTAAGCATAGCGTTCATACTCAAAGAACTGGGCTTTCATTGTCCAGGTCCCCCATGCTGTAAGTATATGAAAAATATTTTTAAAAGTGAATATAAGGGGCAGCTAGTTGGTACAGCAGATAGAGCCAGCTCTGAAGTCAGGAGGACCTGAGTTCAAATCTGGTGTTAGACACTTAACACTTCCTAGCTGTGTGACCCTGGGCAAGTCAATTGCCTCAGCAAAAAAAAAAAAATTAAATAAAGTGAATATAAAGTTATTTGGGGAAAGAAGAAGGGAAGCATTAATAGAGATGAATAGTGAAGATCAATAGAGCTACCTGATATAGGAGCCGGGTTTGGAAGTGAACTTTGAAGTGTATAGAACAACATATATAACTTTATATTCACTTTATTTAATTTTTAAAATTTTTATGTCTATTCACTTGAGCCAAAGAACATGTAAAAGGGTTGTTTCTTGTTCTTCCTGACTGAAGAGGACCAAAATGGCTTCACAATGTTGGAAGTAAGATACAGTGTGTCCACCTGTGGCTGATCAAATCGAAATGAGTTCGGAAAGCTCTACCATAGGTTGGGTAGATCCCTGGAAAGTATCCTAGCAGGGTAAGTGAACGTATTCTCAGCATTCAGAGTCTCTCCATTGTCTGTAACTGGTGATAAGTGTAAAGAAGAGTGTCAAAGAAGAAGTCCAGAGAGGTAAATTGGCTGTCCCCCATGCTGGAATTATTCCCATTCCTTCTCACTTCCCTGGCTTTTTTCAAGTCCAAACTAAAACCCATCTTCAATAAGAAGCCTTCCTTACTACCCTTCAGCTTTAGTTCCTTCTATCTGACATTATCTGCGATTTACCCCATCAATAGCTTGGTTGGACCAAGTTGTTTAGACACCTCTGTCTCCCCACCAGACCTTCAGCCCTGAGATCGGCGACTTTGAGTTTCTTTGAATCCTTAATGCTTAGCACAGTGCTTGGCACATAGTAGGTACTTAATAAACATGAATTTTCTGACTGAAGCCAGGTTGGGAAAAGCTTTAAATGAAAAAGCAAATTTGTATTTGATCCTAGAAATTGTATAAGGAACTTTTTGAGGTAACGTAGCAAGAAAACAACATGGTGACACTGCAAACAACTTTAAGCTAGTGGGATGGTGTTGGACAGCCCTCAACAATTTACTCAACAGGTCATGCTCAATGTAAGCAGCTCAAACTGAGAAATCATGAACTAGGGAATAAATATAGACTTCATAGCTCCAAAGAATATCAATAGCTGAATTAAGTCAATGGATGCTTGGTGTGAATTCTGGGAGTTTTAAAAAGGACATTCACTGGTGTCCTGATAATACTCCTAGCCATTTCACTTCCTATATTTCTTGGCAAGAGGTTTCACCAAATGAAGAAGTGAGTGGCAAACTGTGAAGACTGAGTTAGCACTGTGGATGCCTTGGAATCAGCCAGAGCCAGGATAAGCAAAAGTCCTTGGTCTTTATTCTTAGTCTTTAGGGGGAGAAGTGAAGGGAATGGATGCAGAACCTCCATGACCTCCCTTCTCCTCCTCTACCACCAAAGTGCCCCCGGCTTGTCTTACTCTACCCCCTAATCCCTCCCATGTTAGGTTCTTACTAAGTGCTAAGTCAGTACTTGACAATTCTCTAGTTCTGGCCATGACTGGGAGTTTTTACTTGTGAATTCCTGGGGAAGAGCAAATTCATTGGTTGAAGTAATTTTTCCCAGAAGCCCTTGCATTATCCCACGCCCATTCTCTGGGAGGATAAAAGAGGAAAGTCACTATTCTGGACCAGAGTTGACGGCAACTGTCTGGAGACAACGGTTCTCTACAGGAAGAAGAATCTGTCCGAGAGATTTGAGTTGACACAGCAGATCTCCTCCCAGAGAGCGATCGGCAGCTTCTGGAGATGACAGCACGTTACACTCCCACAAGTCTCTGTATACACCAAAAGACCAAGCCAGCACAGAATAGTGGGAAAGGCCATTTTCCAAGCATATGCTAAGAGAGTATTGTCCAATCGATAATTAGCCTTAAGTGCTCAGTTGTCTGATTCCAGTGCATCAACTCAGAGTTTCAGCTCTTTACAGAAAACCAGCATCCTTACTCAAGAAAGCTCACATGAGATTTGTGTCCAAATGAGATTTAATAACAGCTATCTCCAAACTAGGAGACTTCAGGTAGGCTGGAGACAGAGGGATGGGGTGGTCCTCCCATGGATATGGATATTGGGGTGGTGATATCAAAATTTCAAATAATTATTCAATTTCTCCCATAAGTAGAATAAAAATTCTATCTCTATAGCATGTTAAGGATGGCTCTTGGCTTTTCAAAGAATCCCAGGTGGTCATACATTAAAGACAAGGTATTATGTTACTTTGGCTTTCAGATATATTCTCGGGGATTGTTCAACATTGTATTTGGTTACAGGAGCAAAGGAGAAAGATAAGAACATCTGAATCATCCCATGGGATGATTCTGGCCTTGTGTGAGCTTTTGACAGCCTCCCCACTTCACAGATGGTCATAAGCTCATACAAGAACAAAGGAGCTAAAATTTGCCAAACTTCCAAATGAATTCTATTCTCCCATGCCAACCTCTAGGCTCCAAAATACATTATGAGTGAAGTAAACAGATTTATCTTCACCCCAGGCTTTTTGCTTAGTGCTTCATACATTGGGACATCTTGAGACAGGCTAGTGAGCTATTATTATTCTATCCTTAAGTTAGAACAGGCCCTTACATGGCTCAGAAAGAAAGGGGAGGAATTAATATCAGAATGAGAGCTAAAATACGGAGGGATGTGGGGAAAGTTGACTTTTGATTCAATCTTCTCTCCAAAGTTTCAGTCTTTTAGGGGGGATCGCTTGCATTTTTCTATCCCTCCCTTGCATTGATGGATTGGTATGGTCCCAGGGGGGTGTGATGTGTCTTTCCCCACATGGCCACATATGAAGGCTTTTGAACCCATATATATAACACTTCTATTTGTGAACAAAGCATATGAAGATCTTTCCTCTGAAAACACTGAGTTGATTGACTATAAGCACAAATCAACATATGTGTGATCACTGATTTATATATATATATATATATATATATATATATATATATATATATATATATGGATATATATATATGGATATATATACATACATACATATACATATATCTACATCTATTTATCTACACACACATGCAGAGAAGGAGAAAGTGTGGCTTTGATACAAGAGATTTACAGCTTCAGGGAATGGATAACATATTTCTTCCCATTTCCAAATAAAGGTTTTCATTTGACTTTCTTAAATAGTTGACAAAATTCTAGAATTTATTGTTAAAGAAATTGAGTAATTGAAACTATTTCCACTCATATGAAAGAGGGTTCCAAATCACTATTGATCAGAGAAATGCAAATTAAGACAACTCTGAGATACCACTACACCCCTGCCAGATTGGCTAAGATGACAGGAACAAATAATGATGAATGTTGGAGGGGATGTGGGAAAACTGGGACACTGATACATTGTTGGTGGAGTTGTGAAAGAATCCAGCCATTCTGGAGAGTAATTGGAATTCTGCCCAAAAAGTTATCAAACTGTGCCTACCCTTTGATCCAGCATTGCTGTTATTGGGATTATATCCTAAAGAAATACTAAAGAGCAGAAAGGTTCCTGTATGTGCCAAAATGTTTGTGGCAGCTCTTTTTGTTGTAGCTAGAAACTGGAAGTTGAATGGATGTCCATCAATTGGAGAATGGTTGGGTAAATTATGGTATATGAAGGTTATGGAATATTATTGCTCTGTAAGAAATGACCAGCAGGAGGAATACAGAGAGGCCTGGAGAGACTTACAGGAACTCATGCTGAGTGAAAAGAACAGAACCAGAAGATCGCTGTACACTTCAATGCCGTATGAAGAGGTATTCTGATGGAAGTGGATATCTTCAACATAAAGAAGATCCAACTCACTTCCAGCTGATCAATGATGGACAGAAACAACTATACCCAGAGAAGGAACACTGGGAAGTGAATGTAAATTGTTAGCACTACTGTCTATCTACCCAGGTTACTTATACCTTCGGAATCTAATACTTAATGTGCAACAAGAAAATGGTATTTACACACATATATTGTATCTAGGTTATATTGTAACACATGTAAAATGTATGAGATTGCCTGTCATCTAGGGGAGGGAGTAGAGGGAGGCAAGGGATAATTTGGAAAAATGAATACAAGGGATAATATTATTTAAAAAAAAAGAAATTGAGTAATTATTTGGAACTTCAATATCACCACTCCAATATCCATGTACATGGGAGTACCACCCATCCCTCTGTCTCCAGCCTACCCAAGGCCTCCTAGGTCACAGGATATCTATTAATAAATCTCTTTTGGACACAATATTAGCTACTGAGTGTAGTGTCTGGGCTAGCTTTCTGGAAGACCTCCGGATGAGCCTTGGTCTCAGCAGGATACACACCACGAGGATAAGTCAGGCATAGAGTCTAAAGTCTTTATTGTCTCCTTCACAGTCTGTATCACAGTCTGACCCAGTCTTCATCTTAGTGCAGGAGTGTTGGAGGCAGGAGAGCCACCAGGAGGATGCTCATAGGTGGAATGTCTCATTTCCAGTCCTCTCAGCCCTTAGTAAACTTAGTACAATTACATCACTATAACATACTGAATTTGTGTGAACTAGAGAACCATTACAACACCAGGCTAAGTACTAAGTATATGTATATTAAAGAACCATTATCTCATCAATTCCACTGAGTTAACACCTTGTTGTAAGTATCCTTGTTTCAAGTACATTTCTCCAGAGTTTGGTCTTCTATAACTTGTAACATGCCCTCCTGGCAGTTACAATGACTAGTCTGTCTTAGACCCACCAGAGTACCTTTGACCACTGACCTTTGCAGTGTCAACTCTACCCGGCTCGCCTCCTCTGAGGCCTTCAAAGGTCTCTGGCCACGATTTCTTGAATCTATAGTTTAATAACCAGTAGTGCGCTCAAGAACAGCTACATGTAATCTTAAAAGCCTTTATTATACCTACTCACATAATGCCCTGACTTGTTGGTTCCCTAGTGAACACCTGGTCTGAAGACCCATATGTTCACTACCAAACTCCTTACCTCTCTCGGCTATCCATCAGCTTGGCTTGGCTTGGCTACCCCAGGTTAGGGAGCCAGGTTAAAGAGAGCAACTGCTGTCTGCAGTGGGCTTATAAAGGGCCTGTGAGGTCACACATACAGCCAACTGGCAAGAGAGTCACCCATTACAAAGCTATCTCAATATGGCCAGGATCCCACCCATAGGGCACTCCTATATCCACAGAGATTACTTCTGGGCCATTCAAATCTCCTGTTGCACTGTGCCTGCCCATTTAAAGGGCCCTTACAATAACTGAGTGTCTAGAAACAGAAGGAAACACAACAAAACATTCTTTTATGAAGGAAAGAACTATTTAACATTACTTCATTTTTTTTTCATGGGTTTATTAGGCTGTTAGACCAAGGAAATGCTTTATTTGTAGTATACCTATATTTTCTCTTATGTCTCTTATGTCAATGTAGTGGAAAAGATAAGAGAGATGCAGTTTTGATGATAGTACGATTTAGTTTAGCTACAATGTTCAAAATAGAGGAGTAAAATGTAATCCATCTGGAAAGGCAGCCTCAATACAAATTTATGAAGCACCTACTATGTGCCAGGTCCTGCACTAGATCGGATTGGGTCCAAATTTTGAGAGGCCTGAAATTTGTACAGAAGTTTCATGAAGGCTTCATGGAGGGAATAGCATGACTTGTAAATCCCAAATTTAAGTAAAAGGGGAAATGTGTTCATGGCCACATCACATCATGGAAGAACTCTGTTCTGATTGTATCTTTGGACAGAGAGAAAGCAGGCATTCAGGCAAACAGAGACCCAGGAGCAAAAATGTCCTTTATGGTTTTGATTGGTTGCCTTGACTTCTTTGCTTCACATTTCCTACTTGAGAAATGAGTCTGACAATCCCTTCTTCATTTGGGATCATAAGAAAGCTTCACAATTAAAAACAGGACAAGCTTCATTAGTTCATTGTGGATAACTGATAATTATACACTGCTTTAAACTTTTCAAAGCCCTTTACATACATTATCACGCTTAATCCTCACAAAAGTCCTGGGACAGAAGGTCCATTGATCTCCGCATTTTACAGATGAGGAAACTAAGGCTTAAAAACCCTAAGTGATTGGCTGGAGTAGGGGGTGAAGGTCACATAGATTGGAAAATATCTGAGGTAAGATTTGAACTTGGCTTTTCTTGACTTTGGGTCCCGTATGTGACCCACAACAATGTGCTGCCTCTTAAGAAATGGTTAATTTAGCAAATTTTCCAGTCTTTACAAAAGCGTGCTTTATCCCAAGTATGGGTTTTTGAAGCAGCAACATTGACAGATATTTGAACGAGAACAACATCGTAACCTTCTTCTGCATTATCTGTAAACAACACTTAACTCCCGGTAAAGGGAGCGAGATTGACAGGGAAAAAAGACCCAACCACAGGCCATTTAATTGAGTTGCAGAATCTAGGAAGGATTTTTAAAAGAAAAAAAACAAAAAAACAGAAAAACCACCCGTTGGATTCCATGTAGCATACTTATCGATAGCTCTTATTTTAGCACAAAGCAATAGCCAGAGGTAAAAGCTCTCAGTTTTATTATTCCATTATCCTGAGTTCCAAATAAATTTGCCACATGTTTTCCTCAGATGGTAAAGAGCAGAGACCTTGCAGTTTATACCACTGGAAGTGTACACTTGAGATACAGCCCAAGTCAGCCAACTGGGCTCTCTCGCTTGGGCCCATGCCGGCCTGAGCTGATCGTTTTAACGATCCCAGGATAGAAGGATGAAACGTGCCTCATTTTTGCAGCGAGCCCTGATCACCCCTGGCTCCAGCCTATGTTTAAATTTTACAAAAGAAGGTGGATCGGGGGTTCTCAAGAATAGGGAAGGCAGGTTTGTCATTCCTGCTGCCCAATCAGTAATGGACGTTTACGTCACTGTTGTTGCCAGTCAGCTGAATGATGGGCAGCAAATGATTGGCTTTCCAAAACAACAGGCTGGAAATTCTCCTGGAGATGAAGTGTCCCTGGCTAGGGGTCAGGAACTTTGTGATGGGGTGTGCTGCTTTTTCATTAAGGCAGCAGCACCAGGCTTGCAAATGTTGACACTGTCTGAAAATGGTTCTGTTTTCCATCTGGCAAAGACGCAGCAACAGAGTGATATAGCATGTTGCTAGAATATTTCATGGGTTGATTTGAAAAAAAAGGACCAAAAATAACAATCTTGTGTCTTCAATCTCTTTCTTCTTCCCTCCAGCCTGAGAGAGGAAAGTGACTGACTTCTCTGAAAAGACCATACCTTCCCCTGTGTCCTGGATTTGCTCTCATCTCCCCTGAAAACTTGCTCTTATGTGTTTCTCTACTATTCTTTCCATCTTCATTTTGTCATCTTTTGCCTGCAAAGCTTTTCTCTTAATCCAACCGGCTCTTCAAGCTATGGCACAGATTTTTTTTCCTCCTGTCTTTGTTTTTGCCTTTTTTTGTATCCCTCACCACTAAATCCAGTATGTTGCTTAATAAATGCTTGTTAACTGACCAGTTGATCCCAAACTTCTGGAAAGAGTAGGTTATAGCTTGTCTCCCAGTACCAGTCTTGTTCTCCAATCCATTGTACATCCGACAACCAAAAGGATCCCATTGAAAGTTCAATTCTGATCCTGTCCTGTTCAGTTGCCAAATCCAAAGACGCTGGCTTTGGATCCATTCTGGATCTTTCTTAAACAACTGACACTGTTTAGGGAACCTCAGGGTTGGAGGGAACATCAGAAGCCGGCTAATCTAATGTGATTCTGAATTAGGGATACCCTCCACCACATATTCAACAAGGGATCATTTGGACTCTGCCTGGAGACTTCCTGGGATGGGGAACTCACTACCTCTTAAGGGAATCTGTTCCACTTTTAGATCACTGTGATTGATAGAAAATGTTTTTCCTTGCTCTTTCCTTGGATTCCATGCTCTTACCTGGCAATCCCCCAGCCTCCAACTGGCCTCCTCAGTCTTCTTCATTATTTGTCCTCTTGCCTGCTAAGTTGGGGACATATCTCCAAGCTTTTTCTTTACCTCTCTTCTTTCCACATCCCTTTCCTTGGTGATTTCCTCTATTCCCATAACCTCATCACACAGATGACTCTTAAATCTGCTTCTCCAGCTCTGATGCTACAGTCCGAAATGGCCATTTATCTTCTCAACATCCACATACACATGACCTTCAGATATGTTTCATATCATGCTTACTATTTACCTTCCCAAACATGTCCCTGGTCTAAATACGCACATTTTTGTTGGTTGTCTCACTATTCTCCCAGCACAGTAATTAAAGTATCATCTTGGACTTTCCATTTTTTCTTGCTCCCTGCCTCCAATCAGGTCTCTCTCACATTTATCCCTTCCTTTTGACTCTCACTACTCCTATCACAGATTAGACCTTCATTATTTACATTTTAGACAAGTATAATGACTTTCTAATGGAGCTCCCTCTCTCTAGTTTCTTCATCCCAACCTTCCTTGCGCCCTCCAAAGTATATATGGAATCGGCGTGTTTGCCAGCCATGCCAACAGAAAATAATCTCCAAAATGTCCCACTGAGCTGGGAAGGCTTTGAGAACGGTCCCAGTGATGAACTGTGGGTCTGTTGTTTGCGGATCAGCCTAACCAAGTGCAGTGATCCTTGTCTCTGAACCAGGATCTCACAAAGACCCCGTTTGTCAAAATAATGGAAGAATTAGAATTACTTCAGCCGCAGAGGCTACAAACTCTTACTACAAGATCATAATTTACAGCTGGAAGGGACTTTAAAAGGTCATCTAATCTCGCTTCTTCATTTGACATATGGGAAAAATGAGACAGAGCGATTAGAGGACTTATTCTAAGTCACAGAAGTAGTAATAGACAGAAGCAGGAATATATTCCACTTCCCCTGGTTCCAAATGCAGCAGTCTTCTAATTACACCGTGATAATGAAACAAATCTTTTTAAAATATACATGCAAAGATTTGGATGAATTTTTCATTAAAACACAGCCTATTTCTGACTATTCATGCACCACTGTGACTCTCTGCCTCCATCGTCTGTTCTAAAGACAGTATAAGTGCCTTGCTCCACCGTGTAAGGTGTTTTTGCTGCCAAGAACTGCAAGAGAAAAAGATGCTTTCCTGGGATTGTCTTAAGCCAGTTTCAAACACTAAGGCCCCTTTGTGTTGTTGTATTTCTGCCTCAAAGGGAAAAATCATACATCTTCCAGGTCCGAGAACAAGGAAGGTATTAAAGATGGAGACAGCTGGTAGCACAGGGTACAGAGTGCTAGTTTGGGATCGAAAACTACCTCAGACACACTCAGTAGCTGTGCGATCTTGGACAAGTCATTTAATCTTGTTTCCTCATCTACAAACGAGGGTCATAATAGGATCAAATGAAAATATATGTAAAATGCTTTAGAAATCTTAAAATGACATTTATGTCTGTAAATAGATAGACACACATGTATATGCATACATATACATACATCTACATTTACATAATCACTATTTTAAAAATATTTTGGAGACACCCAATTGCCAGCTACTGAATTTGTTGTTTCCATCCCTTGACTGTGACTCCGGTCTTAACTCTTCTCCCTACAGATCGGAGGTAGCCCTTTATCTCTAAAAATGGTTCATGCGACTTCCGGTAATAGAAAATATCAAATATCCAAGCAGTTGCATTTTGTATGTGCTCAGAAAGAATGGGACTGTCCATTTCCAGTGTGCTTTAAGTATATCAAGCCAGCTCGGAAAAGAACTGCCAGTGATTAATAATTGTCTGAAAGTTTATTCTAAATCACTACAAAGCACAAAACTGGATTCAAACAATATGAATAAATCATCAATTATAATCCACCAAGATTCCATCGACACCAAAAGATTTAAAGTAGCTCTTTTGTGATAGAAGTAGATGCCCATCAATTAGGAAGTAGCTATACACAGAATGTGTACTATTAGAAACAATGGATATAAAAACTGCAGAGATTATATGGGAAGAAGACATATGAGTTAACATATGCAAAGTCGAACAAGCAAAACCGGCAGAGCAGAATACACATGACGAAAATGGAAATGGAGAAAACAACTTAAGCTGATGGTTGTCCAGTTATGGTGAGTACGTTGGGCCTGGAAGAAGAACAATAAGATGCCTTCTTCCCTTCATTGGGGAAGCATGGTGGTAGAACACCTAGCTGCCTAAGTTGGGGAAAGAAAGTTGCATTCAGAGATGAAGGCATATTAAAACCAAATAATCAATACTATTTAATTAAATGTTATTTCCAATGATCATTTATCTCCCCCCAAGAGAAAAATATATGTTAGATAAGGCAAAATAAGTTCTTAAAAAGTAAAAAAAAAAAATAAAATTTCATTGTAACTGACTATTCTTATTTTCAGGGTCAAATGGCCTCAGGAGAGTCATTGGTTTGACAGGCCCTATTCTGAAAGAGTAGAGAAGGACAGATCCTGCTGTTTGGAATTATTTTTTTTAATCAGACAAAGGAGGATTCCTGAAGATAAGTAGATCTTTAGATCATGTTTCTATGAAATTTCCTTTCCTGACCACATTTGCATGGAAATACCCATATCATAAACAGAAAATTCTTCTTTAGTATGGACATCTTCTATGACTCAGGCCTTTGGCAATCATACAACTCGCTATTCAACACTTTACCTGATGTCTCTGCTCAACAAATCATTAACAGAGTTACTCCTGTCATCTCAGGAGTCTTGTGATTTTATCATAGATGTAAGAGACACTGTGTCTGGCGGAACTCTTCAAGGTTTTAATATGCAGGAAGGGACTTAGTCTAGAATCAAATGAGGCCTTGAGTTCAGACTCCCAGTCCCTATCTGGAATAGCCAATCAGATCCCTAATATGAGAATGGCCCTCCCCTCGGAGTTACCCTGAATGTCTGAGTTGGTTCCAGGCTGTTGCTTACTTGCCCCCATCCAGGGTACTTTCCTCCAATTTTAATAACTTGTTAATTTCCCCAATATTCTTTAACCAATTTCCATCAAATAGCTTTTTCAAGAGGATTTTTACTGAGAAGATATAGCAAGAACTGAAACACAAATTCCCAAATGGGGCTTACTCTCCTCTACTTCCTTGGTCATCAGGAAAAGTGGGCTTACTTTTTTTCTTAAAAACAATAAACAAACAAAAACACTTTTTATTGAATATTTTGACATAATATCACAATTATTTTAACTCTCCCCCTTATTAGACTAAATTCTCTCATTTGTGGCAAAGCAAATCAATTAAGAAGAAAGAATGGGTCCAAGCTTAAAGTGTGTGCTGAAAGCATCCTTTCTCCTCCTCTCACTCCTAACCCAAGTTCACTTTGGGGCACGGCATAATCAGTCAACAAGATGCAACTTTATGTGTAGGGTAATAACTGTGCTCCCTCCTGGACTGGTTCAAACGAGGGATTTTCCAGGCCAGTTTATCACCAGACCAGCCAAGTCTGTTTTTGGCTCCAGTCACTGAAGGGGGACTTTTCATGGCTCTTCCAACATTCTGAAGCTGATTAGATGCTAATCTGTCCACTGTCTCCACTATGTAGACAGAAATATTGTAATTTCATGGGGAAATGGGGAGGAGAATGGAAACCTCCAAGGATGATGCTTTCTTATCTCCAACTTCCTGTTAGAAGATCCTGGGGCTCCCAGAGTTCAAGGGCTTTGTTTCTGCTTAGATATGTCAAAGGCAGAATTTGAATCCTAGTCTTACGGGATCCAAAGACTTTCCCTCTATTCATGATGCTGCGTGATCATTCACATATTTAGGAAGACCCTTCACTGTGTTCACTGGAGCCCAGCACCTGCTATGTATGCCCTCGGTCTTATGTGTTTTGAAGCTAAAGCCACCTCTACAGATAATTACTGAATCAGTCACCTTTAGGCCAAATCCTCCCCCCATGAGTATCTTAGAGACCACATTGTGCATGATAAATCCTTTTGTTCCTGCTGTTGAGCCTACTGAGTTGTCAATCTATGTAAAGACACCAGCCAGGCTGGTTTTTTCCTCTCTTTTATCTTGTAAACTAAGTTGGTTTCTGCCAGTTCAGCACTCAGTCAACATTGATGGAGAGGCTGTGGACAGTCACCGTGGATTGTTGAGAGAGGAGTAACAAAAACCAAAGAGCCAGAAGGCATTTGTTCTGGGATGACTTAGGTTCAAGGTGGGGAGAGACTGCTTGTGAATTCCAATGCAACTGGCGGAATAGCTTGGAGAACAGAGGGAAGACAGAAAGAAATAGCAACAGGGGAAGATTATGGGATCCTTAGAGATCCCTGAATTAAGGAATTTGGTGGCTTGTTTTGATTGCCAGTGTGTCCTTGTGAGCTTTCCCTAATATAATCTCTGCCTCCCCACTCACTCACATTTGGAGCACACTTAGCACAAATGAATAGTGATCATGCTCCCTCCCTATAATGAGAAAACTTGAGGAGCTCATCATTTAAGAAATTGCACCTGCTGGAGAGAAATATAAGCTAAAATGGTTACCCGTCTTTGGAGACAGCCAACTCTCTCAAGTATTCATTTCAACAAATACTTATGACAAATCTTCCATGCACCAGAAGCCCTTTCCCTGTTGTTGAAGCCCTAACCTTCAAGGAGCTTCTGTCCCTGGGACATACAACGCACACACATGGATCAGTGGAGACAGTTGCGCAATAGTCAGTGAGGTGCATTTGGACCTAAGAAGGCTAGAGTTCAGATCCTGCCTTAGATACTTTCTCACTGTGTGACTTTAGGAAAATCACACAATCTCCCTCAGCTTGAGTTTCCATATTCATAAAATGGGGATAATATGAGTATCTACCTCCCAGGAGGAGCATCAAATGAAATAAAATCCAGACAGCACTTTGTAAACTTTAAAACACTAAATAAATGCTAGCTATTCTTTTAAAGTAAAGACATGATGATTGAGGAAGAAGAGATCATTAAAAACTTATGGGGGGAAAAAAGGACAAACCTGATGAAAAGAAAGGCTCCATAGATACCAAAATATTGATCACAACACTTTTTTTTTGTTAACAAAGAACTGCCAATGAAGTTGATGTCTATCAGTTGGGGAATGAATGGGGAATATAATGGAATATTAATAAATATGATGATGGCAAAGAAACCTGGGAAGACATGAAGTGATAGAGAGAAGACATGAAGTCATATTTAATAGCAAAATAAGAGCTATTCAGAGTAAGAAAATGATGTATTTGTAAAACACTTTGCAAACATTGAAGTGCTATAGAAATGCTCTTATTAAGTTAGCAGAACTGAGAAAACAGGACATACAAAACTATATATAACAATATAAATGGAAAAAATCCTCCCAAAATGATAAAAAAAAATCAAAGATTGTAAAAGTACAAGGAATAAGCATGACTTGTTCTCAAGAAGAGAAAGGAGGAAATAGCCCTGCCTTTGCCAGGGGGATGCACGAGTGAAAAACATCACATGTGATGCCAGATATTTTGGACACAGTTATCTGTTTTTTTTCTTGATTTCTCCCCCTCTTCTTCCTCTTTTTTTTTTCTTCTATACCTTGGAGCAGAAGATTCTGGCTCATCTCACCATTTATATTCACTAAGGACTAAGTTCCAAGAAAAAGTCATCTTTCTGTCTGACTTTTCCTTTTGGTATCTATCAACAGGCATGGTAATATTCTGCATTGCCTTTCTATCAAAATATTTTTGAGTAAAGTGAACTTTTGCATCAACCACAAAGAGGCTAGGTGTTTACTAGAGATAGATATAAAAGTAAATTTTAAAAGTTTCGAGATTTTGTCTAAATAATAAGAATTTTCCTAACAGATACCTCTGCAGTAGTGACTATACTGGTAACTTTCCATCTAATATAAACTCATAAAGCCACAGAGAATCTGAGGGACTTATGTTGCTCCTAGATTAAAATGAGATAACTATTATAAGAAGACATTACAAAGTTCTATCACATGGAGAGAGAAAGAGAGAGAGAGAGAGAGACAGAGACAGAGACAGAGAGACAGAGAGACAGAGAAGAAAGAGAGACAGAGAGAGGAGAGAGAAAAGAGGAGAGAGAGAGAGAGAGAGAGAGAAAGAGAGAGAGAGAGAAGATTCATCTTGTATACCTCTGAAAGTCACAGTTCCCATAAAAGGATGAAAGTAACAGAAAGGCATATTTAATATTAAGAAGAGCTTATTATATTACAGCTTCCTACAAATGGAGTGGGCTATCTAATCAGATATTCATTAAGCATCTAGTATGTCCCAACCATTATGAATGCAAAGATAAGAGAAGACAGTCCCTGTTCTCGGGTGCTTACATTCTAGAAAAGTTGTAAAACATATTTACATGTGTTAGATTTATCATTAACGGAGTTCAAGAACGATCTAGGTGACCACTGGTCAGAGATTCCTTTGTGGGCTGGGAAATTGAACAAATGATGTTCTAAGCTCCTTGTCAACGCTGAGATTCTAGGATATGAAAAAGGAGATATCATACCAACAAAGCCAAAAGCCAAGCCATATGTCATGGACTCACTTGGGGCATTCCTTGTCAATATACCAGAATTGTCAAGAAAAGCATTTAGAGGAGCTTGGATACAGATAACACCCTGGCAGATAAGTGACCGTTGACATCCTAATCCACAAACATCCATAAAAGGCCAAGTTAGGGGCCTACAATATCTGCTCTTAAATCTTGAGAATTAGTAGGGAAAACATGATCTTTGTGTTATGTCGCATGCCTCTAGATGATGGAGTCTAGCTTTTTAAACTATCTCATAAAGAAAGCACTGAATAAGGGAAGGATGACAAAGAAGGTGTTAACATCTGCAGGCAATCCTGTGCCTGAAACGTGGACTGTGCTCTTATCGGGGGAGCCATCTGTGAAATCTGTGTAGCCTAAAAGACAGGACTTCTTTTACCTTTTCTTGTGTCATGGATTCTTTGGGGAGTCTGTTGAAGCTTCAGAGATTCTTAGAATGAGGTTTTTAAATGTATAAAATATACACGATTTTGAAAAAAAATTGATACTGAAATACATTATCAGAGGTATTTCTTTTTAAAGTTTATAGACTCTAGGTTAAAAATCTCAGCTGTTGGGGTTGATAAACTATGTTAAGTAACCTTTAAAGTTCCTTCTGACACCAAGATTTCATGATTTTATGACCACATGTGCTAATCTACTCTACTGACAAGGGAAAGGGAAGAAACATTTATTGAGTATTTTGAACTTGACTGCCTTCAGCCAATGCAGGCCACACAGCCCCTTCAGATCTTAAGAAATGGTTTCATACTGTGCTCAAAAGCTATTCATTACTTATTGTCCAACTCTCTAGAGATGAACTTAATTCGGTAGGCCTTAAGATGAAGGGCATCCCGTAAATTTTCAAGTTTTCTAGCTTGGTAAAACTTATTATTTTTTTAATTTTTTATTAATATTTATAATTGTAACATTTTCTTTGGCAGTACATATGCACAGGTAATTTTTTTTATAACATTATCCCTTGTACTCCCTTCTGTTCCGAATTTTTCCCCTCCTTCCCTCCACCCCTCCCCTAGATGGCAGGCATTCCCATACATATTAAATATCTTATAGTATGTCCTAGGTACAATATATATGTGCAGAACTGAATTTTGTTGTTGTTGTTGTTGCAAAGGAAGGATTGTATTCGGAAGGTAAAAATAATCTGGGAAGAAAAACAAAACAAAACAAAACAATGCTCACAGTTTATACTCATTTCCCAGTGTTCCTTTTTTAGATGTAGCTGATTCTGTCCTTCATTGATCCATTGGAATTGGATTTAGCTTGGTAAAACTTGATCAAGATTGAACTAATTATCATAGCTGAGACCCCCTCATGTCACCTCTCATATTAAGACTTCCAACTTGGAGGGGCAGTTAGGGGGCGCAGTGGATAGAGCACCAGCCTTGAATTCAGGAGGACCCGAGTTCAAATCTGGTCTCAGACACTTAACACATCGTAGCTGTGTGACCCTGGGCAAGTCACTTAACCCCAGCCTATAAATTAAAAACAAAAACAAAAACAAAAAAACCCCAAAAATAAAGACTTCCAACTTGGGCTTTGGTGAAGAATCTAGGGATTGAACCCATGTACAATTCAAACATTTATTAAGTATCTGCTGCTTGTAAAGAACAGAGAAGTAGTATGATTTAATGGGACAGTTCAGATCCTGCTTCTGACATCTGGCTGAGTGACCTTAGACATGTCACTCCACAGTACCCCAGGGAACTCTCTAAAACTATAAGATGGAGAGCAAATGAACAAGTCATCTGTATCCATACCCTGTAATAGACGCATCAGCATTCCTGATGAAATCATTTATATGAATTTTTTTTAAGTCACAAGACACTATGGACACACAAAAATAAATGATTAGCTGTTCCTTACCCTCAAGGAGCTTTGGATTCCAGTAGGGAAATGGAGTAATCGAATGGAATAAGTGCTTGAATTGGAATCAGAAAGGCACAAGTTCAAATGCTACCTTAGACATTTACCAGTTATGGCTCTTGAGTCACTTAATCTTTTTCAGCCTCAGTTTCCTCATCTTTAAAATGGGGGTGATAATAACTATAGCATTTACTCCAAGGTTTGTTGTGAGGATCAAATAAGGTCATGTGCTTGAAACTTAATCTAAATATTAGTTGTAATTATTACACACACACACACACACACACACACACACACACACACACACACACATGCTAACTTTCACAAAGCCATGAAATAAGAGGCAAATCTCCTGAGGTTAGCCATACAGAAGTTTGCTTCTTTCTTTCATGGCTACTAAGTGTCACCTTCAGCAAAAGCTACAAAGAAAACTGGGCAGCCAACCCCGAGAAGAGCATTTCTCAAGTTGAATAGAATGACATTCTTCAACTTGAAAACCTGGCCAGCTGGGTAGAAGTGGTCCCAGGGTTCCTTAGCAAGTTAGGTGACTCCGCTAAAGGACATAGTAATGGGTTGCCATTTATTATGAAGTGTTCCTTTTATCTCAGTAATCGTGTAAAACAGATAGTGAGAGATATTCCTGGCTACAGTTTTTCCAATAGCATCAGCAATTTCAAAGACGATGTTAATCATTCTGGGCAACGAGAATACAAGAAATAACAAAATATCAAAGGCTTTATTTTGATATACAGTTTCTGGTTAGTCACAGGGCAAGCTGGAGGCATTAAGAATTCAGGATGTGAGCACGCCAAAGTGTGGTGAAGAGTCAGCGCTTTCTCTGGGTCCCCTACAGGCCAGCCTTGAGAGGGGATAGAAAAAGTCAACCAGACAGGGGGGAACTGAGGTAGGTATAGTCCAGGTGTAATGCCCCCAAGGTAAGAGAGCGGTCAGTAACCAGTTCTAAGATCAATAGGGTTCTAGATTAAAGACAAGGGGTCCAAAGTCAGGAGGCAGAAGCAAACATTATGCTTGGTGCTTGTTTGCTCCTATGATTTTCCTCCTTGCCCTACTAATATGGTGGGCAGAATCTGTTCTTTGGGACTTCCAGGACAGAGGGAGAAGTTTATCTAGCCCTAGGGCTGGGAAAAGATAGAAGTCAGTTCTGGCTCAAAATGGGGACAGAAGCATAAGACATGGTCAAAGGATATTATTGGAGACACACAGTGCTAAACTAAGGCACAAGAGATGGAGGATTATAGTCTGAGGAGCAAGTGACATGTCCTTGCCTCTTTACTAGGTGAGCAGAAAGGTGGGAATTCTATGGGGGAGCTCATTTTGAGTTCCATTTATAAACCTACAAGGCTAGCTCCATCTTTTGGTTTCTGGGGCTGAAAAGTTCTCATGAAAGGAGAGAGGGTGAAGAAGCACAGAGAGAAATGCCAGATTGGTCCATCAGAGCCACAGATCAATTGCTAATGTTAAACTGAAGCACCAAAGTCAGAGCTGGGGTCTAGAATAGAAATATGGATAATCAGGCTCAAATGATTTGAAGAAATAAATGGAATTATCTGGGGGAGAGATGTCAAAATCACATGATTTCAGTATTGGGAAGGATTTCCATGGTCATCTTCAACCAAATGTGGATCATCTGAATAATATGTCTATCCAATAGTTGTAACGTGCTGTTATCTCCAGAAGCTGCTGATTGCTCTCTGGGAGGAGATCTGCTGTGTCAACTCAAATCTCTTGGACAGATTCTTCTTCCTGTAGAGAACCGTTGTCTCCAGGCAGTTGCCCTTAACTCTTGTCCAGCAAAGAGCCCCGTCAAGCCTGATGTAGTGCAGAGACTTCTCCTATCTCTGGAGTGCTGTCCTCTTTTATCCTCCCAGAGAATGGGCATGGGATAATGCAAGGGCTTCTGGGAAGAAGTACTCCAACCAATGAGCTTGCTCCTCTTAGAATTCCTAAGGTGTAAACTCCCTTTAAAGGCCCAAACCAAAGGTCTGAGCCAGAGAATTGTCAAGTCAACCTGAGTTCTCACCTTGTAATTGTCCAGACAACCTGAATTCTCACCTAGTAATCCTAACAAATAGTCATCCTATCTTTCACTTGAAGGCCTTCAGGTGGGGACAAACCACTGTCTTTCAAAGCAAACTAGAGGTATTCAATCCCTAGAGAAGGGAGAGGGGCTGAGCCCCAAACTAACAATTTATAGCCTTTAGCTTTCTGGGGAACATGTGCATGCTTTTTTCCTTGGGCTCCTGAGGCTGGTCTCACCTGTTTTCTCTGATCTAAGTTATAGCTGGACAGCTCCTGACTGCTTTCGCTCTGGATCCTAAGTGGAAACAGAAATAGCTCATGGAAAACTTAACATAGTCAGCTTTCTTGAATTGGTTTAATCAATCAAGAAAGATTTACCAAAAATGTACTCCATGTCCACTGTTCTAATAGTCTGGAGAATATAAAGATGTGAGATATGGTCCCTGTCTTCAATGAGCATACAAACTAGTTATGAACTACAATTCAAATCCCAAAACAAAACAAACCAGGCAAAACATTACACAAACTTACACTCTCTGTACGGCTCTGAATCAGCTCATCACTATACCAGGGAGGTGCCCCCTTTTTTGGGGCAGAGACATTGGAAGAGTAGGTTAACTTAGGTCAGATAATCAATAGTTTGCAGACCTTATCATTATAATTCTCCACTTATTAATTTCAGGTCCATAGAAGTCAAGACTAAGACCCAAGACTGTGCAACTTTTCTAGTTTGGTGCTCAGGAAGAAGACTCATTCTAGAATTCACTCTCGCCATATGCAACTATAATTTAAGACTTATTTCAACATAGAATTGGGTCCAGTGATCTACACTTGGAGTCTCCCAATATATCCTCAAATTGACTTCAGAACCACAGAATATTTTCTCCCCAATAACTCATTCTCACTCATACAACCATTCACTCAATACTCTACATTTTCACAGTTGTTTCACTAATCGGTTTCTTTGTTTCTAAATAATCACTTAAATGAAATTCTAACTACAATTCTCCATCTGCTCAAAATGTTCTCTGCACTGTTTCAAAAATACCCTGGGCCAAGATTCCTCACATACTTATTTACTTTACTGATGACCACCATCTGGAGAACATTCTAAAGCTGTGTGATTTCCAAAGGAAAATCCAGAATTTTGGTCAGGTGTGTATACAGTTTGTGCTGAATTATGAAGCAGATGGTAGATGGCTGAGCCATAAAAGATGATGTGACATTACTGTCTCTTTATATGCTTTGACTTAGGAATTCCATATTTAAGGAACAATTAATTTCCTTTTGGGGAATTCATCAAAAATTATAGTTAGCTATGGATTGAGTTGGTTATATGATAGAAAGTTGGTGTGTGCTTTCATGGACTAAACACATTTTTTAAAAAAAATAACCAAAAGGGAGTTTAACATGTCTTTGCACTCAATCATTAATTTTTAAAAAGAAAAGTAGAAGCCTGTTGGGTTTTTTTAAAGAACTAAACAGAGCTTTGAAGGATGAAGCTTTAAAGGAAACCTCTAGATATGTATTTTGGTATCTTTCTTGCTAACTCCTAACTGTTCTCAGATATTATTTATTTAGAAATAGTTTTACAATTGGCCTTGACAATGGATTTCTTAATCTAGATTTTTACATCTGATGCATGTCAAAAATATCTTGTATTTAATTCTTGAAGTGTTCATAGTTTTTCTTCCCAATTGGCCATCGAGAGACAAGTAAGATGCTCTATTTAAATAAAGGGATATCTTTTTTTTAGGTTTTTGAGCTATAAAAGAATTACATTCTGTTTGACTCCCTGCTGTCATCTTTCCATGGCAAAAGACTAAAAGTGAATGATTATAGTTTTCTCGTGTCTCATCTGATTCACTCTCTGAATTTCCATTCATGTGCAACTTTCTCTCCATTTCGATATCTTTACTTCTGTTTTCCATTTTTGGCTGAGCCCCTTCCCTCCCTTCTGTTCCATAGCTTAATTTAGTTCAGGGTAAACTGTGAGTTTGAGCATCCTCAGAGAACCATCACCTTTATCGCCTATCTCCTGATAGAAATTATTTTCTAAAGAGCTTGGAGTTGCAAAAATCTCAGTTTCTATTAGAAAAAAAAATCCAAATGGTCCACCATTCCTTAGAAAATCAATAGTATGCATGGCATATTCAAAAGGCTCGAGCCAAAGAAAAGAAGGTTGGATGGGTAGATGGAGGACTTTGACAAAAGGAATCAGACAAAAGGGCTTAGAAAATGTAGTAGAAATAGATAGCAACTGAAGATTTTGGAGATATATAAGCCCTGATAAAGATGATGTTTATGACATATCAGACTGAAAATGTTGTGGATGGGGAGGGGGGAAGCTATAGGCCCATAAAGATTCAGACATGAACTGGACTAGGGTGTCAGCTGAATGGTGTGGGGAATAGGAAGAGATGAACATAATAGCTATTTTGAAGAAAGGAAAATTTGTTAAAATTTATTTAGTTAATTGGCATAGTAAATAATGATATTTGAGCAAAAGATGAATATAAGGATTCAAATATGAGCTTCCCTGGGGAAATATACTAGACACAAGGAAAATACATATACAACACATTAAAAGAGACCCACAGGATCACAGATTTAGAGATGAAAGGGACCTCATAAATCCCACCCTCTCATTTAACACTAATAATAATAACTAAGATTTATAAAACACTTTTAAGATGTACAGCATGTTTTGACATGTTAACTCATTTCATTCTTATCTTAGGAATTAGATGTTAGTTTACTCATTTTACAGATGACCAAATTAAATCTGAGAGAAGGTAAATGACTTACCCAGATCAGAGAGCTAGAAAGCTTTGAGATCAAATTGGAACTCAGGTATTCCTGAGTTTTTTTAATTAATAGCTTTTTTATTCTCAAAATATATGCAAAGATAGTTTTCAACATTCACCTTTGCAAAATCTTATGTTCCAAACTGTTTCTCTCTGCCTTTACCTCATCTCTTGCTCTAGACAGAACATAACTCAATATAGGTTAAACATGTGCAGCTCTTCTATGCATATTTCCACAATTACTAGATGCCTTTTGAATTTAGGAACAACTAAATGGCTGAAGCAAATCAGAGCTTTTTTGTCATTCTTAGCTTTTTCTGAAAACCTTGGATCCCTTAGAGCTTTAGTCTTCTTGACACATTTTTGAGGGTTTATTATGTTTTTATCCTCAATGAATCAGAAATTTAGAGCAAATCTTTGAAGACATAATTTCCAAATCCTTCTTTTTGTAGAAAAGGAAACTGAGGCTCAGATGGACAGATTCAGGATTCAAGCCCAGGTTCTCTGATTCTGAAGCTGAGGTTTTCTTTACTACCTCCTCTGTTACCTGCCTTTGTTTCCATCTTCCAAGCACATATTTAAAAAATCAGAATTGATTGAGAATTTGTTGGCATCTAACTCAGTGCCTTTGTAAGATTCCCATTTTCCTCTTTATCAGAATGATTTCTCTTCACATGTTCAGAATTTTATTACTAAGAGCGTCCTATCCTTGGTGTGACTTTTGCTATATAACTTTTGTCAAGAGGATCCTCCCAGTTCTTTCTCTGTGCCTTTTAAAATCCACTACCCAAAAAATCTAGAGTATAAAACAGCTTATTTCTGTCTTTTCTACCCGTTCTTGGGGTTGTTTCCCATCCAGTTTTCTATTTCCATACTAGCAACCAATCCTGTGGCCAGAATCAGATTCAGACTAGATGGAGGCCTGATATTCCTATATTTCAGGTTGTGATCCATAAATATATTTCCATTTTTAGATATCATCTTATTTAGAAACTGTTCATCTCCAAAATCTATTTTTCTCATCATGCTGATGAGCTCCAGAATAAGACTACATAGATTCTCAAGTGAAATAAAATCTGGGAGCAAGAATAGCATTAAATGCATCCTATTTGGTTGTGACTCTCAGTCAATGGGGACAAAAGACAAATATGAGATAGTCCCTGCATCAGAGGAGTTGATATTGTTCTGGGGGGAAATATCCTCACAGATAAATACATGCAAAATAAATTCAGAGTAAATGAGAGAATGGAGAAGAGAAGGGTTCAGGAAAAGCATCCTATAGGAGGCAATATGTAGATTCTAGGATATAGAGGTAAGCAAAGAGACATGGAGGCACTCTTTGCAGATATGTAAAACTTGCATAGAGAGAACACTTCTGTCCATGCATTCAAATCAACAAGCATTTATGAAGGACTTACTATGTGCCAGATGAGATCAAGTGATCCAATAAGTCAAGCCTCAGGATGTTATAAAGTAGTTAGGGTTAAGGGGAAGGTTCAAAGTAGAAATAAAGAGGGAGGAAGAAGGCAGATGCTAAGTCACTTATGAAAGTCAAATAAATCTGGAAAGTAGTCATAAGGATCTGGAGAGAATGGGGATGGAAGGAGTGATCAGAATGGCACTGGGGATTGCAGAAATCCAACCCTAGTTCCTTTGGGTTCTGTCCTCTGATAAAATACAAATGATTGGATGCAGTGGGAATGATGATGACCTTGTAACCTAAGGATTACTAGACCTGAATCAGAATTTCAGCTCTGTCATTTCCACTGACAAGTCTCATCTTTTTGAACCTCAGTTCTCTCCTCTGTAAAATGGAAAAGTTTGACTTGATGACTCATAAAATTCCTTCACTTCAAGAAGTTAAATTCTTTTCATTCATTTGCACTTGAGAGGGCAGATTTTATTATTATTATTATTATTATTATTATTATTATTATTATTTTGCTTTTTAAATCATGAATGTCTTGAGAAGTCAGTGAAACCTATGATGACTTTTCTGAATAGTTTAGAGCCCAGAGTCATAATGGAAGGAAATGCTAAATTTCAGTTAGTGGGTATTGAAACTAAAGATGAGATTTTTTTCCTAGCCAAGTTCACAGACTCTCTGAATCTACTTGTGGACTCCAGAATAAGAATCCCTAATTTAAGGTCAAAGAGTTACAGATGCTTTTGAGTTGAGAGCTGGCTAAGAGCTAAGCTCTGAGGAGGCAAGAAGGGACAAGGCAATTGTGCTATGTAGTAGGAAGGCAGGAACGTCTGTCAATAGAATAATAAAAAAAACCCCAGTCATTCACCCACTGATACGACCCATAAATGTCTCCATACCTTAGGGACCTGGGATTTTGGGGGCGTGATTATTCTTGCAACCTTTCTCTCTTTTTTACAAGACTTTGAAGAGTTGTAGCCAAAATATTCACGCATCCACCAACCTGGTGATGAGAGGAGGTGGGTAACCCAAGTAAGATCTATTTTGGAGTATGGTCTTTGGGGAAAGGAAATGTGCCCTGAGGCACTGGGAAACTGAAGCTGAAGAGAAGGTTTTCTTCAAGGTGCACCGGAATCAGGTCAGTTCAGGGAGGACCTCATCTGGCATATGGGCAATAAGGAGAAAACTTGGCCTTTCCATTGGAACGGATTATTCTTGCTAGCTAGGTGACAACCTCTCCATCTTGGCTAGCTGTCTCCATCTTGAAGAAGGGCTGTAAGTGCTAGCAGAACTCACTCAATTTGGATGCACTGAGATACAGTCCCAGTTATCTCTCCCTAATTACAACTTTCTGAGAAGTGAGGAGACTATCCAGAGTTCCTCTCTACCCATCCCAGAATCGTTTTGAGTTGTCCATGTTCCTATTTATAGAGTGAGTATCCTCATTTTTCCACTCATGTGAAAAATTACGATGAAAGCTTATATCCATATCTATGATCTAGGATCATAGATTTGGATCTGTGAAGGACATCTGAGTCTATCTTTTTCTTTCTTTCTCTCTCTTTTTTTCTTTCTTTCTTTCTCTCTCTCTCTTCTCTCTCTTTTTTCTTTCTTTCTTTCTCTCTCTCTCTCTCTTTCTTTCTTTCTCTCTCTCTCTTTCTTTCTTTCTCTTTCTCTCTTTCTCTCTTTCTTTCTTTCTCTCTCTCTCTCTTTCTTTCTTTCTTTCTTTTCTTCTTTCTTTCTTTCTTTCTTTCTTTCTTTCTTTCTTTCTTTCTTTCTTTCTTTCTTTCTTTCTTTCTTTCTTTCTTTCTTTCTTTCTTTCTTTCTTCCTTCCTTCCTTCCTTCCTTCCTTCCTTCCTTCCTTCCTTCCTTCCTTCCTTCCTTCCTTCCTTCCTTCCTTCCTTTCTTTCTTTCTTTCTTTCTTTCTTTCTTTCTTTCTTTCTTTCTTTCTTTCTTTCTTTCTTTCTTTCTTTCTTTCTTTCTTTCTTTCTTTCTTTCTTTCTTTCTTTCTTTCTTTTTTACAGATGGGGAAACCTACGATCATGCAGCTAGGAATTGTCCAAGGCGGGATTTGAAACTAGATTTCCACATCTAGGGTTCTCTTTGCCATGTAACTCTGGTGTCATGGAGAGCTGACTTCAGGGAGGGCAGATTGGAGCTTCTGGAGGACAGAGCCCTTCAGGCTAGGCCAGTCTCTTTATGTCTAATATTCTTCCTAAGAACATTTGTCATTAAAAAAGAAGGCCCTCAATATAAGATACGTATGACTCAAATTCCAGATGTCTTATCATCAGGATATGAAAGCACCTTCCTGGTGCTCTCCAAAAGATGTCAATTCCGATTCATGTAGCTTCCTTCAGGACATAGGACCCGACACATAGTAGGTCCTTAACAATTACCTGTTAATTTCTTTGAATGGATAGATTGTGTTGAGTAGCAATAATGAAATAGTTGATTTCCTTACTGACTAATTCTGCTCCACTGCCCCCACCCCAATTATGTATAAAATACACATTTCAAGAGCTTGATGCCAAACCATAAAGTCTGCCGGAGACAAGCACTGCCACGGCGGGCAGTAAATAACGCAGGAGAGATTTAATGTAAACAGCAGCCTATGGCAGGCCCTGCTGCAGGTTTCTCATAAACTACACAGACCAATTTAGAAAAAGGAAAGGGGGGACGGGTGGTGAGAAGAGCAGCCTGCAAGGAAGCAATAACCCAGAGGTAAAAAATATTGATTAGGGAAAAATATTATCTTAATCAAAATATGTCTTTTAGCTAGAAGTTGTTTGGGCTTCAGAAAGAGAAAACAAAATGTATTTCTAAGACAAGCTTTTCTTTTTTTTTTTCCTCCTTGTGATTTTTGTTGAATAATGAGCTATTCATCCTCCTTCCCCTGGTTTGTGTTGGCTTCGTAAATCCAAATGAAAGCATTTGGAAGGCTCTCCAAAACCCTGCCCTTTATTTATTAGGCTTAAAGAAGGAAGTTGCATTAGCGATTTCTCCCCCATTTCTTGCTACATACCTCTGCCTACTTATGTTTCTTCATACTCCATCCTGATCAATCTGATAGGGATTGTTACACACTATATTTTCTTCTAATGAGACCAAGTATTTTCCCCCAAGCTTTTTCATCTGCCTTCTGAGGCAAGAGATACAAATAGCTTGTTTCTGTCAGAATCTGTCATCAGTATTTAAGCAACTTTCAAAAAATTGGATCCTGCTCTGAGATTTTGCCTTGATCTTTCAAACATTACAACTAATCAGACAAAATCAGAATGTGTTTCATGTGTTTTCTAAATTTAAGTGGGATTTGTGGCTTTTTTTGGAATGAATTTCCCATTGGAAATCCAAAAAATTCACCCATCTTTCTTCCAACAGAAGGTTCCCATTATACCTCTTCTCTTTCCCCATCCTTTCAGCTAATGCCTTTGCTGCTAATCACCTCCTGTATACAATCACTAAAGCTACCTTCTGAGAGAGCAGGAAAGCAAACTCTCCTTGTTCCAAAT
>NC_133617.1:749622063-749741831 GCF_048593235.1 Sminthopsis crassicaudata | reverse complement strand
AATGCCTTTGGAGCCTCCCAATCACCTCCTGTTTAGTAGACCAGAATCAGCTGTAAATGTCTACATATGCTCCACTTTTTACAACTAATTTCTTACAAGTCATAATAACACTATAGGAAACAGACTTTTCAGCTTGTCTACATGAAGATGCTGCATTACCGGATAGGGAGCTTGTGTTGTCTAAGAATGTGCCGTCCCCCATTACATGTATAACCATCTGTATACACTGTTTCACTCAATGGGCCCAGTAAGTCCCCTGAAGGCAGGAAACATTTAATTTTCCTCATAGCCTAGTACTTAGCAAATTGCTGTCACTTTGGGTTTTATAAATGTTTATTGATTGATTATTGAATGAAAAAACAGAATGTAAAGATAGCTGTGGACAACTACACAAGTGCTTTGGACCTGACAAATTATCTAATAAATTGAATCATCCTATTTAGATAATTCAAGTAAAATCCAAAACCAAACTTTTAGAGCAAATGGGATACTGAGCCTCTTAAGCTCATTTTTTGACTTAAAGATATAGACCTCTGCCATTAGTTAGAAGTTAGAAGTAGAAGTTATCTATCTGGTCCAATGCCCCATTTTACAGATGTGGAGACTGAGGTACAGAATGCTTAATTAAACACCTACCTGGTAAGGATCAAAGTTACTGTTATTCCACATCCCATCAAATTGCTATTGCTCCATCACTTCCCAAATATTCTATTTGCTTCACTGCGTGGGTATTATTTTCCCCTGCAATAAAATATAAACTCCTTGGGTAGGAATTGTTTGATTATTTTGTCTTGGTATCCATCTTGCCTAGCATAGTGTTCGGCATTTAATAAAAGTCATCAAATTGAATTAACTCAAATAATCCCTCTAAGGCGCGCTCACTAAGTCATTCATTCTCCTCTCTCTATGTCGGTTTTCAAAACTCATCTGAATGTATTAGAAGTGTGTGGGAGATGTTCAGGGACGACAAGCCCCTCTAGGGAGAGGGATGCTCGTCCTCCTTTGGCATCCCTGTCCCCTGGTTCTCACTTATGGCTCTAAGAAGCTGCAGCAGGAACAGTAGACACACCTTGCTCAATGATTTTAGCAGGTGGGCTATACTAGGTTGTGGGTAGCCAACAGACCTCAAACCCATTGGTGAGTTAGGGGTGTCCACCCCCAACAGGAGATTGCTCCCAGAGAAATAGGCAAATGAGATCTCTTGGTTCCAATGACCATGAAGGCGGCTGCAGCAAGAGCAGGGAAGTACTGAGAGCCTGGTCAGACATTGAAGACCCCAAAGTCATCCACTGCATCACAAGACACTGATTAGTCATTTTGGCTTTTTTTTTCTGCCACTCAGTGGCTCAGGAAGAGTGAAGCTGATGACTCTGTGCAGCTCTGCCCAACTTAAATCTGATTCACACATAGTCAAGATATTATCTTTGATGTCATTGGTCCTCCTCAAAAATAAAGGACCAACAAGAACAATGTATTAAAAGGAAATAGAGTCTGCTAAATTTTTATTTAGAAAGCAAAAGAAAGAGAAATACAGGCAAAGAAGGAAATAGAGTCTACTAAATTTTTATTTAGAAAGCAAAAGAAAGAGAAATACAGGCAAAGAAGGAAATAGAGTCTGCTAAATTTTTATTTAGAAAGCAAAAGAAAGAGAAACACTGGAAAGCTTTTGAATGAGGTCTTTGTTTCCCCACATCAAAATATGTAATGAGCACCCCCTATTGGTTGACTAACAGTTGGTACCAGACAAGCTGGATGCCAGACTGGATGCCCAAGGATAAAAAGAAACTGAAGGAATCCTTTGAGTTTGAAGGTTTGGGATTTTTGTTTTATTTTTTTAAAGAATAGGATGGGGTAAGTGAGAATTGTGGAAATCCATATTTGCTCACTGATAAGAATGATGTTGAGAGGAAAGAAAGTTTTGTTCTTAGACTTTCCATAGCTATGGGAAAAACCTTTCTCCTGCAACTTGTAGCTATATTCCTTTCTAATATTAGACAAATATTAAAAACTTAACCATCTGGAAAGAACATTGCAAAGGAAACCGGGATTAAAAGAATATATTGTCTCTGAATCTCATCCTGCTTCAGTCAAACTTTGAGTTTGTTTTATGCTGTCCCCTTTTTTTTCCCCAAGCTGAACAATCATCTCTGAATTTCTGAAATTGCTCCATCTCTCACATCTGTTTCTTCAGTTTCCTTCTTTCTGCATGAGCAGCTAAGAGTGTATTTCAGATCTGAGATTAACCACCAACACCTTCTTTCCCTCCACCCCCATTTTAAGATCAGGAAGAAAGACATAGAATGGTAAGGAGACCAGCTAGCTCATAACAAAAATTAGAATTGTTGCTGATGGCCACAAGGAATGCCAATTTCTCTCCTTTTTCTCTGGTATTTTTGCAGTTTTCAAATTCTAGAGGATTACTTACTATGACCTGTCTGGATCACTGCTCTTGTTAAAATCAAATTCTGTATTTATTGACAAGATCTCTAATTGCATTTTAAAATTTGTCTTTCCTCTTTAAAATGCCTAAAGTAAAACTACCCAGAGGTTATACAAAAAAAAAACATATAAATTAGGGAGAAAAGGGGGAGAGGTAGAAAGTAGACAAAATGACGCAGAGAGACTGACAGCAGAGAGAGGGAAGACAGAGGCAGGGATGGACAGACAGAAAAAAGCAGGGACATACAGAGACAGACAGATAGGGGGAAAGGTACAGAAAGATTGAGGGACAGATGCAGGAGGAAGGAAGAGAAAAAGAGAAAAAAAGACAGAGTGACACACAGAGACAGACAAAGACAGTGACAGAAAGGCAAAGAGAGACAGAGAAAGAAAGAAATAGAGAAATCTAAGACTTGATGCTTAAGGTCCTCAGCTATGTTCTTTCTTCTACAGGTGAAATTAAAATCTTTAGGAACAAAGAAGGGCCATCACCACACTCACTCTAAAATGATCATTTTCTGTCAATCTTGACAGATGGAGCAATGGGATAGATTTTTTCCTTTAAATGTTCCAAAGAACTTGTTGTCTGAGAAGACTGCGTAAGCATTTCTACTTTTATTCTTGATCATACTGATGCAAAGCCATGAGTGGTCACTGTAGTGCAAAGATTAGGATTCAGGCTCAGGAAGCCGGATGTAGTAGGAGTGCTAGGTATGGAGCTAGAAAACCTGAGTTCTAGTTCTACTTCTAAAACTTTCTGATTGGCCATATGGACATCTCTCTGGGGAGTTTCCATTTCCTCATCTGTAGCTCTGGGTTCTCAGACTTGGGTCTTTGGGATGTAAGGTGGCTATGAAGAAAGTACTTTGTTAACTTAAAAGTTCTTGATAAATGTGCGTTCTGATCTTTTTTCCCATGTACAACAATGAACGATTCGTTAGCCTTTGTGAACCTCGGTACAATAATACTACTTTTCTCACAGAGTTGTTGGAATGATCCCATTAAGAATATAGGAGAAAATGAAATGCAAGTGGCTAGCTCAACACACAACTTTATTTAAGATTGGACTTGTGATCACACTGATATAGGAACTCTGAGTGAAGAATGTATCAATGAAGATAAGTGTGTTTTTTTTCCTGCAATTTATAATCTCTGGGGATTTTCCTAGGGCACTAAGAGGTTAGGATGAGTCAGAAATACAATTTGAACTCAAATCTTTATGACACTGAACCCATTTCTCTGATCCACTAAGCCTCACAGCCTCTGCCAATAAACACAGGAGCTATATAATAAATGTTCATTGAATTGAATGACATTTCAATGTATTGTGTGATCATGATGTCTTAGAATGTAAGACCTGGAGACCAAAAGGCCCCTGTTCAAATCCTGTCTCTGATGTTTACTCTCAGTGTGGCCCTGTCATACAACCTCTCTGTGACTTAGTTTCTTCATCTATAAAATGGTAGTAATTATAGACAGAATTTCTCCTTTAAAGCATTGGTTATGCACACATCAGCTCTTTTTGTGTTTCTCTCATTTTCATTCATCTTACTTTTGATGATATTCAGATTATTAGAGAAATAGTTGTTATGTAGATCATTATCCTAAATGATCAAAGGATATTGACAGACAATTTTCAGATGAAAAAATTAAGGCCATTTCATCATATAAAAATGTTCTAAACCACAATTGATTCAAGAAATGAAAATTAAAACAATTCTGAGATTCTACCTGAGGTACCTGGCTAAGATGACAGGAAAAGATAATGATAAATATCGGAGGGGATGTGGGGAAACTGAGACACTAATACATTGATGGTGAAGTTGTGAACTGATCCAACCATTCTGTGGAGCAATTGGAACTATGCCCAAAGGGCTATTAAACTGCATATCCTTTGATCCAGCAGTGTCTTTACCAGGTCTCTATAACCCAGAGATCATAAAAAAGGAAAAAGAAGTATATGTGTGAAAATGTTTGTAGCAGCCCTTTTTGTAGTGTCAACGAAACGGAAACTGAGTGAATGCCCATGTTGGGGAATGGCTGAATAAGCTGTAGTATATGAATGTTGTTCTATTCTATTATTATTCTATAAGAAATGATCAGCAGGATGATTTCAGAAAGGTTGGAGAGACTTACATGAACGGAAGTGAAGTCAGTAGAAACAAGACATTGCATATAGCAACAAAAAAATTATGTGATGATCAACTGTGATGGACTTGACTCTTTTCAACAATGATGTGGATTCAAGGTAATTCCAGTAGATTTATGATGGAAAATTTATTCATATCCAGAGAGACAACTATGGATACTAAATGTGGATCAAAACATAGTATTGTTGTTTGTTTGCTATTTTTTTCTTTTTTGTTTTTTTTCCCTTTTGATCTGATTTTTCTTTCATAGCATGATGAATATAGAAATATGTTTAGAAGAATTGTACATGTTTAACCTATATTGGATTGGTTGTGATCTAAAGGAGGAGGGAGGGGAACAGGAAGGTGAAAAATTTGAAATGCAAGGTTTTGCAAAGGTGAATGTTTAAAATTACCTTTGCATGTATTAAAAAAATAAAAAGCTATTATAAAAATCATTAATCTATTTTTGTTCTTTATATTTAATATTTGGCAAAATAACAGGCAGTTGGACAAAACGATTGCTTTTTGTAATTAAACAGTACATACTTTGAGTCATCTCTATCCCAATTCCTACATGTTTCGATGAGTTGAGTCCCAAGAGCTTTTGCCACTATGTCCCCTCTACATTCTAGGGGTAGTCTTGAGAGGTTTGGAATGTCTTTTCTAAGGATATATATTAAATATATGTAAATAGGCTTCCCTCAATGATTATCAAATAAGAGTCATTTAGACAGTACTAAGTGGCATTAAGAATAGGGCAATTTTAAGGCAATACATAGAGCACAATTGGTAAAAACAACAGCAAACATACCTATAATCAGAGTCTGTGGCACACTCTCCCATAAGTACATACAAAATCCCAAGGAAAGTGGACTCTTGCTTAGAGAACACAACTCAAATTCTGGTTGATGGAAGTCCTCTCCTTATTGAGTTACTCAAGGAGTTCCTCTTGGGCATGGTCTTTGCTAGGCTCTTTATAGGGTTATGAACCAGTCTGTCCTTGGGTCCTGATGTGGACACTACTACCAACCTCTGTTATCTCAGAGGAAGATGCTCATACACCAGGAAGAAGATGAGAGATGCCAGATCTTCTATAGCCTTTGTAATATGTAATATGCAATTTACTCCTCTAGTAAATAATGGCATAAGGGGTATTGTATTGACATTGGAGACCAAGGCCAAAGCTAAAATGTCCTCTCCTCCCTCACTGCGAGCATCTCCTTTTCAGAGGGAGGTAACCAGAAAGCTCCTTTTTCATAGCTCTCTGCAGTCACTATCTTTCTTCTAACAAATGTTCAAATAACCTGGGTTCTAAATAGATCTTCTATTTTATAGGTCAGCCATAGGGAGAAAATACGTTTTCTATAGCCAATCTGAACAGTATTCCTATCAAGGAACTCTAGTTCTTTCAAGAACTTTTCACATTTAATCTAAAATCTTTGGTTTATTGGTATTTAAAGCTAGCTGGGGGGACTTGACTGATTTATTCAATCAACTTCACCCTTAAAATTAGATGAAAAAGTATTGTGAATTTTTTTTTGGTTAGTACAGTGCATAGAGTGCTGGTGCTGGAGTCAGGAATATTTTAATTCAAATCCAGCCCCAGACACCTATAACTAAATCATTTTACCTTTATCTGCTTTGCTTATTTATTAAAAAGGTCACAAAATTACATAGAAATGTAAGATTTTACAAGTTACTTTAAATTTATTTAAATTATTATTAAAATATTTTAAATAAATTAGCTCATTTGAACGATCACAACAATATATTCCTAACCAGATGTGAGAGCATTATTGGCTAATAACCCATAGGATAAACATCTTATGAGATCTCAGTCTAAGAATTCTTGGGAGTCTCAGGAGGATGAGGAGTAAATCGTGGTTTTGCACTCATTTTGAAGAGAAGGCACATAGGGATGACTCCTTTCTGTGTCTTGGCCATGACTTTTAAATTACTTCTGAGTTTGGAAAAAATAAGAACAGTGAAAAGACATCACTTGATTAAAGGAGGGGGACAACTTTGCTTTGTTATATATAAGTAGCCCTTTTCTTGACTTATGTGATAGAACCCCAGAGTTGGGATTTTTCTCCTTAACCAATCAAGTTTTACTCGCCACCTACCACTTACAGGTACTGTATTCCATCTGTAAAGGCAGCACATCCATGCAGGCCCTCCATCTCTCAGCTCTGGACGTTTTCTTGGCTAAACATCACACCTGGAATATTCTCCCTCTTCGTTTCGGCCTCCTGGCTCCCTGGCTTCTTTGTAGTCCCAATTAAAACCCCACCTTCGATAAGAAATCTTTCCCAATCCCTCTAATTCACGCACTTTCCTCCATTCATCATTTCCTTTTTATTCTCTAGGTAACTTGTCACTGTAACAAAGTTATTTGCATTTTGTCTTCCTTTATTGTGAGATCTTCAAAGGAATATCTTCTAACTCTTTTTGCATTCCCAACATAGGAGGCACTTAACAAATGTTCAATAATTCATTGATAAGAATTCACAGGCAAAAAATGAAAAAGATCCTGATCTCAAACAGCTTACGGTCAATAAGAGATGACAACAATATCCATTTTTTAAAATTACAAAGTACATACAAGTAATTTGGGAAAGAGGAAAGTGTCGAGGAGGAAATGAAAGACAACCACACTGGATGATTAGGAACGGAGAGATTGTGTTCTGTGTCATTGGAGCAAACTCCAAACCAATAATGTACTAAACCTATTTGAATATTTGATTTAGGAGTGGAAGATGCTAAGCAGTTGGGGGTAGTGATGGCAGTGGTCAGGAAAAGCTTTGGTAAAAGATGGCACTAGATCCCATTGAAATGAGGTAAAAGATGACACTAGATCCCATTGAAATGAGGTACCATCTTTTTGAAATATAGTTTGGTTTCCAACTATAAAATATCTAAAACTTCCTTTGTATTCACTTTCTTAATAAAGTCTGTTCTTCCTTCCAATGAAGCCCTGGTTTTATAACTGCTCCCTGCTAGGTGGTTGACCCACATTTTAGTTTTCTTAAAACCACCATTTCCTTATCAGCACAGGATGGGGCTTCCAGTTCAGAATGGCCTTTTCTTTCAGAATGGCATCTCCCTGAGAGGGGAAAAAGGGAGGCACTTAGAAAGCACTTAGTGATTCTGACCTTCTAGACCAAAGTCATCAAGGCCTTGAGCAAGGCTCAGCCATTCTGTTCCTCTGTAATCAGGAGCTGCCCAGGGTGAACCTCCATGCTTCCATCTTGGGAGGGAGGACCAATTCCTGAGGGACTTTGGGAAGACAAAAGGTAGGAGAAAAGGCAGCCCATTTCTCTGAAGAGGAGAGAATTGATACCTTCCATATAGTGGAAAGTGTAATGCAGAAGGCAGCCCCTCTGGGAGGTGAGGCTGTGATTAGAGAGAATTCAAGAAGCACTCAGCTCCCCAAGGAGAGCACTTTGGGCAGATGGAACCTGAGGTCACTTAGGGGGGTGAGAATTTATCAATCAGAATGAAAAAAATCTGTCCTCTCAGTGCTCTGCTATGGGTTGTTTACCCTAGTTTTTTCAACAGTGATTAGAGTTAGATTTCACAATCCAAGTAATGTTCTGTCCAAGGTCTTCTTGGCTGAATTGTAGGACTTGACAATTGGGGGGTTAAATCCAATTTACCACAGAGAAATTATTAACATATTCTCACAGAATCATAATAGTGGAAGGGGCCTTGAGTCACGACCCTTGCCTATTTTTTTATTGTTAGTAATCTTCACCGTCCCAAACAAATAAGAGTCTACTCTATTTTTTAAGAGATGATTCCCAAAGATACACACATTCTCTCTCTTCTTCTTTTCTTTTGTTTCTACTCTCCCTCATCTTCTTTCTTGCCTTATGCTCCCATACTTCCTCTTCTCTTCCCTTCTCCCTTCTCCTCCCCCTCTTTCTTTATTCTGCCTTTAATTTCCCTCGGAATGTGACTATTTTAAGGCTCAAGTTTTTTTTTTTTTTTTCCCTTCCCGGACATTGAGCTGGTAAGGTCATCCTTGGCCAAGCCTTGCCTTGCTCCCTTCCTCGGTGGCAACTCCCCCAGCATCAGCTTCTTAAACTCCTGGGTTCTCTGGTCAGTGGGGTTACCAAACCCCTGCACATTGGTTTCTACCTGTTAAGTCTATGCCCATATTCTCTCCTATTATAAGAGCCTTATGTTCCCAAATCTAAGGTCTCTTGCTATTTCATGGCCACCAACCAACAAAATCTCTCTATGATAGTAGATTGGAAGGAAAGCTCTGCTCCCGGCCAAAGGGAGTCTAGCTACTGCTAGAGGTAGCTCTGGAATCTAGTACAGACTGGGGCCTTTGCTGCTGAGGGGAATGCCATGCCAATTGAGGAGGGAAATACAGTTTTTCAGGGAAAAAAAAAAAAAAAAAAAAAGGAAGTCGCTAGATAATCCTCTAGTTATTTCCCCCAAGAACAGAATTCATAAAAAAAAAAAAAAAAAAAAAAAAAAGCAACAAAACACAGCAACTAAAAGGTTTGCTTTGGGTACAGAAAGAAGTGGATTTAAGTTCTGCTCCTGAAACATATTGACTGTGTGACCCTGGACAAGCCCTTTGACCTCTCTGTGTATCAGACAGACTTCTAAGGCTATAAGGTACAGATGTGTTGCTGCTCTGGGGTTGAAAGGAGTTTCCCCAAGTCTCAACTCTAGATACGATGCTTTGCACTCGGGCAAAAAGAAAAGAAAAGAAAAAGAATTCTTACAGTTAACCTGAATATATAATTGGATCTAGAAAGACAATTCAGAAAGTGGAAATTCAGAGTCAGTCCCTAAACCAGGTAGCAGTACGGTGGCAGCCGCATAAACTACAAGGCACGGCTTGGAAATGGGGAGAGTGGTAGCCCTCTAAACCAGAAGTAACGAAGACATGGATCTTTGCTGGTCTGAGTTGGATGCCTTTCAGGACGCTGGCCAGCCAGCTGCTGTGATTCAAGACCTAGTTTCCCAGAAGCCACTTGGATCTACAATTCAGATGGCTTGTGTTCTCAAAGAACTTATTCAATTATATCAATCCACAAAAACATCTGCTCTTCCCCTCCCCTGCTCCTCCCAAAGGCTAACAGGAAGAAACCAGACACAGAGAGAGCTTTGAGGACCATAATGTGGAATTAATTACCACTTGAACTCACAAGTGAATAGCCTAGGCAAGTCACTTAACCTCACTGTACTCCAGGCGGCTGTCTAAGATTACAGAGAAATAGTCACTCAGCAATCTGGACTTCAGTTACTTTTCTGTTAAATGAGATAGTTGTTGTACGTGGCCTTGAAGGTTCCTTCCAGTCTAAAGTTTTGATTTTATGACTTGAAAGAGTTGTAGAAACATTGAAAATCACCTCTTATTTTCCAAAAGGAGCAGCAATAACATGGCGGTCATGGTAGGAACAGTAGCGTTGGTCTTGGTGGTCTCTGTAGTAATAATAATGTTGTGTGGAATATATGAAAGACTCTGTGATCTCATCAGTGTTGGTATTCCCTCCAGCTCTGCACATTGCGACCCATTCATGTCAGCTCAGCTTCAGGGGCTCTTGTCCATGTCTTCCTTCAAATTTACCACAGGGTGTTTCCCTTTGGATTGGGGACTTACTTGCCTTCTCTTGTCATAGTTTAGATTCTAAGGAATCACGTGGCATGGTCATCAATGTCTTATTGCTTCTGCTAAGTAATCAGATCTGTTTCTTTTCACTAATACATAATACCTACATATCTATACCTACAGGGATACCTATGATGTTGTCTTTCATTCGTCCTTCCTAATTCCGTGTTTGCAAATGTATTGAAGCTTACTCACACCACTATGAATTTGTCCACAGTAACAAAGTGATGGCAGTTACAATTGTATTTATCTAGGCCTGTCTTCAAAGACAATATGAGAATGATTATTCCCATTTTATTGATGAAAAACAAATATAAAAATTCTATATGATGATCTTGTGTAGCTGTTACCACTTTACTTTCAATAGACAACTCTTTTTATTATTTTGCTGGGGCAATTGGGGTTAAGTGACTTGCCCAGGGTCACACAATCAGGAAGTGTGAAGTGTCTGAGGCCAGATTTGATCTTAGGTCCTACTGACTTCAGGGCTGATGCTTTATCCACTTAGATGCCCCAAATAGACAACTCTTTTAAATTTATTGACCATTAACCATGAGAGGATGCCCTAGGCCCAAAATCAAGGACAAGATAGATGATTTTCAGAAAGAGTTAATATTGCTATTGTTGTTATTGCTACTACCAGTAGTGGAAGGGGTAGTAGTCCCAGCAGCAGTAGTAGTAATAGTAGTAGTGATAGTCGTAAGGTAATAGTAATGGATAAGGCTCTCTGAAGCCTCAAATTATAGTCTCCCATTTCCTACTCCTTCTTCTTGTCCTGCTCCTCCTCCTTCACCTTCTTCTTCTTCTTCTTCTTCTTCTTCTTCTTCTTCTTCTTCTTCTTCTTCTTCTTCTTCTTCTTCTTCTTCTTCTTCTTCTTCTTCTTCTTCTTCTTCTTCTTCTTCTTCTTCTTCTTTTCTTTCAAAAGCTATGATCATAATAGAGGCCCATTCAAGATTCCCTTCTATGTACACCTCAAATGGGTATTTTTGTTATTCATTCAGCTCCCTCTGTTTTCCTAGAAATTTGCATTGGCTTTTCTCTATGTCTAGAATAAATTCCCTTGTCAGAGATCTCTGTTTTTCAGAGTTGCTTGCTTCCTTTAAAGCTCAGCTCTAGTGTTACTTGCTATGTGAATCCCTGTCTTATGCTTCCAAAGGTTAGGACCTTTGCTTTCCCACCTTGCATTTTATTTAAAAACATAACTGCAAATGAACATATTGCCCCCAAACCCATCAGATTGTAAATTTTTACATCTCTATAGCACAATAGAAATGACACCACTGCCTTTGAAGTGAGTTGCCCTAAGTTCAGTTTTCAGTTCGACTATCAATTCTGCTACCTAGGTGACACGGATCATGTTGTTTTTCTTCTCTTGGCCTCAGTTTCCTTATCTGTAACATGAGAGCGTGAACTCAATCTCTAAGAGTCTTCCAGGTTTAAATCTATTGTTCTATGCTCCTGTGTTTCCAATAAATGAAAGCTCTATCACTAACCCAGATGCCTCTTGATCAACTTTTGTTGAGGATGCTGTAGTTTGTCATCGTATATACCATAAAAAATAAGACTTCCTTTTCTCTACATTGAGTATTTGTGATTGTACAAAAACTGCCACCATAAAGTGTGTCAAAAGCTATTGATAATTGAGTATAATAAAGTCTTACAGTGAGTTTCTAGAGGTTCTGAAAAATAGAGTTATTTAGTTATATTCAAAGAGACAGTGATCAGAAGAATCAGGATTTGAATCCAGATCTTTTTGAATCCTAATCTAATATTCTAAGATTTAGGGAAATTATATGATTTGCCTATGGCCACAAAGCCAGTAAGCTTCAAGATGTGTATTTTTAAATCTTTTTATCTATCTATCTATTTATTTTTACTAGTTATACATGTATTAACTATTAAAATACACAATTCTCTATAAAACATGATAGGAGAGAAAAACCAGAATATAAGAGCAAAACCACAAGAAAGGAAACAATAAAACAGAAAAAAGAAATGAACGCAAGTAGCATGTGTTGATTTACATTCAATCTCCATAGTTTTCTTTCTAGATGCCATTTTCTATCTAAAGTTTATTGGGATTGCCTTGGATCACTGAACCACTGAAAAGAAAGAACCAAATCTTTCCTAGTTGATTATTGTTCTTGCTGTTATTGTGTACAATGTATTTCTGGTTCTGTTTATTTTGTTCAGCATCAGTTCGTGTGAATCTTTTCAGGCCTTTTTAAAATCAACCTGTTCATCATTTTTATACAACAAGCTCCATTAACATCAGATATCACAACTTGATACCTCAACTGATGGATATCTATTCATTTTCCAATTCTTTGCTACCACAAAAAGAGCTGCTACAAACATTTTTGCACATGTGTGGGTCCTTTCCCCCCGTTATGATTTCTTTGGGATATAGCCTCAGTAGTGGCAATTCTGGGTCAAAGGGCATGCACAGTTTTATAGCCCTTTGATCATAGTTCCAAATTGCTCTCCAGAATGGTTAGCTCATTTCACAATTCCACCAACAATGCATTAGTGTGCCAATTTTCCTGTATCCCCTCCAATATTCATCATTGTCTTTTCCTTTCATAGGATGTATATTTGTACTGATGTTTTCTTGACTCCAAGTTCATCATCCTATCCATGACATCAGGCTCCTTCTCTGTCCCCAATGGCTTCCAAAACAATTTGCAAATAATAATACACTATTGATATTTTGAAGTGTGCTTTTCTGATAATATTCCTATAGAATTGTGTCAGAAAGGAGAGGCTGCTTCAAGGTTAAACTTCACAGAGCCCTGACACCAATGAAAAACATGCTCTCTCCAAATAACTCTTTGACAGTTTATGATAAAGGGAATTCTTGGCAGAAGTTTCTCAAAAATCACCAAAGATAGAAAACTCTTTGAACTCGGGTTCCTCTGACAATTTTTCACTATATTTGATCAGCTTTAGTGTTTGTAAACTACAGTAACTCAAGGGCAGAGTGACAATGTCTTCCCAGCTCAAGTGAATGTTAAGAGGGACTTTGACAACCCAATGGGACTTTCTTTCTTGACATCAGATGGCATCAGGGTTGAAGATGACTGAGAGCATCCTCTGGTTAAACCTCGGCGCTCTTCAGAAGGCACTGCCAATCTCACCACTTCTAGCATGTTAGGAATATAATTCTGATATAATTTCTGGGAGTCTCAACTTGGTTAACAGGAAATAGAAAAGGCCATGCTTAAATAGTTATTGAAGTGCTATTGTAATGGAACCAAGTGGTTTCTTAAGTTAACGAGAGTTATAAAAATGGTAATCTTCTGGGTGGAGAGAAGCAGTCTCCTAGCCATGACTGAGGCACCTTCCAGGAAATAATTCTCTATAGATAAAATGAGAATGCTTCTCTTAATAAATTCTTACATATCTGCAACAGATTAAATTTGTTTTTTTTTAATTTTCTTTTTTATTATTAACAATATTAACAAATGTGAATGTTTTCACATACAAAGAACAAAAAGTATATTATAGATGGCATATATATATTATATATACATAGCAGAAAGTATATAGTACATTTAAACAGACCAATAAGTCTCTGGTAATTTGTATCTCCTTTTAAACTTCCTTCTGCTCTCTTCTCTGTATATTTTCAAAATACATGCAAAGAGACTTTTCAACATTCGCCCTTGCAAAGCCTTGTGTTCCAAATTTTTTTCCTCCCTTCCCCCCACCCCTCCCCTAGACAGCAAGTAATCCAATATAGGTTAAACATGTGCAATTCTTCTATACATATTTCCACATTTATCATGCTGCACAAGAACAATCAGATCAACAAGGAAAAAAATGAGGAAGGAAAAAACCCCACAAGCAAACAACAACAAAAAAGGTGAAAATATTATGTTGTGATCCACACTGAGTCCCCACAGTCTCTCTCTGGATGCAGATGACTCTCTCCATCCCAAGACCATTGGAATTGCCCTGAGTCACCTCATTGTTGGAAAGAGCCAAGTCCATCAAAGTTGATCATCGCATAATCTTGTTGTTGCCATTTACAATGTTCTCTTGGTTCTGCTCACTTCACTTAGCATCAGTTCATGTCAGTCTCCCCAGGTCTTTCTGAAATCATCCTGATGATAATTTCTTATAAAACAATAATATTCCATAATATTCATATGCCATAATTTATTTAGCCATTCCCCAACTATAGGCATCCACTCAGTCTCCAGTTTCTTGCCAATATAAAAAGAGCTGCTACAAACAATTTTGCACATGTGGGTCCTTTTCCCTTTTTTATGTTCTCTTTGGGATACAGTCCCAGTAGAGACACTGCTGGATCAAAGGATATGCACAGTTTATTAGCCCTTTGGGCATGGTACCATATTGTTCTCCAGAATGGTTGGATTAGTTCACAATTCTATCAACAATGTATCAGTGTCTCAGTTTTCCCATACCCCTCCAATATTTATCATTGTCTTTTCCTGTCATCTTAGTCAATCTGAGAGGTGTTTAGTGGTACCTCAGAGTTGCTTAATTTGCATTTCCCTGTTCAATAGAGATTAGATCAAATTATTTCAATAACTGATGTACTACCAATTCTCCAGTGCTTTTCTTGCTCTCTGGCTTAGAATTAAACCAAGCAGCATGGGATTATAGGGGTGGAGAAGGAGAGGGAATGGGCATTTTTAGAACACCTACTATGTGGAAAGCATTAAGCTAATTTACAAATATTATCTTCTAGAGCTTCACAACAATAGGTGCTATTATCATAGCAGGTAGGTGCTGCTATTATTCCCGTTTTGCAGTTGTAGAAGCTGGCAAACAGAGATTAAGTTACTTGACCAGAATCACACAGCTAATTAAGTGTCTGAGGTCAAATTTGAATTAAGATCTTCCTAACTAAACTTGACACTCGATGCCCTATGGCGCCACCTAGCCGCCTCTTGTGTCACCAGCTGCCTCTAGTGGATAGAAGTTTGGACTTAAAATCATGGAAGATCTGGTTTCAAATTCTTCCCCTGACACTTTCTAGCTGGGTGATCCTGGGTTAACCACCCAGAGCTTTGGTGTCCTCATCTTGAAAAATGTAGAAAATGGTACCTGTTGCCAATCCCCTTCACTGAATTCTTGCAAAACTCAAATGGGATCATGTGTAGAAAGTGCTTTGCAAACTTGAAATCTCTTTCTAAATATATCTGGAAGAATTGCATATGTTTAACATATGTTGAATTACTTGCTATCTAGTGTAGAGGGAGAAAAAATTTGGAATATAAGGTTTTGCAAAGGGGAATGCTGAAAACTAGCTTTGCATATATTTTGAAAATAAAGTTATTTTTAAAGAAAATTGAACTATAAAAAAGAAATCTCTTTCCAAATGGTAGTTATCAGTGCTAGAGTATGTTCCAATGTGCATACTTAATGTCACTGGGAAGAATCCCTTCTGCTCCAGGTGTTGGGGGGCATCGAATTACTAAACCATCAAATACTACAGATATGACAGCACTTAAAGACCACTTCACAACTTTATAAATAAAGGACTCTGGAAATATACAAAATAGACATTGAAACTCTGGGAAGCCACCATCCATTTAACCACCCTCCTCCTTTGCTTTTCTATCTTTAAGCAAGCAAAAGTTATCCTGGGACGATGACATTAGATAGTAATCAGCACAAACTGTTGGACCCAGCATCTCTTTTTCTTTCTTACTTTTTAGGGAGAGAGCATATGTGAACTAGCTTTTTATAAAATTAGTTTTAAGACTTGCCAACCATGACACACACACACACATACACACACACACACACACACACACACATACACACACACACACACACATATATATACATATACATATACCTCATAATAAGCTTGTGAGGTAGGTGCTATTATTATCCCCATTTTACAATAAGGAAATTGAGACTGAGAGACATTAAATAACTTGTCAAAAGTTGAATAGGTAGAAGGTTTCTGAAGCAAAATTCAAACACAGTTATTTTTTACTCCGAGTCCATTGCTCTAATCATTATACCATCTAGCTGTGCTTATTATATATGTGCCTAATAAATGCTTGCTCATTATATTTAGTTACTATATATATCATTTAAATAATATAACATATGCATATGTATTTATACACACACCTACATCCATCCATCCATAAACTTACTCTATGGGGATAAGAGCAAGTTAAAACAAAATCAGAGAGAAACTACAAAAAACAAAACAAAACAAAAAACTAGAAGCATAGGATGCCATCAAAGAACTGAATAAGAAAGAATTGAAAAAAGAAGATGGGATTTTTCATGTAGTAAGAGTGAGAGGGATGGCAGCTGTCTGGACAGGGTGATTCACTGATGTCCTCATAACGTGAGGAGAAATCAAAGAAGATTTCCACCATCTTGGGTAGATCCCTTGTGGCAAACTTTTGGTAGCACATGGGCAAAAGTGATATAGGATAGTCAGGCATGTATGAATTGTGATATGCATTGTTGGAGGGAATCCTGAATCAAAAAGATCTCATATACACTTGAGCATATAATTATATAAATTTAGATACATACAAATATATGTATCATATATACATATGTGTGTGTGTGAATACTGTGGAACCATTTTCTTTTGTCTTTATTATTTAGAGCTTGAAATAAGAGAATCACATAATGTTAAAGTAGGAAGTGACTTTCATGGCCATCTCATCTAGCTCTTATCTGAAAAAAAATCCTTTTTACAATATACCCAATCATTACCCAGCTTTTGCTTAGAGACCATTCTATTTTATGTTAACCCTAGTTATTAGCGCTTTTTTTTTCTTACATTGAGCTTAAGTTTTTAAATCTATAAACCTTTCACCCCTTAGTTTTGTCCTATGGCCTCTGAGTAAATTCCAAATAAAGCATTCTCTTTCTTGGGTCTTCTAATCCATTCTATTTATCCCACTTCATCCACCACCACCCTTTTTCTTCCTCTCTTTTCTAATTCTTCTCCAGTTTTCTTGGGAAAATTTCTTTCCTTTTTTAAATTCCATTTCTATTTTCTTTCTTTTTTCCTTCTCCTTTTTCTCTTTGTGAGCTAAAACCTAAATCTAAGCGTGACTATACCAATGAAAAAGAGAGCCATAAAATTTGAAGTGAAATTATACATGATAGCTTAAAAGCTGTAAATAAAATGTGTTTCACAATGGCTAAACAAATGGTGGCATATGGTCATGATATTCTCATGCAATTAGAAAGGACAGTTAAGGATAATTCTGAGAACCATAGGAAGATTTGTATAAACTGATGTAGAGCAAAGAAAACAAAGGAACAATGTGTGCAATGACTGTAACAGTGCAGATAAAACAAATGAGGGAAAGGGAACAAAACTGGTTAATTGTAATGGTCAGTTTTACTCTTGGGCAGTTAAAATTAAAAAATCCTTTTCTTTTAATAGTTCAAAATTTCTTTTTTTGGGGGGGCATGAATGTGTTTTTAAAAGGTTTTATAGTTTGGTTATATGTTAGAAAGTACTTCTTGTATCAAAACAAAGTGTGTCAATATATTTAAAGTTTTAAAAAGTTATGGATTTTGAAGATTTGAACCTTTTCCTCATGTCTATAATGTCTTCTCACTCTCACCCTCATTTCCTTTGAAGTTTGGCTTAAGAGCTTTCTTCTTCTTCATGAACCTTTAATTGATGTGATCTTTTAGTTGCTTCTGGCTCCCTCGAAATTACAATCTATATAGTTTGTATATATGCATATGAATATATGTTGTTTTTTATGATAGAATTCTAGCATCCTCGAGGCAGGGCAGCAGGGACTATTTCATTGACCTTTATATCCCAACAAGGATTGCCATATTGATCAACTGCAAATTCCTTGAACGTTCTCAGAGATCAATTTCTCTTTTCAGAATCTCCATAATTCTCAGATTATCACCACATTCTCCCCTAATGAAATAGGCTTTTACTTAGGTATCAATATTTAAATTAGGTTGTATTAGCTGTTATTTCCTAATATTTTTTTTTTCACAAATAGGTCCAATATGTGAGATGGCTTTTAGTGGATAGAGGGCCAAGTCTAGAGTCAGGAAGACTTGAGTTCAAATCTAATCTAAGGCACCTGCTAGTTGTGTGATTCTGGGCAAGTTACTTATCCTCTGTCTAACTCAATTTTCTCAACTATAAAATGGGGGATAATAATAGCAGCTACCTCATGGTGAAGATCAAATAAGATCAGATTATAACATGGTGGTTGACTCATAGTAGGCACTATATAAATGCTGTTTTTGCTATGCTTCCTTTCAGATGGTTTTTTTTTTTTTATTCAAAGGGGAAAATCATCATTTAAAATGAGAGATCACCAGCAAGCATTAACTTATAGATTTCCTCGAAGCTTTCCTCTCTGAAGTCTTGGGAAACAGGTAGTCCATGTATTCTGATTGATAGAAAGTAGACTTGAATTATCCATGCATATATCTTGTAATTAAAAAGCAATAACAAAAAAATTAAAAGAAAGTAGCATTAATAGAAGGTAGACAACAGCTCAAAGAAATTAGAGTGATTATCAACACATGGCCAGATAGGTATAGCAGGGGTTAGAAAGTAGAGTTTTCCCTGTAGGCTCAATAGCCTGTAGGCTTCTGCAGACAACGTGTTACTCTTCCACTTTTGAACATTATTTTTTAAAAATGCATTCTAATTTGCAAGTGACCACATTTTGGAACAAAGATAAAATTTAAGAATTTGTGTGTGCATGTGTGTGTGTGAGAGAGAGAGAGAAGGGGGGAGGAGGGAGGATAAGAGACAACCAGATAGAAACAGACAGAGACACAGATACATAAAGAAAACACCTATGACAGGTGTCAAGTGAATAGGATCATGGAACCAAAGCATCCTATGTTCATTCTAGATTGTTATTTAGAAGGAAACTTCTTCATCCTGTATAACTCCCTATTATGTTTTCAAAGAGAAAACCAAAATGTAAAGTGGAAACATGACTTGCCCAACATCTTAAGGAGTAGAGCCAGCATTTAACACTTCCTTCCCCACTCCAATTCTATAATTTTTTCCCCATGAGGCTTTTTGGCAAATAAGACCCAAGAATCAAGTCCCTCTTTCTAAATGATAAAACTTCTGCATTTGAATGCAACAGAGGCACATGAAGGGATCAACTTATGGGACCATAAATATCTTTTGGAATTGGATGCTTGCTGCAGAGAAGAGACCTCTGGTGCCCAGTTGATGTGCAGACCAAATGGCAGGGTGAGATGAAGTATTTTGTTTCAGAATTCTGATTGGAAATGAAAGCTTCTCAATAAAATAACAAGTTTACCTGGCAGAACTAAACACCTGCATTCAGAGTCAATTGAATTCATGGTCCAAGTTTAAAGTAAGAAAAATTAGTTTTGTGCTGTTCTGGTGAAAGAAAAGAGAGAAGTTCTGTGAGTGAAATGCACTTTTTAAAGCTGTTTAGTCTAGGTCTGGAGAGACTGAGAACAGATGTTCTCTGAGCTCTTTGTTAGTGAGACACAGTCTGAATAAAAAATCTCTGGAATTACTCAATTCTATCATCCAAACAACCTTCAGAATTCAGCTTATGTTTGAGGTAGGAACACCCTGACACAATTATTGTTGCTCTGTAAGTAGGAAGAGACTGGATGGAAAATGAGAGCAGAGATTCTTGGACTACTTTATAAAAAATCCTAAATGCTTTCAGTGACAGAAAAATGTAGTAGAGTGGAATGCCATATTTGGAGTCAGAAAGACATGGGTTGGAATTCTGACAGATGCTTCCTAGTTATTTGACCCTGGACAGATTATTTAATTTTTCTCAGCCTCAGTTTCTTCATCTGTAAAATATGAGATTATAAAAGAAGATACCTCATAGGGTATTACATATTTTACATATATAATATGTATAACATGTAATTACATATTACATATTTTCAAATATTAAAGCACTCTATAAATGTCAGCAATAATTATTGCTATCATAATTTTATTATTATTTACAGAAAAAAAAGCAAAGACAAAGATGGGGGAAGAAAACTATTGTCAATTTACTTTACCATTTTTTGTTGTTATCCATTTGTATCTGACTTTTCATACACAATTTGGGCTTTTCTTGGCAGATATTTGAGTTGTTTGTCTTTTTTTCTCCTATTCATTTTTCAGGTGAGGAAACTGAGGTAAACAGGGTAAAGGAATTTGGCCAGGATCACACAGATGGCAAGTGTCTGAAACCAGATTTGAACTCATGAAGATGAGACGTCTTGATTACAATCCCAACACTCCATCCACTGCACGACTTAGTAGCTTCACATCACCATTAACTAAACATTTATCAGGTATTCAGAGTAAAGAGCATTGTGATGATAATTGGGGCAATATAAAGGAGAGCTAAGTTATGGCATTGTCTTCATATGAATGTGTACTTCATATTTATAAATTTAATTCTGGCATAGATTTTCACTGATTTTGGGCAGCAGAAATTTATAAGCTCAAAGGATGTTATATGAGATAGATTTAAACTAAAAACTTCCAATATATTAATAACTTGTTAAAATAATAGTCAACCTAATAGCTCGCTTCTATAGGGTTTCATAATGGTGATCTCGTTTGCTAAGCAGCCTAACAGAGCTTGAAGAGTGATGGAGTTCAAGTCAAAGAATTTGATTTAAAGTCAGGTTCTGTCTGTAATACCTCAGTAAGTTTTGGGTCTCAATTTCCCTATATTCAAAAGAAGACGATTGTACTAGACTTTTAAGATTTCCCTTTTAATTCTCTGATCTTATGATTCTCAAAACAGCCTTTGAAGTGGATACACGCTATTCTCTAGATTTTACAAATGAAGAAACTCACCTTTAGAAAGAAAAGTGACTTGCCCAAAGTCCTACAACTTGAAAGTATCTGACATGAGATCCAGACTCAAGAATTCCTGACTCAATCTGGACCCAAAGAAAGGACTCTGGGATGTTTAAATTTTACTTAACATGATTCTTTATGAATGAAGAAGGCTCTGAGGTGAAAAACCTGATCACTAACAATATTGGTTTAGGACTCCAACGGTAGTAGTTTCAACAAGCAGTAATTTCAGTCTTATTCATCTCTTCATGACTCCATTTTTTTCCTCAGCAGAGGTACTGAAGAAATTTGGTTGTTTTTTTCTTTTCCAGCTCATGAGTCTTCCAGATTCCAGAATCAGCATTTTATCCATTCTATCCTTTTCAGCACCTTGCATCTAGGTTTTGGTAAAAAAAAATACTGAACAGGAAGAAAAAGAAATCCATGAGGCACGCTCCTGGGGACATACTCCACACTGACTAATGATCTATTCATTCAACCACTTCCAAGTACACCCAGAAGCCTTATCATCTTGCCTACATCTTCAATTCTCCTTATGAGGTGAATGAAAGATTTCAGTGCACAAAATGACGAAATCTAGATATACTTCATATTCAGCATTCTACCACAGCAGTGATGCTTTCAAAACTAGAAATAAAGTTAGTCTAGGATTACGCCATCTTGATGCAAAGTATTTCTTAAAAATGGAATGAGGTTTGGAAATAATAATCATCTTAGTTAGCCTTTATAGTGCCTTAAATTTTGCAAAGGATTTCACAACATCTCATTTGAACCTCAGGAGCCTGAGAGATAACCCTATTATTACCGCCATTTTATGGGTAAAGAAATGGAGGTAGGCAGAAGTTGAATGATTTGCCCAAGTTCATGCAACTAGTAAGTGATTGTGTTTGATCAGCTCTTCCTGACTCCAAGAACAGGGGTTTTGTTTGTTTTCTACCATACCATCTAGACCGGAATTCAGCAGATCTTTCTAGGGAAGAGCAAAGCAGGAGAGGATCACGGGAGGGCGGAGCTTGAAGGTACTACGAGCGGGAGTGGGATTTCTTTTGTTTATTGGCGTTCAATGGGATTAAAAAAGGCGGATGAGTCTGCAAGCTCCGGGCAAGGACACTGAAGTGCTTTGCCTCGTCCTTCTCCAGCTCATTTAAGAGATGAGGGAGGGAAACGGGAGGAAGTGCTTGGCTCAGGGTCACATAGGCAGGAAGTAAGTGAAGTCAGATTTGAACTCAGGAAGAGGAGCCTCGCTTGCTCCCGGCCCGGCCCTAGGGGAGGCGAGAATCTAGGAGAGATGGATCCTCCCCGCTCCCCGGTAACGAGCACGGGCAGATAAACATTCCGATGGATCTAGTAGGGATCATTGTTACCAGGAACAGGTGGACTGAGCTGGTCTCTGAGGCCGCTCGAACCTTTGGGCTTTCCTGTCAGATCATTTAGTACTTGAGTAAGAGCCTTTTCTTTATGTAAAAACACTCGGACAAGCGGCCCTCCAGCTCTGGCTTTCAGATCTCCAGCGCTGAGTTTCTTTTCAGCCCGTTCCACTCTTGGTTCTCATTTGTCACCTGACAAGTATGCTCCCCTCCTGCTATGTGTGAGGTGGTTTTCTGGAGAAGGAGACTCGGAACAAAATGAAAGCGTCCTTGTCCCCAAGCTCGTCACTACATTTCCCTGGGGAGTCCCAGAAACGAGTCAGGGACAGAAAATAAACAGCTCGGGGTGACGCGAACAACTTTGGGAGACCAGGGCTTGTGAAAACGTTTATTTTCTTCCCTGGTCTGGCGCTGCGAAGGTCCCCTTTGCTCCCCGCTCTCGCGAATCAGGGCCCAGAGCAGGACGCGGGAGCAGCCGCCTGGGCAGCTCCATCAGCGGCTGGACAGCTCCCCAAGCCGGAGGAGTGGCGCCAAACTCCATTTCCCAGCAGGCGCCGGGCTCCGGTTCCGCGGCATAGGTCACTTCCGGGAGGTCACGTGATATTGCCGGCAGCACCATGGCGGAAGCTGAAGAGAAGGTGTGTATTGAGGAAGCGGAGGAGGGGCCGCGGTGGGGGGGAGGCCTTGTTCGGGGGTGTAGGACGAGTTGGGGACACCGAGGCTGCTGGAGAACTTACACTTGTTTGTCGGACGCCGCCCCCCGACTCATTATAAAGCCCTTTGGGAGACGGGCGCTACCTGGAGCTGAAGAGCGAGGGTGCGTCAGGTGGGGGGCATGGCCGGCGCAAAGGCGCGGAGGCCAGAGAGGGGGCCGTGGAGAGGAAGGCTTTCGTGTCCTGGGAAGGCATCCGTGTCTAAATGTGGGGTCGCGGGGTTCTGCGGCCCAGGCCGGGGGCTGAACGAGGGTCTGGGCGGTATCCGCGCACAGCAGGGCGCATGGTGCGGGGGCCGCGCTGGAAGGAGCCGGGGAGATCTGGGTTCGAATTCTGCCCCGGGCCTACTTTATCCTGGGACTCCTGCTCAGGCCACCGCGAGCCTCAGTTTCTTCCTCTCTAAAACACGTCCTGTGGATTGGACGGCCCGTGAGAGTCTCTGCCCCTCCAGAGGAAGTGCCCCGGGTCAGCTGACCTCCAAGAGCTTCCTTCCCGGCTGTCTTTCCCTAAGTTACTCTGTATCCTCTTGCTCAGTCTTCCCGCCCGCTCTCAATACTATGTTGCTCTTTTGGCCCCTCCCCCTCACTGAGTGAAAGCCTCCCGAGGGCGGTCTCTGTGGTTAAAGTATCCCCCACGTGACTGACAGGAGGAGGCCTCCCAAGTGGATTCTGGGGCGGATGGCCTCTCTCTGCGCCTGCTGGGCCCGAGCTTCCTCTTCCCCTTTTTCTGCTTCTCCGACTGGCTTTTAGTGTCCGCCCGAGGTTTTGCTCCTGCGCATCCTGTGAGGCTCCCTGGGCCTCGGCCTCCTGCGGGACGCCCCCAGCTGGGCAGTGTGCGACCCTTCCCCAGAGGCCCTGGGGTCAGGCACTTGTTTCCATGGAGGACCCCACAGGACGTGAATCCCCTGCGCCAAGAAGTGACCTTCCTGTTATCCGTCCGAGGCAAAACACTTTCTTGCCCCTCGTGAAGCTGTTGAATTTGGTCAGAACTTTACCCTGGGTTAGTGTGAGGACGGGCCTGCCTAAGTACTAAAAATGGTGACGCACGGCAGTGTGGCGCTTCCCTCCGGGTTCCCGCCCACTTGGCTGGCGTTTTCTGTTAAAGGAGTTCGCCTTTTCCTCTCGTGAGGGAGTGTCTGGGGCTACAGTTAGACTGGGGCTTCCTCCTCCGCTGAGCCGTCCGGCCGCCTCCTTCCCTTTGGAGCCATTTCCGTTCTGGGGTAATAGTTCTCGAATATGTGGGAAAATGAAAGGTCCTGAATATTAATGGCCTTTCCGTGGGGACTGAGGGAAAGCGGGGCGGGGTGGAGTCCTTGCCCGGTGCCTGGTGCCGGGCCTGGACACCAGGAAGAATTGTCCCTTTTCGATGAGAGGCCTGCGGCCTTGAGACTCCTGACGCTCCTTGCCCCCCCCCCCCCCAGTCTCCCACTTTTTCTTGGGCCTCCGAGGCGGAAACGCCTCTTGTTCTTTCTGTCTCTGGTTACCCCCTAAGACAAGTGTCTAGATGAGGTAATAGGAAGAAATCGAGGTCTATGAGTCCTCCGAGAGGACATCCTCCTCCCACGGACCCTGGCTTCTGCAGTCCCGCGCCACTACAGACGTGTTGCTGCCGCCTTCTCGCCCCCAGGATGTTGATTATCTCCAGGATAACCCCACGTTTCTCCATCTAGTATTTAACTCCCCCCCCCCCCCCTTTTCAGACTTCCTCACCTTTCTCTGGGTAAACTCTTAAAGGTCAGGGCAGCTGCTCGGTGAGTGTGCCCCCTGCACTTCCTAGAGCACCCGGGCTGCTGTGGGACCGTCCCTGGGGGAAGTGAAGCGGAGCCAGGCTTGGGAAGACGGGAAGAGAGCCTGCTGGGTACGGGCTGTTAGGGCAAGGGGGAGGGGGCTGTTCGCGCCATCAGCTGGGTCAGGACACTGCTGGCTGAGAAGACTGGCATTTCTCGGGATGTTGATGCCGATTCCCGTGGGGATGATGGAATACCGCTGCCGCACCTTTTACTTGTCGAAAAAAGATTAAATGATGTTCTCTGCAGCTTGCGTTTGCATTTTATTTCACTCTGAGTCTTTGCAGTTGGTCTGCACTTGTTCCTAGTTAAGTCCACAAGCACTAACTCAAGAGCCAGACTGGGCTGAGAACAGATTTGACTTCAGTTGATTTTCACAACAACAAACAGGTTAAGGGTCACACGGCCAGATAAGGGTCCAAGTCGGCATTTGAACTCGTGCCTTCCTGGCTCCGGCCCCACTGGACTCCACTGGGGCTCCTTGAGATGCCTGGGTCAGGCTTAGGCAGAAGCAGCCCCGGTTCATGGCCCAATGGCGTGACCCAGCACAAATTGAGGCTCTCTGAAATCAGGCAGCCTGATGGGAAATGTGTCTCTTAAGGGAGTGTTCCTAAATCGGCCGTGCTCGGGAGCGGACTCTTCTGCCCCCGCTGAGGCTGGGCCTGGTCTCCCCGCTGCCGTTCAGCGGCGTTAATCTTTGAACCTGATTTCGGTGCCGGCCTTGGGAGGCTCCCGCTGCCTCTCACGGACAGCACAGTCTGGAGTACTGAACTTCTGGAAACTGCAGTCTCCTCCTTTACGCTTCCTTTTTCCTGGGTTGTGAGATGGCGGTACATTTAATTTGCTGTTAACCAGCCCCTCTGTGTGCAAGGAAGGCAAGCCTGTGGGGGTCCTGGAAGGCCAGGAGCTCACCCAACACACCCCTCCCCCATGTCTGCAGAAGGCGCGAGTGATTGAGAGGCAGGATGGGTACGGAACTCACTGTCACGGGAGTGTGGGGAGCTCATTGCCTCCTCGTTGGATGGCTTCCTAGGGTGGGATGTAAGGAGGAGGGGGCCAGCCCAGGAGTGGGAGGCTGGCTAAGCAGATGCTCAGGGCTGAGAGAGCATTCCTCGAGCAGCCATGGTATACACTGTGATGAGTGCTGGAGATACCACGATAGTAGCAGGGAGGGTGGTTTGCAGGGCCCTCTGTGTAGGTCCTCACAGCCCTGGTACGTAGAGGTTATCCCTATTTTTGGACGAGGAGACTGAGGCTCGTTGAGATTAAACAACATCCCCAGGCTCACAGCCCAGCTAGAGGTCCTCTGGACGTGGAGAGGGAGGGCCCTCCTGGTGGAAGGGACGGGGGCCGGAAGGGAGAAGGCTCTTTGGGGAGAAGTCAGTGTGGAGCAGAATAAGAGGCAAGCGGTGATACCGTCCCGGCAGGGGGAGACCAGAGTTGGTTGTGAACAGCTTTGGAAGTGAACGGAGTTCTCCTAGCCCTCGGAGCTCTTTGGGGAGGGGGGTGATGGGGCCCCCCTGGCAGCTGTGTGGAGGACGGGCGGGAAGTTGAAGGATTGGGGAGTGTGGGGCTGGACCAGGCAGGAAGTTTGAGGGGAGGCTGAAGTGTGTCAGGCGACTGAACAGAGAAGAGAAGGCCAGACGAGCCAGTCTTTGGGGGGAGAATCAATGATGGGCCCCCATCTTCACGGCCCCTTTAGCCTAGGCGTCATCCCATCCTCGCCCTCTCTCACCCCCTTCTCCAGGCTGCAGCCAAATCCTCCTATTTCTACCTTGGTAATAGCATCTCCAGGGATTTTTTGGGGGGTTTTATCCAAACCCTGTGTCGTGCGCATAGTAGGTGCCTAACAGATGCTTGTTGATTGGGTTGTTTTCTTATAGTATTGAGATCATTAGGAACAAACAGTTCCAGCTCATCTGATGTTGACCTCTGAACCCAAGTGGAGTATATGAAACAGAACCTGTTTTATTCCTCCCTGAATTTCTTGGTATTAAAAATCACCTAGAACTGGCTTAGACCATCGGGCTTTGCTTCTTGGGTTTGTGGTCTTTGGGGACGGTTTCTGACCAAGGCTTCTGGTTTTAGCTGTCACAAGGGCTCCGTATCGCCAGCCATTCATTGTATGTAGAATGCGGCTCACTAACAAGCTCAGCTGGCTTCTGGGAAATTCTGGGCAATGGGCATTTAAAGGAAAGACATTTGGGCATCTTTACCACCTGCCAACATGTTCAAACTCTCCCACAAAGACTGAATATCAAACCAAATCTCTCTTTAACTTAAATATTCTAGGACGTTTTGAAAAATTGCCAGGCTGCAAAACTCTCTTGGAAGAAGAGGAGTTTTTGACGGTGCCGTATTTTCATCCCTCTCAACATCCCGCACCAGCAGCCCTCGCACTGTGGGCTGAAATTTCCCTTCTGTGCTGGAGGGACCCTCAAGTACATCGGATATAGACAGATTTTGGAAATTCCTGTACTCAATGTACTTGAGGGTCCCTCCAGTGAACAGAAAGGAAAAGTGCTAGGAAGAAAGAGAAGTAAGATGACTTTCCCTAACAGGAGAAGGATCTATCTAAAACCAGCCTCGAAAATTATGTAATGAAAGAGATTCCCTTTAGAAATGGGCACAGAGAAAGACAGTCTGCTCTCTTCTCCTGTGGAGTTATGGACGTGAGGATACTGTGATTGGGGCCACCATGGCCCCAAACTTTGACAAAGTCCCCCGCTGGGATGCAGACTGAAATTCTGGAGTCCTTGGAAGGAAGGCCAGAAGGAAAGCCTCTTGGCCCTTGGGCAGGCGTCTGGCTCCTGTGCAGCTGGCGTTCCTGGCCCAGGTATGCAGCCTTTCCCTGAAGACTTCTGGTTGGGCGTTGGGGGGTGACTGCACCTCCTGGGCCAAGCACGAAGAGTCTCCCCAGTAAATATAGTCTGTGAGAATCTCCGTCCTCTCCTCACCACCCAGCCCCAAGCACGGCCGTTTCAGGTTCACCTTCCCCAGCCCCTTTGGCTCATCGTCGCAGGGCCTCGGTACCGATTTCCCCGCAAACCTGCCTCTGCTTCTCCTTGTCCTGGGAACGGGACACCGGAATTGACCCCGGTCTGATCGGACCAGAGCGGAGTATTGAGGATTGCCACTGCAGCAGCAAGCTCTGACCAAGACCTTGTGTGGCTATTAAGTGTGAGGGTTACAAAGAAAAGTAGAAAGAAAGCCAGTCTCTGCCCTATGGAGATTGAAGGGAAATCCTGAAAGTACAAGAAAAACCCCAGAGATCCAAGGGAAGTGATAGCTATGAGGGCTAGCATGGGGGAGGGAAGGAGGGCGATGTTCCAAGGGGAGGAAGGCCCAAGAGCTGGGGCAAAGCTCCGGGGAGAGAAGGTGGCTAAGGCACGGTGATGACACACAGCCCAAAGACCTGTGAAAACCAAGATATGCAGGAACTCTAGCAGCTGCTATATTATTATAATGCGACTTTCCTCAGATTCTCTTTGGAGCTCAGATTTTGAGCCTTACATAAGGTTGTAGCACATTACAAATGGCAAACTGTGATGCGAAATTGGGATGTGATCATATGACTGTCACATGACAAGAGTGAGGAGGACTGTGGCTTCCAAGTCCCTCCATTGCTCTCAGGCCTTATGAAGAGGCTCCAGGAGGACTCTGGGAAACTCTATGGCATGTTGTGTGCCATACCCCGCCCCCTCTCTACCCCTCCCAGCTCCACATTGGGAAGATTAGGGGAGGACGAGGATGGGGACCCACAGTGGGCAGGTGTGGATGACCTTTGTCATTAGAGGAAATTGCAAAATGAATGAAATCACAGTTCATTGGTAAATCTGAGGAAAGTCGCATTAAGATGAGCTAATATCAGAAAACTCATCGCTAAATTCCTTAGACTCTCCTTTTTGACTCGGCTCAGCTCTCTCTGAGCGTTGAAGATATTGTCAAGTTCAGTTTTCCTGTATTAATGACCACTGCTGGCCCTTCTCAAAGATCTGCTCCCCAAAAAGGGAGGATAAAATAGGAAAGGAAAGGATAAAACACTTGAAGATTCACTACCTTATCTTCTTATTGTTCTTGGGAATTTTAGGAACCTTGATGACAAGAATGATGAAAATAAGAAACATTGTGTAATATTTGCAAAACAATTTACAAATACCTCATTTTCTCCTTCCTGCTACCTTGGGAGGTCGGGGCTCTTATTATTCCTGTTTTGCAGATAAGGAAACCGAGGCAGACGTGGTTAGTTAAGGGACTTGTTAGACATAGCACTCTGACTGGACTTGGAGGTTCTCCTGAGCCGGGCCTGCACACTACCCACTATGCACCTGGCTGTGTCCAGCTGCGCTCTTGACCAGACTGATTGCCAGCCGTAATGTCTGGTGGTTTTTGGGGGCCTGTGGCCTGTGCTTTATTTGACTCTTTGTCTCTGGTCCCCAAATGTTCCTTAATGTAAATGATGGGGCCCCCCTGTGGTTGCTTTTCCCCACCTTATTCTAACTAATGAACATGCAGTCTTAAACGCAGAAAGGTGCGCCTTTGTGTACCATCCAAGTCCCGCCATTATTTGCGGCTGCCTCTTTTGTTCCCTCTGGGTTTCTGTCCAGGCCTTGTAAAATGCTTACTTTCACTGTCAGCATATTAGTGGGGCCCTTTTATTGCTATTGATAACTATAAGTACATTAAGTAAATCTTCATTTTGCTGACCTCTTTGAGGACGCCCGGCATCAGCAGATTCTCCCTTTCAGTGGACAGGTGAGAGATTAGCAGGCAGGAGTAAAGTCAATTTTTTCCCTTTCTTCTTTTTTTCCCCCCCAGGACGGCAAGATTCATTGTCTAAAGGCAGAAAAAAGTGTGCTTCAAGGCAGAGTTTGTCCAAAGGTTGATAGTTAGGAAAACAGATGGAAATCAGATGGCTGCTTTGTGAAGTGTTTAATAGGGAACCGATGGACGGGGGATTGTCTTGAAAATTGTCTAAACAATTGCCCCCGCCATACTAATGGCTTTGTGGCGGCTTGCTGGAGGAGGAGCCTGATAGAGAGGGCTCCAGCCTCTTACGGGAGTGGGGGGGGGGAGAGGCTGAGGGGACATTGATGGCCCATAAATGGGGAGGGAAAGTTCCCAAACCCCGCTTGGATGGTGCTTCTGGGGGAATGCTATCTGTGGGGGATAGCGTTCCCACCACTCACAGGGCTTGGATACACTGAAGGATATGGACAAAGTGGGGGTGACATCCTGCTTTTCCAGAGTGTTGGGTCTTAAATCTTCTCAGCATCCCATCAGTGGGTACTTAAAAAACCAACAAACAGAAAGGAAGCAGGGAGAGGATTTCTTGATTTTTTTAAACAGTTTTCTTTTGATTATTCAGACATTAATTTTTACTGTTATGTTCTAGTTTGCATCACCTCCATATCTGAAGCATCCCTTTTCCTCATCCCTAGTGGGCTATTCCATGTGACAAAGGAGAAAAAAAGGAGCAATTGAACCAAACTGTCCCACACCATTACCTTAATCTGATAGTATAGGCAATAGTGCTAGGTCGATACATTTTTTCTTTTCTTTTTTCATTTTTGCTGAGGCAGTTGGGGTTAAGTGACTTGCCCAGGGTCACACAGCCAGGAAGTGTTAAGTGCCTGAGGCCAGATTTGAACACGGGTCCTCCTGACTTCAGGGCTGGTGCTCTATCCACTGCGCCCCCTAGCTGCCTTGTAGATCCATTTTCTTAACTCTTTTCTTGGGCCAAGTTACTGACTAACTTTTTTTTTTCTCCTTGTGATTTTTTTTCAGGAAATATCTGTGGAAGAATCTACAGATGAGTCTGAGGTAAGTGTGAGACCAGAAATGCTTCATGTTCCAACTCCAGGTCCCGCCCACACTTTACCTGACAGGCCCCAGGTAGGAAGCTTTGCCTCTTGTTTTCCTTGGCTTTGCCTTAGTTCTGGCCATCAGGGAGGAGAGCCTGTCATTCAGGGAAGAAGCCTTGAACGAGCACTCCCTGGACCTTGGCGCTTGGTAAGCTCTCTGGTTTCCAAGGAAGACTGAACCTCTCCTGCCCAGGGAGCTCACCTTCCAAGGGGCCATAGCATGTGGATAATTAGGGGTACACTATGGATGGGCAGTAGGTGGAAGGCAATCTCAGGAGGAAGCAGGGGGGCTGCATCAGACAATGTCTCCTGCAGAAGATGGGCTTTCCATTGAGGACTGGAGGAAACCAGGGCAATCAAGAGTTAGCAAAGGCAAAGAGAGGGAACATGTGTGCCAGGCCCGAGGGAGGATCCGTGGCAGAGGAAGGAAAAGAGGCCTTCTTGTTTAAAACACATACCCCGGCACCCTCAGACACATATATGTGGGCGCGCGCATACACACACATACACACAACACACACACACACACCTCCCAATTGACTTCGTTTGTGAGCACAAAATGAGAAACAAAGCAATAATTTTGTGCCTCTTTTGCCATTAGGCCAATTCTGTTTTTTAAAGGTGGTATTTTCTTTACTTTTTTGTGTTGTTTTTTTTGTTTTGTTTTGTTTTGTTTTAGCAAGTTGTTACTTGGCCTTCATAATTTTCTTGCATCACTTTCATTTCTTTTCCTAATTTTTCCTGTACCACTCATCACTTTAACTCTTCTAGGAATTCTTGTGGGCTTTGGGTCCAATTAACATTTTTCTTTAAGGCTTTGCTTGTAGCTGTTTTCACGTTGTTTTCTTTTGAGTTCATGCTTTGAGCTTCACTGCTGCTGTAGTAACATTTTGGGGTCAACTTCTTTTTTTGTTGTTTGCTCATTTTTGCAACCTGGTTTTTTTTACTTTGAACTCTATGTTAAAGTTGGATTCTGCTGGAAGTGGAGAGGTACTATCCCAAGCTTCAGGCTCTTGCGTGCTGTTATTTTCAGAGCTGGTTCTGGAATTCTGCAAGTTTTAGTGCTTTTGAGGTGCTGTAATCCAGGGAGAGGAATGGTCACTGCTTTCCTGGTTTGCCCTTTGGAAGTGCTCCTGCTTCCCTGCAGCTACACGTGTCAGTGTTCTTGGCCCTGGAACTGTGGCTCAGAATTGCTTGTGGGTATTGGCATTCAGCGCCAGCTGTACCCAGTGCCAGCAAAGAGTCACCTGTAATCCCTTTCTGACCACTTGCATGACCCCCTTACTCTTTCTGGTCTGAGAGCTCCCCAAGCTGCTGCTTCTGCCACAGCCTGGAGCTCCTGCCTTGTTCAGGCCTGTGCCCACCCTGGGGTTACAGAACCCTCCTGCAGACCACATGTAAGTACGATCAGGACAGATGCCAAGAGAATAAATACAAATTAATACAAGGTACGTTGGGGAGATTGTGGGACCAGTGAAAACTTCTTGAAGGTGGGATTCCAGCTCCAGGAAGAGAGGATTGTGTTAGGGGAGGAAGGCCGGGGGATGGCCCGAGCAAAGGTGCGGTAGCAGGAGATGGCCTGTTACTGGTGAGTTGCAGAGAGGAGGCCGCTTTGGTCAGAGAGCCTGTTGTAGTCACACTTTCCACCCTACAGCTTTAAGAGCCTATTTAAGAGTCCCTTGGATATCTTCCTTTATTATTTAGAAGTCCTACCAAAGACTGGATCCCTTAGTGTGGGTTGGTGGGGATCTTGAGGCCTGGAGATCCGTTCCAGGGGAACGCAGGCTCCGGCCGGTTTAAATAAGGGCCTGGCGACAGGCTGTGGGTGTTGTGTGACAATCCATGAGGCCAAGTGCGAGAGCATCCTCCCAGGTTGGTAGCAGGTGATTGAAGTTCTTGGACATGGAAAGGCTTAAAAAAAAGCCTTTCCACTAAACTGTGCCCCCTGACCCCGCACTGACAAAGTCACAGATCTTTGCAGCTTGTGCTGAAGGTTGAGTCTGAGCTGGGCACCCATTAATTGGTCTCTCAGTTTTGTAGATGGACAAATAATTGACAGCGACTCATTCAGCGCCCCGGGGTGAGAATCTCAGCTTGTCAGTACTATTAAGCAGAAATAAACAAAATGTGGAAATGCAGCATTTAATGTGACAGCCCCCAGATGGTCTATTAAATTTAAGGTGGATAACGTAATTACAATAATTGCATGCGTTTTCTTGAGCAGTCAGGAGGATGTGGGATTCCTGGGCCTTTCCACACTTCTCTGTGGGATGCGGTCCTGGCCATTCTTTCTAGTTAGGGTGGGTGCAGTATAGACTCCGCTGCCTCCGTGCCCTTGACAAGGCTCTGGGAGCTGTGGTGGTGACGCCCTTTCCCCAGGAGTCCTCAGACTGGTATCTTAAGGTGGGTAATGTTGGGCATCTGAGTGCTCTCAGGAGTGACTGGGGGGGGGGGGTTCTGAACCTTGTCCTCTTCCTCATTGAGATTTTGGGCCAGTGATACTTGTCAGGCTTTTCTTCTTGAGGGTACCAATAAATATTTCACTCTAAATGATGAGACTCATGTAGTTAACAGACCATATCTTAGGCAACGCATGTCAGTTTTATTACTTGATCCCTCCAGATAGGGCATTCCTCTCCATTTTATGGATGAGGAGACTGAGGCTTATTACGTGACCTTCCCAACATCTCACATCTGTCTGACGTGTGATGGAGCCTCATCCGGCCCTAGACCCTCCGACTCTAGGTGCTTTTCCTTGCCCTTTAGCTTTCCTGTGAAGATTTTCCCCTTTTTCGTCCTCTTGGTGCCTGCTTTAATTCCATGGGCACATTTTTCCAGTCCTGTGGTGTCCGGGCACTTGGGCTGACGGGCCGTTTTCATCTTCAGTGATGCAGAAAGCCCGACGAAATGGCCTTCCCCGCCTTTTTGTCCAACTTGCTTTCAGGGCCAAGCCCGAGAGTGGAAGCACAAATAAATTTCTTCAAGCCCACCATAAAAAGTCGAGCTGGCAGCTTAGTCACTTGGGTCCACGGCCCTGCATCCACAGCGTTTATTACGGTTTCACAACTTTAAGAAGTTCAGAAAGATACTTCCTTTTGTGGGTGATGTTGTTAAGCCATTTCTCCTTGAGCTTTCTCATCTCCCTTTTATGCTGAGTCAATGGTGTAATATTTTATCAGTACAAACAAGTTGTAAATCAGTTTTGCCTTCACCAGAGAAGAGCAGGAGCCTTTGGCAATCTCAGTGCCCCTATAAAGAACACAGTTCCGCCATGAGGAGCAGGCCTCCCTGGAACCCCTGTTGTCTGGAGAGCCAGCCCATCCCCAAGGCTCCTCCTTCCTCATTTGCCAAGGGTTTAACATAGAGGGTTCTGCATTTGACAGGGTAGAAGGAGGATGTTTTTATCCTGGCTTTGGTCACCAAAACTGCCCATTGATGCTTGATTGAATAATGTTCCCATAATGCCTTGAGCACTTTGCTGCTTTGTCACACTGCATCATGGGAGGTGCAGTGATTTGATTTCTAGCTCTCTGTTGTATCTTCCTCACTTATAAGAAGTTTGTAGGGTTGTGCTACTAGGTAGCACAGCGGACAGAGCACAGGCCCTGGAGTTAGCTCTGGGCAAGTCACTTAAACCCTGATTGCCTTTAAAAAGAAAAGGAGAAGTTTTTAGGGTTACAGAGTAGTGGAAATGGCTTCAGGGGCCCTGGGTTTGAACTCCACTTCACTACTTGGTGGCAAGCCCTATAGGCAAGTACCCATTTTCCTCCACTGCAGTATGGGTGCATTTGATCACAGGATGGCACCTGCCTCTTCTGATTTTGTCAGCTGACTTCTTTTTGCACAGAGAACCCAGAATTCCAGAGTTGGAAGGGACCTTATTAGTCCCTTTTCCAAACTATACTAGCAAAGAGTCCCCATGACGTCGGCCTGGGCACTTGGCCGTGCCTCCTTAGCTTGCAGACTTCCTGGAGAGGGGAGCCACCTGGCAGTAGCAAAGTGCGATCTTTCACTGGTGTTGGCATTTGCTGCCAGGCCTGGTCCATTCCTACTTGTCCGTACTCTGTGAGGGGCGAGACCTTCCTCCTTTTGGGATTGTGAGGATGCCTAGTACTAAAAAAGGCCTTCCCTGCAGGTTTGGAGTTATAACTGAGAGAGCCACTCTTCTCAATTTTATTCTGGGCCCAACTTCTTTTCTCTTTGTAATACACAACCAAGGCGTGTGCGCGCACACACACACACACACACACACACACACACACACACACACTCTCACTCACACTCAAACAAGTGTATAGGTTCTCCTCAGCCTCTGTCACTGTGTGGACTGTGGACTTTTTTTTTTTAAATCTGTTTTTTTTTTTTTTTTTTCCCTGTGTGGGATGTTTTATGTGTACTATTTTAAATGACTTTTTAAAAAAAAGTGTGTTTTCTACTCATTGCAGATCTTTTCTACCTTTCATCTGTTTCCTATCATATAATTTCCATCCTTGAACACTCTGGGGTTTTGCTTCCTTTGATCTCTTGCCAAACTTTATTTGGATCCCCTCCAGAGCTTCTCTCTGCTTTATGAGTTGATACTGCTCATCACCTCCCATCATCCTTTCTCATAAGATTTTACAAATGAGTTTATAAGTGGTCTTGTTCCTGGCGGCCATATCTCTACTTGATAAGTGGGTCACGTTTCCTGACCGAGAGATTTTTTAGACTCCTTTGCTCCCATCAATATGGCAGCTATTTTAGGACAGTTAAATTTTTATGGGATTGCATTAATCGTTGTGCGTGTCCTTCCTTCCAGATCCCATTTTCAATAACTTTTTTTCTTAATAGGGTTGGAGTTATTTTAATTGTAGAGCATTTTTCTCCTTCATTTTTCTTCTAGCTTTGTACTTGTGATAGATTGGTATAGGGGCTAGAGTGAGTTTTAGATTTGAGGTGCCCAGGACTTGGGTTCAATCCCATCTCCAGCACTCAACAGCTGTGTCTCTGATCCTGTTTTGTCACTGTTCCAAGCCTTAGGTTCCTCTGTACTAATTGGTCCCTAAGCGACCCCCTACACTTTATTGGTTTAAAACCAGTTTTTAGTTTGGCTTTGATTGGTCACCTTATTGTACATTGATTGGTAGTTGATTCAATAATGTTCCCTCTAAAGTATGGTTTTCTATCTTTTAAACCATAATCATCTATTTTTTTTTTTTTTGAATGGAGTGATCTTTGGTTTTTACCTGTCTGCCTCAGTTTCCTCAACTGTAAAATGAGGATAATAATAACATTTAGCTCAATACTTGGTATACAGTTGGTGCTCGATAAATGCTTGCTCTTTTCCCTTTTTTCTTTCAGTCTGTGAGACATATTCCCATCCTTTCTTCAAAGAAAATATTCATGTTCCATTGGTATGAAACTTCTCTGTAGTTTACCAGTCTTGGTCCTTTCCCATTGTTCTATTTATAGCTCCTGCCGAACTGAGAAATCCATTTATAAGAACTATAAATAGGCAACTAAAGAATTTTACTTTTCTAAGAAAAAATAAATAAATAAGCCATAAAATGTTTTTTGGTCATTGGCTGTTTGAGTCAGCAGCAGCTTAGTGGGTGACTTCTTGTTGTTGAGACATTTTTCAATCAGTTTTTCAATCTGAGTCTTTGTGACCCCATATGGTTTCCTTGGCAAAGATACTGGCGTGGTTGGCCATTTCCTTTTCCAGTTCATTTTACAGATGAGGAAACTGAGACAAACAGCTTTGCTCATAATTACACAGCTAGGAAGTGCCTGAGGCCATATTTGAACTCAGGAAGAGTTCCTGACTCCGTAGGCTGGCATTTTGTCGACTGTGCACCTGGCTGCTCCAAGTACAGAAAGCCCCAAATCTATGGGATTCCTGGCAGCCCCTGCCATTCCCCCACCCATTTGGCAAGCATCATTGTAGAAGGGAGGTGACCTAAGGCTGAGGGCCTTCTGTACTTCAAGAGTGATCTGGTCCTCTCACACTGGAGGGCTCATGGGCTCTCTGTAGCCACCACCATTATGCTCCAACATGCACTGCAGAGTCTGATGAAACAGAGAAATTACAGGAAGAACTCAGCATAATACTCCAAAATAAATCCCCATCTTAACTGCTGGCTCATTTTACTTAAATCCTGATGAACCTATATGAAGCAATATTGAGAACGAATATGGAACAATGAATTGATTTCAGTTCAGAAATAAAGATTGGGGGTTTTGGGGGGAAGGAATTGTCATATTTCTTAGATAAATCCTAAATTGTCCCCTTTGAAAAGCTCACTTTCCAAAATTTGACATTATTTAATTATATATAAACTCTCTTTATCGTTTTAAATAACGTACATGCAGTGAAGGTATAAGTAACCGCATTGTTTCTGTGCATTTTATAGTTTTTGTTTTTTGTTTTTTTTTTTTTAGAAAAGTAAAATTCTTTAGTTGCCTATTTCTAGTTCTTATAAATGGATTTCTCAGTTCAGTGTGAGCTATAAATAGAACCACTCATTCATAGATTAGAAGTGATTTAAATAGAGTAAACGGAGGTTGTGGAGCCAACTTCTGTTACAACCCCCAGTAGATAATCTGATTTTAGAAAATATCGCGTGTTTGGTTTGTTGATGAATTTCACCATTCAAGATTTCTCTGCCCACTGGCTGCTCATCTGAATAAGTCTCCCAAACAAATCTTATACAGAAGTGAGCAAGCGTACTCCATCGTCTTTGGGTGCAGTGGATGGACAGGTTTTATTAAATCCAAGTGGACTGACAAACTAGCTGAACCCATTTAAAATAAATTTCAATGCAGTTTGCGTGGAATTTTAAATTTCTTTTGGAATACATAGTTATTTCCAGATATATCAGCCAGCAGCCGACCATTTCCCTTGTTTAGCTTCAAATGAAAGGATGAATAGAGGCTGAAAACAAAACCCCAGACCTGTTCATCAGAAGACTCTCTTGCAAAATCATTTTTCAATCTGAGCCACTCATGTGCACAGTATTGTGAATCATTTATTGAAACTCAAATAGATTCTTTACATGCATTAATTTTCAAAAACAAATTTGTGGCAATGAGGAATTCAAATGCTCCTCCTGTACATATTGGGATTGACTGTCAAGAAAAATGGAGAGGGAGCTTATCCCTCTTTTCTCTTCCTAGGAGCAAAATAGGCTTTGGATTAAAAAGCTAGTTCTTTGATTTAATGAGCCATTAATATTAACAAGTTGTCTTGATTAGTGTGTCTGAGGTAGAGGGGGTGGAGCAAATTCTTTTTTCAGCATAGACTCCACAAATTTATTGATATCCCATAGGAAGCTCAGAAGGAATATACATTGATGTTTCCTTTAAAAAAATAACTTTGTTATAAATGTAGTAAATATCTATTCTCCCATTTAGAGATTCAAACATGGAAAAAAGTTGCGATGAATTTTTACCCTTTTCAGTTTTGTGAAAAGTTCACATTCACCCTAAAATGATAGTAATGAACCTTTTGTTGTGGACGTGTTCTTTCTTGCTCTAAGGCTGGCTTTGTTGCCATTAGGTCCTGATGATTGTCATATTAGGTGTTTAATCAGTGCTTGTTGCATAACTGGTTTGACATTATGGAGGGGGAGTCGATAGAGCTTGGCAATAGAGCTTGTTGAGCCTTGGCCAAGAATAAGGGAGAAGTATCCCTTGCTGATTTCTAGGGTTTCAAGCAGAGAGGAGCAAGAGGTCATGGTGCTTTCTGTGAGAAATCAGAGAAGAGGGAAAACTAGGGAGGAAAGCGAATGGTTCATTTGGTGCCCTGTTGGAGGAGCCAGAAGGATGTTTAGATGGAACCACCATGGAACCCAAGTATTAGGTCAGCAAGTGCTGTCTGGTTTAGAAGTACCCCACAGTGACCTGTTCTGTTGTAGTGACCTGTCTGAGTTCACCAGGGGAAGCATGTGACTTCAGTAAGAGAGGAATCACAGTCCTGGATTTAACCTGGCCCAGCCATCTCCATACCTCCCCTCCCCACCATCTTGTGAAGATTTGAGACACTCCGATTTTCCCAGTGCTTTATTATCTAATGAGGCAGCTTAGGTTGATCCTGCTTCCTTGAGGTTCTCTTCCTTTAGCTTTTGGGGATCACACGTGATTGAGGAAGAAGAGATCCAAGGTGGCTAAATTATGAGTTAATGATACTAGATTTTTAAAAAGGGTCATTTTTGATGACTGATTATAGACGGTGTGTCAGCTCATCGTTAAATCTGCCTGACAACGTGGGCTAGATTTGCTTCTGACCCTCTGGCAGGGACGAGCATTCCTTTCTCCACAGACCCTGGCCATGCCGCCAGCGCCTGAAATGCTGCTTTGATTTCCTTCCGTCGATGCTCCCGCCTTTCAGAGCAACAGTCTTTAATATAGATATTCACAGGCCATTGTGTCATCGTCATTCTGTACTTTAGAATATGCTGGGGTTTTCCCCACAGAGCCCAGTGGATTAAGTAAATCCCCACAGAATAGCATCAGAAGGGGAAGAAAAACCAAACCTTTGAGCTACCTTAGGATTTTAATCTGTCGTTGACATTTCCACCACCAGTGATTGGGTAATTTAGACAGACTTGGCTTATGGAGAATCCTACGTCCTGGACTTGGCGACACGTTTTGTTTATGAACCTTCTATTTCTTACAAATACGAGATTGTTCTTAATGTCTTTAGGATTACAGCAAACAGGCGCCATGCCTTTTCCCTTTCCTGTTAGAAGATTTGCATCCAAGGGGGAAAATGTCTTTCTGACCCAGTGAATTCAAGCTCGGTGTCTTTGTTTTTATTTGGTGGGTCTCCAGTGCATCTCAGGGATGATTTAACACAGATTAGCAAGTTAATGGTTTTTAGATTTTAGTTGCGGAGTAACATGAAGGGTGAAAGGAGGTAAGGAGGCTGGTGCAGGGCCTGTAATGGAAAGCCTGAAGCTTTGTCCCCTGGCTCTAAGCTTTTTTCTCTACCTGACCAGAGCTTTTAAGAGAGGTAGTGGTTATGTTTGCATTGACTTTGATCATACTGTGTGTGTGTGTGTGTGTGTGTGTGTGTGTGTGTGTGTGTGTGTGTGTGTGTGATTAATTAGCTAAATTTACCAGGACAGTGAGGATGTCAGATCAGAGACCTGTTGTCCTTCTTGGTGCTATCAATTTTCTCCTCCCTAAATGGGTGACCTCTGCTTGGAATTTCATTAAACTGACTTGGGTAGAAAAACTAGAATTTGTGACCATTATGAATTGGTGTCCCCTTTGTGTTCTCCCTTCATCCTCTCTGCTCTCCTAACTTCCTGATGGCTTCTTTCTCAACTTTCAGGTCTTTTTCACTTTTTGTCTTCATCTTCTCCGTTCCTACATTGAGTTCTCTCTTACCTTTTGCTATGAAGAGTCTGGATCCTGTCAGCCCTCTTTGTGGGCAGGGGCTCTGTCTTATCACTCCCAGCTCTTTGTCCTTGGGGCTAATTCTGAATCTAGTAGGTGATCCTGTGGCAGCATCAAGATAGGGACCTTTTTTGAAGGTCCTACCTTCCCCCAGGTTAGACACCTCTCTGCTCCCTCTGTTTCCTGTTCCTTCTGCTAACCAGTCAGTTTGTTGTTGAAGATGACCCAAAGGACATCACCATGTTAGTGTGTCTGCCTGTGGCAGATCAGACTGATACGAGCTCTGAATGCTCTGCCACAGGTCAGGCACATGAATATTTGGGGGAGCTTTTCTGATTTTGCATATTTCACATTTCCTTTGGGCTAATTCCGTTCTACTTTGCTCATAGAGCACAGCACCTCTCTGATAAAGGCACACCATGCTGGGCAGTCCTGTGCCAATGTCTCCCATGTCATGGAATTGATTCTAAAGTTCTTATGAGTGATTGCTAATAAATATATCCTTTCTTAACTATAATCTATTTGGAAGTGGGGGGGGGACGAAAGGGGAAAAAAGAATAAAGTGAGAAATTTGTGCAGCACAGAGCAAAAGAACAGTTTACAAAGAAGTAAAGAAAAGATGGACACAAATATAATGTCTTCTATTATATACTTTGTTGATTTGGTAATTCATTTTTATATAATTTGAATCCTCCCTGATGGGCTCATGACAGTATTCTCTTTTATTTTGTTTTGTATTCTTTTTCTGTTTTTTCTTTTTTCTGCTTTTAAAAAAATAAAATAAATTTAGATAAAAACAGAAATAATCAAGAGAGACTATGAGAGTATCTTTCTCTCGCTTTTTCTGACCACCTTGTGAGTGCTTGCCTTGTGTGAGTATTCCATAAAATAATCTTTTTGGCAAGCATACATTTGCCAATCAAATAATGTCCAATGGAGTTGTGCTCTCTGCAGTAGAAGTGGAATACTTGGCAGTTTAGTTCAAGAAAAGACCTCAGTGTCTGGTACCTTCTCCTGCCAGATGATCTTCAGAACCTTCCTAAGACAATTCAAATTTAAAATAAAATTGTCAAAATATATTTGTGTGTTTATGTGTGTATATTTATGTATACATATTTGCACTTTTTTGGGGGAGGCAATTGGATTTAGGTGACTTATTCAGGGTTATACAGTCAGGGATCTGGGAGCTTGGTTTAAATATATTATATATATATATATATATATATAATATATTTAAGTGTTAAAATATATGTTTAAATATATATGTGTGTGTGTGTGTTAAATTATACTTAAGATTCTTGATCTTGGGAGGAGATTATAACTCCTGCTGGCCTGCTTTTAAAGAGGAGACTAAAACTCTGATAAGCAATGGACAGACTAGTGCCTAGAAGCCCCAGAACCTTCATTAACATCCATTTTAATAGCAGTAATTAATGTGCTAATGATAGATCCATCTTCCTCATTCCTCATGGCGGACCTGTCCGGAGCTCTTTGCCAGTATCTCCCCGTGTAGTAAAGGAAATCTCTGCAAAGAAAATCTCTAAGGAAGATTCCCCCCTCCCCCCAATTTAGACTTGTCTCCTCATTTGTTAACTGCAGAGCATGGGTGAGATGATTTGTGGCGCTTTCCTGCTCCATGAATCCAGGGTCTAGATTTGATTCAGTAGGAAAGTGCTGGAGTTGGAGTGAGAAAGATCTGAGTTAAATCCTGCCTTGCTGAGTTGGTTGTTGTCCTTAATTCTTCAAGAGGACCAAAATGACATCATTATGGTAGAGTCAAGTTACAGTGTGTGTGACTGATCAGATCATTATGAACTTAGAGTGTTCTATCACAGGTCGGGCTCAGAGTCCTTCCTTAGACACTAACAGGTTGTGTGATGTTGAGTAAGTCAGTTCCCCTCTGTCTGCCTTGGTTTTCATTATCTGCAAAATGGGACAATAATAGAAACTACCTTCCAGGATTATTGTAAGGATCAAATGAGATAATATTTATAAAGCTCTATATGAATGCTTTTCTTCTTCTTCCTCCTCCTTCTTCTTCCTTCTTCTTCTTCCTTCTTTCCCCCCAATAGTATTTTAATTTTTCAAATACACAGTTTCCAACATTAATTTTTGTAAGACTTTGTGTTCCAAAATTTTCTCCCTTTGTCCGTTACCTTCTCCTCCCCAAGACAGCAAGCAATCTGATAGATGTTAATCACGTACAATCCTTTTAAATCTACTTGCATTTTTGTCATGTTATACAAGAAAAATCAGACCAAAAGGGGAAAAACCACGAAAAAGAAAAAGTAAACAGATAAGCATAAAAAGGTGAAAACACTATGCTTCAATACACATTCAGTCTCCTTATTCTTTCTCTGGATCCATTTTCCATTCCAAGATTATTAGAATTGTCTTGGATGACTGTTGCTGAGAAGAGCCAAATTCATCACCAAGTTCATCACAATTGATCATCACATAAACTTATGTGTACAGTGTTCTTTGTACTATGTTTGATGAACTATGTACAATGTTATCTTTATTCTGCTTACTTCACTCAACCTCAGTTCATGCAAATCTTTTTAAAAAAATAGTAGCTTTTTATTTTTCAAAGTACATACAAAGATAGTTTTCAACATTCACCCTTGAAAAACCTTGAGTCCAATTTTTTCTCCTTCCTTTACCCCTTCTCCCCTGGACAACAAGTAATCCAATAGAGGTTAAATATGTGATTCCTCTAAATAGATTTCTGCATTTATCATCCTGTGTGAGAAAAATCATATCAAAAGGGGAAAAATGGGCAAGGAAAAAAAAAACCAATCAAACAAACAACAGAAAACAACAATGACAAAGGTGAAAATATTATGTTGTGATCCACATTTAGTCCCCATAATCCTCCCTTTGGTTGCAGATGTCTCTCTCCATCCCAAGTCTTTTGGGATTGCCTTGAATCATCTCATTGTTGAAAGAGCTGCGTCCATCATAGATCATCATCACATAAACTTGTTGCTATATACAGTATTCTCTTGGTTCTACTCACTTAAAACTACTCATTTAGCATCAGTTCATGTAACTCTTTCCAGGCTTTTCTGAAATCATTCTGCTGATGATTTCTTACAGAACAATAATATTCCAAAACATTCACATACCATAGCTCATTCAGCCATTCCCCAACTGATGGGCATCCGCTCAGTTTCCAGTTCCTTGCCACTAAGAAAAGGTCTGCTACAAACATTTTTGTACATGTGGGTCCTTTTCTCTCTTTTATGATCTCTGTGGGTTACAGACCCATTGGAGACACTGCTAGATCAAAGTGTATGCACAATTTTATACCCCTTGGGCAGTTGCTCTCCAGAGTGGTGGGATCATTTCATAACTCCCCCAACAATACATATATGTGCCAGTTTTCCCTTATCACCTCCCACATTTATCATTCATTATCTTTTCCTATCATCTTAGCCAATCCTGAGAGATGTGAAATGGTACCTCATTTCTGTAATTTGTAGTTCTTTAATGCTCTTATCAATAGTGATCTAGAATATTTTGGCATGAGTCTAAATGGCTTTATTTTTTTTCCTTTGAAAATTGTCTTTTCATATCCTTTGACCATTTCTCAATTGGGGAATGGCTTATGTTCTTATAAATTTGACTCCGTTCTGTATATATTTGACTCAGTTCTGTATTTATTTTAGGAATAAGGTCTTTATTAGAAACATTGGCTAGAGAATTCTCCTCCCCCCAGCTTTCTGTTTCACTTCTAAACTTGACTACGTTGGTTTTGTTTGTGCAAAAATTTTTTGATTTAATATAATCAAAATTATCCATTTTGTGTTTCATAATGTTCTCTAGTTCTTCTTTGGCCATAAATTCCTCCCTTCTGTACACATCTTACAGCTTGACTATCCCTTGCTCTACTAATTTGCTTATCATATCCCTCTTTATATCTAAATCATGAACCCATTTAGACTTTACCTTGGAAGAGAGAGGGTGTTAGATGTTGGTCAGAGCCTGGTTTCTGCCTTTGTAGTAAGGCTCTTTAATTCAGTCATTGCTGTGTGGGGGAAAGAGCATTGTACCTTAAGGGGAAGGAATCCTTACTCTACCACTAAGGAACTTGATGACCTTGGGGAAATGAGTCTTCTTGAACCTCGTTCTTCATCTGCAAATGGAGTGGCTGGTGTGGAAGGTAGCCCCTTTGAGTTGTGTAATTCTGTTTTATTGGTTGTTATTGCTTCTCTTTCATTGGCAATTAGAAATCACCCTTATCTTCTGATAAGGCACATAGCTCTTGAGGACCTCAGCTTTGGGGAGGTGAGGGCCCAGGACTTGTCTTGGAATTAGTAGAGAATATTGTTCCCTGAAAGGCATATTTTGCTCGGGCTATTCCATGTCACTAGAAGGAAACGAGAAGCATATTTGCTTTTCTGAAGGGTTTTTTTTTTTCCTGTGTATATTTTCATCTCCTTCCTGATATAAAAGAATGATGGAAGTTGATCCTGTTTACAGTATGTGACCCTGAGTGTGGGATTTTCAGCTTTCTTTCTTGTGAATTGAACATGAAATTCTGCTACTGTAAGGCAAAAGAGAGAGTGGGGTTTATGAAGCTGTGTGTCTTGTGAGTCTTGAGGTGATCCTGCCATGATGATGGGCCTGGATCCTCCCTACTTTTCTGGCCGGACTTGTTGAAAGGCCAAATACTCTCCAAGCTCAGAGTCAGGGGTTCCCTTCATGTACAGTGTCCTGTGGGATGTTGAGAAGGGGCTTTTTCAAAGACAAGCCACAGAAAAGCCGGAGGGTCATCTCAGAGCACTCAGGGCATTCTAGTGCTTGGCAGTGCACTTCACTTGTGCTAGGCCTAGAATAATAGACTTGACTTAATTTCACTTTTCTCAGGAAACTTGACCTTCTAATGTCTCCCCAAAAGTCTGAGCATATTAGAGATGTGTATAATAACATGTCTGTAATAGCATCAGAAATCAAGGTGAAAACAAATAAGGTTACTGGGCCTTTCTTTGTGGTGAAAGGGTGACCCAACCATTGGGTTACACGGCACAGCTTCTTCTAGCTCAGGTAATTGTTTATTCATGTTTCCTTTACTATTAGCAATTCTACTTGAAACATGAAAATTGAAGAAAATTATTTGTAGAAAAAGGCGTTCACGCCCGGATGTAATAGCTTGCTTGCCATCTGTCTCCTGAAGAGCCCCTCTCAGCTGTGACACGCAGCCTCTGCCATGTTTGCATCGTACCTGTCACTCGCCTAAAATCTTTGGTCACTGAGGCAGCTCTAATATCCTCCGGTGCTAATGGAAATCCGAGATTAGCCATCTAGCCTGCCCTTGCCTTTTCCTTTTCCCCTGCCATGTGTCTGACCAGGCTACAGAAACAGAGCTGAGAAAACTTTCCCAGCAGATGGAGGCATAGGTCTTTCCATTTAAATCCAGCGATTCCTCTGACTCAGAAGAAAATGTAACCTTAATTTTATCGTGTACTCCTTGAAAGAGAATGTTAATGGGGAAAATATAAAATGAACAGCCCTTAAACCTTGATGGTTACTGAACCTCTAGGATAAGCTTACCGTTCTCAGTGATGTTATCAGTCATCCTAGTATTGTTAGAGTGCTTGATTTCACCAAGAGTCAGAAGAATAAGATAATGCAAACAGTCGTCATATATTCCAGTACTGAGCCCATTAGTTATTTTTGTACTTGAATAGAAAGATTGTTATTTCTTCAGTTTATTAAAGATCTAAAATTGATGTTCTCGCTTCATTATAATTGCCAGAAATTGGGCGTATACTCTTTTTAGTGGATCAAAACAACCCATACCAGCCATTATACTAAAAAATAGAATTCAAACCTGTGAGGTTTGGGCAACAGCTGCTGTGTAGATTGATAGAAAAGGTGTTTCCAAAGAGGAAGCTGAGCTCAGAGAGGTCAGAGAAGGTAGTCAGTGTCATTCAGGAAGTTTTGTCTGTAATACTGTATATTTCCATGTGAGAGAGAAGCAGTTCGGTACAGTGGAGGAGGTGTTGGCCTCCGTGTTGGGGAGACCTGATTTCAGGTCCCACCTTGGATTCATTCTGACTGGGGAATTCGGGGTGAGTGCGCTGTCTCCCAGTGCTTTGGGCTCCCCTTGAGGAAGATGTGGTGACTTCCATTGATAGGGGGATCTCCCACCCCATTGAAGTTATTGGGCCTGTCTCTGTCCTGAATTCTATAGGTCACTTTCTTGCCCTGCAGGATAATCATGAGGGGCTTAGGATTTAGAGCTAGAAAGGATTTATTTGGAAGTCACCTTATCTCTTTCTCTCCAGAGCTCTTGGCAAGGGATCATTGAGTTTCCTCTTGAAGACTTCCCACTTCAAGGAACTCACAACCCTCATGCTCTGTTGAGCAAACTTACAGAGACCTTATTTTCAAAGAGAATAAATTTAAAAATATGTCATAAAAATTTCAGTGTTATGTTATTGATATTATTTTCTTCAGGAAAAAAAAATCCTTCAACAAAAAAGTTACACATCAGTGCCTGATGCATCGTTTTATCATGTCTCCGTGAATGTGAGCTCCCAGGTTCCCTTCCTGGCCTCAGTTGTGGTTCTTGCTTCCTCCCGTATTATCAGATGCTAACGTGGTTCACTGCACCAACCCATCCCTTTTTGCCCAGCCAGTTCTTTCACTTCCTCTCATTCCGTAAAATTCCTTCCTTTTCGTCCTTCCTGGGGACAGGGTTTGGAGGAAGTTCCAGGAAACCTGGGCAGTGAAGGTCAAACTTGGCTGTGACTCTTTCCTGGCATGTTTCACTCGTGGCACTTTGGGATTTTCTTATTGGCAGCGTCACCACAAAAGGGGCAACTAGAATTGACCCGCCAGTCCAGCCCAATGGGTTCATAAAAACTTTTTATACAAGACAGTGCAGTTGAGTCTGCCATTTTAGTCACTTTTATGATGAAAGACGTGGCCCGGTCTAGAATATTATCTGCAAAAGTTCTCTTCTCCAGCTTTTGTTGAAGGTACTTTGAATGCAAATATTAGTGATTAGTTTCATAAAACAGGCCATTAGTTATTGGGCCATTAGATGTTGATTTTTTATTTTTTTTTGTCTTTTTCTGGTAATAATAAGGTCTGTGGTTTTCAGCTCCCAAGTCCTTGCTATCCTCTCCTTTTATTTTTCTTGAGAATTGTTCCCTCAGGTGTTCAAAGTTATGTTACTTCTAGAATGGAATTCCTCCCTCTCATTCCCTTGCTCTTTCCATCCTTGTTTTTTTAATACCATTTCTGTTTCCTCATGCAGCACATCTGGGAGAGTCCAGTGCTGCTCTCTTGCTATCGATAGAAAAGATCTTTTGTCTTTAGAAATCTTGACAGATATTTTCCATGTTTTGACATTTTCCTTCCAATTTCATCTTTAAGGACCCTTGGAATGATTTTGCATGGTTGACTTTTTTAGCAAGCTTTCTCTTAATTTTTTTCTTTCTAGTGGTTCTTGCAGTTATGTGAGACGATGTTTCCAGAATTCTCTACCATTCATCCTTGTTAGATTTTACATGTGAATTTATACTGTAAACTGCTGTCACCATGGTTGCCATATGTCTTGACTTGGCAAGATCGTATATTTGGTATCCAAGGCATTGTCTGGGTTCTTGGTCTCATGTTGCTTGATTTATAAAAATTCAATTTTCTTAAAAAGTGGTGGTAGACTCTTGTGGAGTTGTGAAGTGATCCAACCATTTTGGAGAACAATTGGAACTTGGCCCAAAAGGCAATCAAACTGTGCGTACCCTTTGATCCAGCAGTATCTCTACTGGGTCTGTGACCCAAAGAAATCATAAAATAGGGAAAAGGACCCACATATGCAAAAATGTTTGTTAACAGCAAGTAGTGGCAAAGAACTGGAAACTGAATGGATGCTCATCAGTTAGTGTAAAGTTCTGGGCTAGCTCCCTCTGAAGGGCTCAGAATCGGTCCTTGCCCCACGTTGGGCGCCAAATTATAAAGTTCCTGTTGTCTCTAAGTTATAATCCTTCTCTGGGAGGAGGTTTCTTTTCTGTCAAATCTTTTCCTCTATGAGCAGATTTCTTGGGAAACTTCTGGAGCCTCCAGCCAGAGCGAAGGTAGATTCTTGAATCCTCTTCTTCCTGAATCCTGGCTCTGAATCTCCTCCAGCTCTGGTCCTTCCCCAATCCAGACTGCTTGTCCAGGTCCAATGTTGTCTTCTTTTATCCTCCCAGAGAATGGGCATGTGAGAACTCAGGGGCTTGTGGGAAAATACGTCAACCAATGAACTTGCTCCTCTTAAAGGTACAAACTCCTTTAAACATGTAAACTACCCCCCAGAAGTCCAAAGGTGCAAACTCCTTTCAAAAGCCTGAACCAAAGGTGTGAGTTCTGAGCTAGAGAATTGTTTAGACAACTTGAGTTATCACCTTGTAATCCTAACAAGTCAGGGAATGGCTGAGTAAGTCATGATATATGAATATAGTGGAAAATTATTGTTTTGAAGAAATGATGAGCAGGCTGATTTCAGAAAAGCCTGGAAAGATTTATGTGAACTGATGCTAAGTGAAGTGAGCAGAACTAAGAGAACATTGTACACAATAATAAGAAGATTATGTGATGATTGACTGTGATGGATTTGGCTCTTCTCAGCAATACAATTTCCAAGACAATTTCTATAGACTTGGGGTGGAAAATGCCATCTGCATCCAGAGAGAGAACTATGGAAACTGAATGTAGATTGAAGCATACTATTTTCAATCTTTTTCTGTTTTTTTTTTTTTTCCTTTCGGTTTAATTTTTCACAACATGACAAGAGTGGAAATATGTTTAAAAAGATTGCATATATTTAGAACACAAAGCCTTACAAAAATGAATGCCGAAAACTATCTTTACATGTATTTGGAAAAACAAAATATTTTGAGAAAAAATAAGTGCTAGTAGATTGTTGTTATAATTTCTTTTGTCCATTTCTCATTTTTATTAACATTTCATTTAAATAGGTCAGATTAGAGTTACTTTACTTGTATTCATTATACTCTTTCTTTTTTATTCTAACCAAGTTTGAATTTTGGTCTCCAGTTTCCTTTCTTATCTCCAGAAAAGCTGAGCATACATTCATAGGAACATCCTTGACAAAAAATAGTGAGGGAACAGTAGTTTTTGGAAATACTTTTTAAAATATCAGACCACAGCTTGACTCTCACATAATTTACTGAAAACTATAGATAGTGATTCAAGTGATAGGATGCAGAAAGGAAAGATAGTTTCTGACTGGAAGAAGATAAAAATTTTGGAAAGATTGAATAAGAGTAAGTACATGAGAAGAGATGAGGTAGTAGGTAGCAGCCTGAATGAAATACAGAAAGTAGGAGAGGGCCTATCGACTTTCCGGAATGTACAGGAGGTTATTTTCACCTTTAAGTAGACAGTAGAAGGAAATAATGTGAAATAAACTTGGAAATATAGAGTACAAATGGATATTGGAGAGACTTGAATGCCAAACTAGGGGATTTATATTTAATCTGAAAGGTAGTAGGCGATCTGCTGAGGGTAAATAGAAAGTTGAGTAGGTAAGTAACATGGGAAGACTCAGATCTTAAGAACATGACTAGGGCTATTGCATGAAGGAGGGACTGGGGAGCATGAAGACCAATCAGAAGGCTCAATTAGTCCAAGTTAGAGATGTGGAAAGGAAGGATGGAGAGGAGAGGAGTGATGCTCAATACACTGATGGTATTAACCTTGAGTAGATAAGGGGCAGAAGCCAGAGGGAGGCTGTAAGGAACCCTGACTTTCAGTGACTGGGTAGAGGATTACCTGGAAGTACTGAAAAATAAAGATGGAAGCCCAAAGAAGGGTTTATTTTGATAATTCTTTCAGGATGACTGTTTCTTCTCTTTTTTGTGCTCTTCATTTTATAGTCTCTGTTTTGAGACTTCCTTATAGTTTCTAGATTTTTGCACCAAAGGGAGTGACGAATTTTTGTTTATTTATTTATATATATATATATATATATATATATATATATATATATATATATATATATATATATATATATGTGTATATATATATATATATGTATATATATATATATATATACACATATATATATATATATATTTTTTTTTTTTTTTTTAATAATGAGGGTAAGAAAGGGGGAGAGGACATCATGTACTGCCTCTGAGCTTTCAGAGGCATTAGCAAATGGTAAAAATTAGGCCTATGACTGTGTGATGGACTGGCATTTGAGCCCATGACGGGCAGTAAAGTAAACCCCCTTTCCTCCTCATGGACTCCTAAGGGTTCCTCATATTCTTTGGCTATAGCAATTCTGAACTTTGTCTGCCAATGTGAAGTTACTTTATTACTCAAAACTCGTCAGCAGATTACCTACTACCTCTCAGATTAAATATGTCTCCTAGTTTGGCATTCAAGGCTCTCCAACATCCATTTGTACTCTACATTTCCAACCTTATTGCACATTATTTCCTTCTATTGTCTACTTGAATCAAAACAGCCTCCTGTACATTCCAAAAAGTTGACGGTCCACCTCCCATTTTCTATATAACAGTTCTGCTCACTAGGTTTCCCCACCACTTTGTATAAGCATGGTATTTATGTGAATTAAACAGAAATTATAGGGACAATTATAGACAATAAAGGTAAGCTTTGGAGCAAGAAGTTACTTTCCTTGGGTTTTGATTAATATAGAAAGGAGGGGAAATCATCCCCACCACCTTCATCTGAATGGGCGTGACCCTAATATCCCGTGTCCAATTTTGTCTCTCTCTGTTTTTTCTAGGGTGGGGAGAAAGAGGACACTGCTTTTAGAATATAACCCTATTTTCCTCTTCACTTATTGGGTCCCGATGTCACAAAGAATAGCATGTTGTCCAGCATTATTTCATTTCAGAGCAACCTTTGTCCCTGACTAGAGAGAATACCAGTTACACTTTGTCCTTTTCTGTCTCCTGTATTCATTCCCCTCCAGGTTTTCGAGGGTAATAATTTCATATTCTCTTCTTTTCCCCAATTTTCTCTCTTATTGATGAACTAGCTAGAACAGAATTTTCTTTTGAAAATTATTTGTTAGCTCTTTGGATTAATTTTAGTCTCGAGAAACTTGTATCATGATAACATAATACTTGACTTTTGTTCAACTCATGCATTATTGGAAACATCTTTATTTTGTAGCACATGGATTTTTTTAAGACTCTGTTTTAAAAAGTAAATGTATTGGTTTTTCTTTTCTTGCCCAATCTTTTTTATTGATGAAATAGCCACAATAAAATTTTCTTTTGGAAATTCTTGTTAGCTCTTTGGAGTAATTTTAGTCTAGAGAAACTTGTATCGTGATAACGTAATACTTGACTTTTGTTCAACTCATGTGTTATTGGAAACATCCTTATTTTCTCATTCTTACAAATTCTGTTTTAAAAAGTAAATGTAATGGTCTAGAGGTGACCCTGGGTTCTCAAATTTAATGACAATAGCATAGGGTCTGGCAGGTCTGTTCAGATAGAAAGGTTTTGAGTATAGGCCTGAGGCTGGATTTATTTTGTATTTACTTTGTCTGAGGATTAACCCAGCAAAGATTAGATTGTAATACTAAGCATGAATGTTTGGGGGCCAAACACAGGAAATTACCTAGTAGGGTGTATAGCTCTCGGAGGGAGTGCCTACATGGATGCAATTAATGGTTCTTTGAAATACTGCCATCTGTAGTAGACTGAAGCCTTCTCCCTTTTGGCCCAATAGCATTGGATTCAGATCTTTATAGGAGGCACTGTCTGCTGCTTTCAAAAATTATTCCGGCTAATATCCAAGAGACCAAACAAGTAACTTTGAAGATCTGGGAATGAGTGATCGCCTTACTATAGACTTTGTCTGCCAACAGTGCATACGGGAACCAATGCTAGTTGACTAAATGAAAAAGTTTGCAGAGACATTTACTGTATTTACTTGTGCTAGAACATAAGGAAGGGGTCCCGGTAGGAAGATGAGTATCAGGTTTTTTTGCCATGAGAGTGCTGAGAGTGCGGGCCGCAGGATGGGGTGTGGACCGGTGTTCCTTTCTTGGCAGAGGGAAGGGATTCAGGCCAGAGAATATCAGCAGCTCAGGAGAAGCCAGACGGACATTTTTTAGGACCCAGAAGATGGGCCAGAGCAGTCCCTTTTTTCTGTGCTTTCTCATTTCTGTGATTTTTGGGTGCCTGGACAACAAAGGGTGGTTTGTATTCAGGAGCTTGCACAACATGAGGGCTTGATTTGGTTATTAAAATGTTTTATAATGAATTAAATCATCATCAAATTTGCATGTTTTGGTGTAGAAAGAACGAAAAGATTGTATTAGAAGCCATGAACTGTTATACAAGTTTTAATGAATTAACTTAAATTTGCCACCCTAGCCTTTCTAGTTGTACCACCTTCTGTATGATTTAAGAAATTTTTATTGATGGGTATATCACTACTCCCTGATTGGACCCCCCCCACCCCCGGGCCAGAGGTACGAGGTTTGTTTTCCCATCAGGCCTTGGGAAGTTAGACTGATTTCCGTCCCCCTTAAAAGAGCATTGTGTTTTGTAAAAGAGCATTGTAGTCATTGAGGAAGGTTGTTCTCCTAGTTCTGTGCATTTCACTCCATTATCATTTGAGTCAAATCTTTCCCATTTTCTCTGTGATGTTTGTATGCCTTATCACATCATAATATTCCATTATGTTCACATTCCCTACTGTGTGCAGTTCTTTCCTCTTGGGAGTTTTCTTCTTATTTCCTTCTGTTTTCCAGTTCTGTGCTCAAATGGAATCTTAACCATTACATTTATGTGACAGACTTTCTGTTGAATTTGGGCCACTTACCTTGAATCAGTTTTTCCCCCCCCTTAGGTGTTTAAACATTTTGATTTTTTTTCCCCTCCAATCTGTTAATTTGTTTCTGTTGTCTATTACCTATTTGTCTCTTGTCTCTCTCTCCTCTGTGCCAGGCAATAGAAACTTGGTGTTGTAAAACAGTTAGAAGCGATATATATATTTTTTGTCATGTCTGCTTTATTTAAAAAGAGGTTTGTAATATCTTGATTTGTACTTATTATTTTTACAATTTTAATATCTCATACCCAAAGCCCATTTTCTCAAACGGTAGTTGCAGGAGTGAATAGCTCTGGATGCTCCCTCTCTGGAGGGCGTCAGGGCGAGACCAGACAACTGTTTCTCAGGCAAGTATCCTGGGCCTGGGCTGTACCAGAGGCCCTTGAGGTCCTTTCAGACTCCAGTTCTGTGATTCTGCTGTATCTCCCTTATTTACAGTGTTGGGAAGGAGCAGCTTGTTTTGGGCAGTAGCCGTGTCCTGAGAAGTTACCAAGGTGTGACTTAAGAGACTTTCATTGCTCCATTTCCTGTGGACATTCCGAAGTTAGGCCTTCACAGATTTGATCTTTTCCAGACCCTTATCACTAAAAAGCCTTCTGAAACAAATCCTTTCCTAAAAGAAAAGAACTCCATTGGTGGGGGGGGAGGCTCTTAGTTTCCTTAGTGGGGCCAGAGGGCCTGATCCCATTGAGGGAGCAGCTTCATCTCCTTATCTGAGCTCACATCTTAGGCTAGACAATTTTCAAAAAAGCATAGATATGCAAGTGGAAGGTTAACACTGGGGGAGGGGGTTCGAAGGAAAAGGAGGGGACAGAGACAGAGACAAAGAGAGATTGTGTGTGTGAGTGTGAGTGAGTGTGTGTGTGTGTGTGTGTGTGTGTGACTGTGTGTGTGGCTGTGTGAGTGTGTGTGTGTGTGTGTGTGTGTGTGTGTGTGTGTGTGTGTGTGTGTGTGTGTGTTATGGCAAGAGGACCTTCCCAAGGCAGGGTCTGGGCCCCAACTCCCTGGGGCTCACTGCAGTGGGACACCTGAGCCTCCCTGCTAGTAACACATGTGATAGAAGAAAATACTAAGCAACTGCCCTCTCCCAGGTATTGTGCTAAGTGATTTTACAAACATTTCCAGGAGTGAAGTAACTTCCCCAGAGTCACCGAGTCAGTTAGGTGTTTGAGGCTGCATTTGAACTCAGCTTTGTGACTCCAGGCCTAGTGTCCTGTGTTCTATGGGACCCCCAGCTGCATCAAGGCCAACAATTTTTCTTCTATAAATCCAGATTTTTCTCTATTTTTTTATTAAAAGGAAGGATTTAATTTTTGATGCTTTTAAAAATGTTTACTAAATGACACGGACTGCATAATATTTGGAAATTTTGAATAATTTTTCCAGATAACTAGAGAGTATTCTGGATGTATTTTGTGTCATATTTTTTTATGTCTTAAGTCTCATCTCCTCCAATCCCTATTCTAGAAACTAAGCCTCCAAAGTGATCTCTCTCTAAAGCTGGACTTGACAGAGTTACACGCCTCCTCCCTCCTCCCCACTCATGTTCGGTAACCTCCAGCAGCATCCTGTTACTGTCAGGGTCAAGCATAAAACCCTGTCCTCGGCATTCAGAGATCCTCACGAGCTGGCCTCCTCCTCCCTTTCCAGTCTTTGCACACCTTCCTCTCCTCTGGGTTTTCTGTGGTCTAGCAATGGGTTTTCTTGTTCCTCAGGGAGGATGCTCTGTCTTGCAAGTGCATTCCCTTGCAGTGGCTGTCCAAAGGTTCGCTTCCAGAAAACCTTCTGCAGGCAGGAGACCTTTCTTGCTCTTTTCTTACCCCCCCCCCAAATACACACACACACACACTCACACACACTCATACACATACAATCTCTTTGTCTCTGTCTGTCTCTGTCTCTGTCACTGTCTTTGTCCCTCCTTTTCCTTCGAACCCCCCTCCCCCAGTGTTAACCTTGCACTTGCTATCTATGCTTTTTTGAAAATTGTCTAGCCTAAGATGTGAGATTCTGTGGAGCAGGCATTAACTTCTTGTTTTTCTTTATACCCTTAGCACTTAGCATAATTCCAGGCGCATAGTAGTAGATACTTAATAAGCACTTGTTGATTGAATATATATTCTCAAATGCCAGATCAGTATGAAGTTGTATTTTCTCAATATATAGAGCTTTAAAAAAATAAAACAACCTTCCTAATTTATTATTTCTTTATTTTTCATGTTTGTTTTTTTTTTTTTTTTTTAATTGAATTCAGTTTTTCCTCCCTCTTAGGTCTCTTGCATCCATTGTGAAGGCAAGCAGTATGAATACATAGAACTTTAAAACCTTGAACATTAGTTTAAAAATACACTCCCCAGGCAAGAAAATGATTGAGGACATCTGCTTAATATTCTTTCTACATGAAAACTTAGCTGGTGCTGCTGCCAGATTCTTTCTCTATTTTCCTTCTGCCATTGTTTTAGAGGGCTTCTTTTTAAGTTTTTCTTTTCACTTTCTTTTCTTAAAAATTTTCTTAAAATTTTCTTAAAAATATTTCTTAGTCTAGGGAACTATAGAGGGATTTAAATGAAAAAGAACCCAAAACTTTTGCTAATATTCTCGAAAGCTAACTGTTCTTTCCATATGATGGAAGGTTAGGATTTAATCATTTTGTTCTCTTCACCCAATCCCTTCTTCTGGGTCGTGAGCCCAAAACTGAATTGTGCCCAGTTTGCCAAGAGTTCTAGGTTTCACATTAGAGAAGTGGGAAAGACTCCCCTTTGGATCTGGAAAGAGGGGAAGATCAAACCAGAGCTAGAAAAGAGCCCAGAAAATAAAATAGACAATTTTGATTATATAACTTTGTGTGTGTGTGTGTGTGTGTGTGTGTGTGTGTGTTTGCACAAGCAAAATCAATGTAGTTAAGATCGGAAGGGAAACAGGTAACTGAGGAAAAAAAAATCTTTGCAGCAAGTTTTTCTTTAAAGTACATACAGAGCATTTTAAACTTTGCTGAAGATTGTGTTGAGACATTGAAACACCCTGTATAAAGAACTGATTCAAATTTATAAGAAGAAAATCCAGTCTCCCACTGAGAAATGACCAAATGGTATAAATAAGTATTTTTAAAAGTAAGAAATATAAGCCATCAACAGACTTCTGAAAACTATGCTCCAAATCATTAATAACTAGAGAAATGAGGTTTTCATCTCAAACCCCTCAGACGGGCAAAATGGATGGATAGGGAAAAGAACAAGTGATAAAGGGGCTTTGGGAAAATGGGCCCTTTGATGGACTGTTGCTGGAGCCATTGGGCCTTGGACGCCCCCTTCTGGAAGGTCATATTGAATTATGCACGTGTCCTTTGCTACAAGGCCTTTATCCCAAAGAGATCTAAGAAAAAGGTAGAGGACCGGCTTGGTTCAGAAAACGGGGGAGACCCATGTGGGCAGCCCAGCATGGAAAGCGCAGAGCTGGGAGAAACTTATTCCAAAGAAAAACAGCTTTGAAGTGTTTGTGAGGTCAGACATGACAGCATCATCATCCAGAGGGCTCATTCTTTGGATCTAGCCAATGTAGAAATTTATTTTGCTCAACTCTTCATTTGTTTCGAGGGCCTGCCCATTCTTTTTGTTCAGTTAGGAAGAGAGTTAGGGCTAGAGAGATAGAAAAAGAATCCTTATTGATTGATTTTATTTTTTATTTTTTTTTTTCTTTTTTTTTTTTTTATTATATATATATATATATTTTATAATATTATCCCTTGTATTCATTTTTCCAAATTACCCCCCCTCCCTTAATCCCTCCCCCCGACGACAGGCAATACCATACATTTTACATGTGTTACAATATAGTCTAAGTACAATACATGTGTGTGAATATCATTTTCTTGTTGCACAATAAACATTAGAATCCGAAGGTACATGCAACCTGGGCAGACAGATATTAGTGCTAACAATTTACATTCCCCTCCCAGTGTTTCTTCTCTGGGTGTATCTACCTCTGTCCATCATTGATCAACTGGAAGTGAGTTGGATCTTCTTTATGTTGAAGATTTCCACTTCCATCAGAATACATCCTCATACAGTATCGTTGTTGAAGTATACAGTGATCTTCTGGTTCTGCTCATTTCACTCAGCATCAGTTGATTTAAGTCTCTCCAGGCCTCTCTGTATTCCTCCTGCTGGTCATTTCTTACTGAGCAATAATATTCCATAACTTTCATATACCACAATTTGCCCAACCATTCTCCAACTGATGGACATCCATTCATCTTCCAGTTTCTAGCTACAACAAAAAGAGCTGCCACAAACATTTTGGCACATATATGTCTCTTTCCGCTCTTTAGTATTTCTTTGGGATATAATCCCAGTAGTAGCGCTGCTGGGTCAAAGGGTATGCACAGTTTGATAACTTTTTGGGCATAATTCCAGATTGCTCTCCAGAATGGCTGGATTCTTTCACAACTCCACCAGCAATGTATTAGTGTCCCAATTTCCCCACATCCTCTCCAACATTTGTCATTATTTGTTCCTGTCATCTTAGCCAATCTGACAGGTGTGTAGTGGTATCTCAGAGTGGTCTTAATTTGCATTTCTCTGATCAGTAGTGATTTGGAACACTCTTTCATGTGAGTGGATATAATTTCAATTTCTTCCTCTGAGAATTGTCTGTTCATATCCTTTGACCATTTATCAATTGGAGAATGGTTTGGTTTCTTATAAATTATGGTCAGTTCTCTATATATTTTGGAAATGAGACCTTTGTCAGAACCTTTGTTTTTAAAAATATTTTCCCAATTTGTTACTTCCCTTCTAATCTTGTTTGCATTAGTATTATTTGTACAGAAACTTTTTAGTTTGATGTAATCAAAATCTTCTATTTTGTGATCAATAATGATCTCTAGTTCTCCTCTGGTCATAAATTCCTTCCTCCTCCACAAGTCTGAGAGGTAGATTATCCTCTGTTCCTCTAATCTATTTATTATCTCCCTCTTTATGCCTAAATCATGGACCCATTTTGATCTTATCTTGGTATATGGTGTTAAGTGTGGATCCATATCTAATTTCTGCCATACTAATTTCCAGTTTTCCCAACAGTTTTTTCCGAATAATGAATTTTTATCCCTAATGTTGGAATCTTTGGGTTTGTCAAAGATTAGATTGCTATAGATGTACCCTTTTTTGTCCTTTGTATCTAATCTGTTCCACTGATCTACCGGTCTATTTCTTAGCCAATACCAAATGGTTTTGGTGACTGCTGCTATATAATATAGCTTTAGATCAGGTACACTTAGACCACCTTCCTCTGAGTTTTTTTTCATTAGTTCCCTTGCAATTCTTGACCTTTTATTCTTCCATATGAATTTTGTTGTTATTTTTTCTAGGTCATTAAAATAGTTTCTTGGGAGTCTGATTGGTATAGCACTAAATAAATAGATTAGTTTGGGGAGTATTGTCATCTTTATTATATTCGCTCGGCCTATCCAAGAGCACTGAATGTCTTTCCAATTATTTAAATCTGATTTTATTTTAGTGGCAAGTGTTTTGTAATTTTTCTCATATAATTCCTGACTTTTCTTTGGTAGATGGATTCCCAAATACTTTATACTATCAACATTTGTTTGGAATGGAATTTCTCTTTGTATCTCTTGCTGTTGCATTTTGTTAGTGATATATAAAAATGCCGAGGATTTATGTGGATTTATTTTGTATCCTGCCACTTTGCTGAAATTTTGAATTATTTCTAGTAGCTTTTTAGCAGAGTCTTTGGGGTTCTCTAAGTATACCATCATGTCATCTGCAAAAAGTGATAGTTTAATTTCCTCATTTCCTACTCTAACTCCTTGAATCTCTTTCTCGGCTCTTATTGCCGAGGCTAGCGTTTCTAGTACTATATTGAATAGTAATGGTGATAGTGGGCAACCTTGTTTCACTCCTGATCTTACTGGGAAAGGTTGCAGTTTATTTCTATTGCATATTATGCTTACTGACGGTCTTAAATATATACTCCTGATTATTCTAAGGAATAATCCATTTATTCCTATACTCTCAAGAGTTTTTAGTAGGAATGGATGTTGGATTTTGTCAAATGCTTTTTCTGCATCTATTGAGATGATCATATGGTTCTTATTAATTTGATTATTAATATGGTCAATTATATTAATAGTTTTCCTAATATTAAACCAGCCCTGCATTCCTGGAATAAATCCTACTTGATCATAGTGTATTATCTTGGAGATGATTTTCTGAAGTCTTTTTGCTAATATCTTATTTAAGATTTTAGCATCAATATTCATTAAGGAGATTGGTCTATAATTTTCTTTCTCAGTTTTCGATCTACCAGGTTTAGGTATCAGTACCATGTCTGTGTCATAAAAGGAATTTGGTAGGACTCCTTCATCCCCTATTTTTTCAAATAATTTATATAACATTGGGGCTAATTGTTCTTTAAATGTTTGGTAGAATTCACATGTGAATCCATCTGGCCCTGGGGATTTTTTCCTGGGGAGTTGATTAATAGCTTGTTCTATTTCTTTTTCTGAAATGGGACTATTTAAGCAATTTATCTCCTCCTCTGTTAATCTAGGGAGCCTATATTTTTGGAGGAAGTCATCCATTTCACTTAAGTTATCAAATTTATTGGCATAAAGTTGGGCAAAGTAACTCCTTATTATTTCTCTAATTTCCTCTTCATTGGTGGAAAGATCCCCCTTTTCATTTGTAAGACTATCGATTTGATTTTCCTCTTTCTTTTTTTTGATCAAATTTACCAAAGGTTTATCTATTTTATTGGCTTTTTCATAAAACCAACTCTTGGTTTTATTTATTAATTCAATAGTTTTTTTACTTTCAATTTTATTGATTTCTCCTTTTAATTTTTGTATTTCGAGTTTAATTTTTGGTTGGGGGTTTATAATTTGGTCTTTTTCTAGCCTTTTAAGTTGTAAGCCCAATTCGTTAATCTTCTCTTTCTCAATTTTCTTCAAATAAGCCTCTAAAGATATAAAATTTCCCCTTATTACCGCTTTAGCTGCATCCCAAAGATTTTGATATGATGTCTCATCATTATCATTATCTTGGGTGAAATTGTTAATTGTTTCTATAATTTGCTCTTTCACCCAGTCATTCTTTAAGATGAGATTATTCAGTTTCCAATTACTTTTTGGTCTATTTACCCCTAACTTTTTACTGAATGTAGCTTTTATTGCATTGTGATCTGAGAAGAAGGCATTTATTATTTCTGCCTTCCTACATTTAATTTTGAGATCTTTATGTCCTAGTATATGGTCAATTTTTGTATAGGATCCATGAACTGCTGAGAAGAAAGTATATTCCTTCCTATTGCCATTCAGTTTTCTCCAAAGGTCTATCATACCTAGTTTTTCTAATGTTCTATTTACTTTTTTAATTTCTTTCTTGTTTGTTTTGTGGTTTGATTTGTCTAAATCTGAGAGTGCAAGGTTGAGATCTCCCACTATTATAGTTTTACTGTCTATTTCTTCTTGCAGTTCTCTTAACTTTTCCTTTAGAAAGTTAGATGCTATACCACTTGGTGCATATATGTTTAGTATTGATATGGCTTCATTATTTATGCTACCTTTCAGCAGGATATAGTTTCCTTCCTTATCTTTTTTAACGAGATCTACTTCTGCTTTTGCTTGATCTGAGATAAGGATAGCTACCCCTGCTTTTTTGGCTTTACCTGAAGCATAATAGGCTCTGTTCCAACCTTTTACCTTTACTCTGTATGTATCTCCCTGCTTTAAGTGTGTTTCCTGTAGGCAACATATTGTAGGGTTCTGCTTTTTGATCCAATCTACTATCCGTCTCCGTTTGATGGGATCGTTCATCCCATTTACATTTACAGTTAAAATTACTAATTCTGTATTTCCTGCCATCGTATTATCCCCAGATTATGCTTTTTTCCCTTGACCCCCCTGATCCCCCTCCCCGATATTTAATTTACAGACCCCCCTTGTGACGCGCAACCCTCCCTCTTTTTTTTTTTTTTTTTTTTTTTTTTTTTTTTTTTTTTTTTTAGGATCCCTCCCCCCTCCCTCCAAGTCCCTTCACTTATTCCCCTTTTCCTTTTCCCTTTTCCTCTCCCCCCTTTTAATGAGGTGAGAGAAAATTCTCTGAAAAACAAATATGTTAATTATTTACTCTTTGAGCCTCTTCTGATGAGAGTAAGATTCACACAATGATTCTCCCCCTCACTAAGTTCCCTCAGATATGGTGTATTTTCTATGTCTCTTCCTGGGATGTAGTTTCCCTCTTTTTATCACTCCTTCCCCTTTTTCTGAACCGACCTCCTTCCCTTTACTACACCCCCCTTTTTTTCTTTTATATCAGTAAAATCAAATTATCCTTGAGTATTTTTTATATACCCACAACAGAGTTACAGTTCTCAAGGGTTCTGTGTACCTTTTTCTGTTTCTCTTCAGTCTTGTGGATGTAGATCAAATTTTTTGTTTAAGTCTGGTTTTTTTCTTAGAAACATATAGAATTCCTCTGTTTCATTGAATGACCATCTTCTTCCGTGGAAAAAGATGCTAAACTTAGCTGGGTAGTTCATTCTTGGTTGCAGTCCTTGATCTTTTGCCTTACGGAATATCAGGTTCCAGGCCCTTCTATCTTTTAATGTGGAGGCAGCCAGATCTTGGGTGACCCTTATTGTGGCACCTTGGTATTTAAATTGTTTTTTTCTAGCTGCTTGCAGGATTTTCTCCTTTGTGTGGTAATTCTGCAGCTTAGCCACAATATTCCGTGGTGTTCTTTTTTTAGGGTCTATTTCAGAAGGAGTTCGATGAATTCTTTCCACATCTACTTTCCCTTCTGTTTCTATTATCTCTGGACAGTTCTCTTTGATACTTTCCTGTAAAATAGAACCTAGGCTCTTTTTTTGGTCATAGTTTTCTGGAAGTCCAATAATCCGCAGATTATCTCTCCTAGATCTATTTTCCAGGTCTATAGATTTTCCCAGTAAGTATTTGACGTTGTTCTCCAGCTTCTCATTTTTTTTGTTTTGTTTGACTGATTCTTGGGTTCTCTGTGAATCATTCATTTCTATTTGTTCCATCCTGACTTTTAAGGAGTTATTTTCTTCTTTCACAGTTTTTAGTTCTTTTTGTAAATGCCCAATTTCGTTTTTAAATGAATTATTTTGCTCTATTGAATTTTTTTCCATTTCCCTAATTTTTTTTTTTTGAGAATTATTTTCTTTTTCCAATTCAGAAATTCTATTTTCTTGAGACTTTTTTATCTTTTCCAATTCAGAAATCCTACTTTCCTGTGTTTTTTTAACCTTTTCTAATTCACTAATTTTGTTTCCCTGCATCTCCTGTGAATTCTTTATTTTTTCCAACTCCAATTTCAGGACGTTGTTATTCTCTATCATAACTTCCCTTTCCTTGCCCCATTTTTCTTCGATCTCCCTCAATTTCTTAAGAGCTTCTTCTAGGAGAGAGTTATGTGATGGGGGGCAGGAATCGTTCCCCTTTAGGTTGTTATCTTCTGAATCTTTGCTGTTAACTTCCTCGGGGTTGGGTACCCGCTCTTTCTCTGTATAGAAGGAATCTATAGTTTTTCTAGCTTTTTTGCTCATACTTAAAAAATGTTTTGGGGTCTGTCCCTGGGGTAGGAAATTATTTACTTCTTTACCAGCTTCCTCCCAGACCGGATGGATGCAGCGGCCCCTGCGCCTGAGCTAAGAGAGAGCTCTGGGAGAGAGTTCCCCACCCCCTCCCTGGGAGTGCCTCAGAGGTGATTAGCACTGCTTTGCTTCGAGGGCGTAGAATAGTGAAGACTGCAGGAAGCCCAGCCTATGTGTCCGGGTGGGGAGTGGGTGTCTGCAGCAGGTGACGTGAGAAGCCCCTGCGCTCAAACTGGAAGTGTCTGCCAGAAACCGCGGTCCCTAGTTCAAAGGTTCCGCTTCTCTGGGACTTCCTGGAGCTGAGTTCCACTCCCTCCAGCTAAGCTAGGCCGTGTGTGTTGCCTTGGGCCGTATCCACCCACTTGTCAGTCTCTTAACTATTCTCAGGAGGTAGCTGAGGCCACACCCCCTGGTGCCGAGTCTGCCGAGTCACCCCCAGGGTGGGGGGTGGGGGGGGGGAATCTAATCTGAGTTTTAAAATATTTTGGCTTTCTCTTCTGAACTGCTAAATAATTAGCAGAGAAGAGCTAACAGCCTGTGCCAGATTCCTTTACCTCAGTGGCTTCTCTGATCCCAGAGCCCCTCCCAGCGCAATGGGCGCAGTGTGCCCCTACCCCACCGTCTGTGCTGGTCTTTCTTATTCCTCCCCTGAGAACTGACCTTTCCTGTTGAAACTCCAGATTCTCTTCAGCTGGTAAGTCGTGCTTCCAGTCCTTGTGGTATCTATCAGTCCTGAGCCAATTTTGAGACTTAATTTATCTAATTGGTTGTGAGGGAGTGAGGACGTTCACTGAGTCGTGTGTTTCCTCTCCGCCATCTTGGCTCCGCCCCCCTTATTGATTGATTTTAAAAAAAAATCAGTTTTATCTTAGACTCTTAGATTCCTCAGCCCTTTATAACCCTCTCTCCAGCTGTAAGGAAGCAGAATGGTCAGTGGTATATGGAGAAGATCCTTTTTCTCAGGATCTGAAAAATCTTGTTTTTATGGGTTTCACTGCCTTGCAAGGCGCTTGCAGGTGCTTTCTCCCCTCTTCCTCATGGCTCTAGTGCCTGTAGGACCTTCTCAAATGCTGTTTTCTGGGAGAAGAAAGCTCTTTCCCTATCCAGCCTCTAGAGAGTAATCCCCGAGGCATTAGATGTTCTTCAAAAGACCATTTATCTCGGGGAGTTTTGTTGGGCTGCTCCCTGTGGTCTCCACTTATTTGCCCTCTTCTTGCTGTCCTGGTTGGTTTCCTAAAGCCACTTCTCTAGCTGGCTCTGGCCTTTTGGTGTAACTTGGCCCTAAGTGGGGCATCGGCCCTCCATCTGCCCAGGAGCCGCTGTCCCCTTTCTTCTGTACTCGGTGAGGGGCTCCTGCAATGGGCACCTTGGAGGAGGTCTTCCCTCTTCCCTTCAAGTTCTAAACTGCCTGAGGGCCTTTCATGGCCCAGTTCATCTGCAGAGTTGCTGGACAGCTCCTGCTGCCCCTGAATGTTCACCCTTGCTGGGGGTTACCTCGGAGGTCTAGTTCTTACTGGAAGGTACTAAGAAAACCAAAAAGGTGCGAAGGGTCTGGGAAAAGACTAGATTTGATGAAATTTAAATTAGAGGCATTCAAGGGGTGTAGTGGGCAGAGCACTGGGCTTGGAATCAGAAAGACCTGAGTTAAGATTATGCCTCAGACTGTTAGGAGCCAGGTGACCTTGAGCAAGCTCCTCCCCTCTAACCCAAGGTACCCGGACATGGTGGTCTCTAAGGGCCTGTTCTCCTGTACAGCCATTAGCCACTGGGTCTCCTCCAATGTAGCCTTTATTTGTGATCCTGGGGGCCAGCAGAGAACCATGGGAATTTGTTGAGGAGGTGAAACTGGGTCTCATTCAGTTACATTCAGCAAAGGTTGAGAAAGATGGTGCTTTGAACATTTTATTTGCTGCCAGGGGTAAAGACAATGACACTTGTGAGAGAGAACCTCTGAGACAAGTTCTTTGGAGAGGAGGAGTTGGGGAGAAGTCCCGGCAGTTCTGGGGGTGCCCGGGAGAATCAGCCTTTCCTGAGTGAGGTGGCCAGCAGCTCATTCACTGTGGGTGCTGAGGAGGCTTTTGGCCTTGAAAACGGGGAGCACGTGAACAAGAGTCCCGCAGACGGAGAGAAGGACATGTGCTCCCATCGGCCCTCATGGCGGAGATCCCAATCATCCCCATGACCCCAGTTTCCATAGGCTTGTGCCCGGGGCGTCCAGAGGACTAGTTCTGATTGGTGTCCCTAGAAGGCCGACACCCCTCGAGGGCCTCAGAGATTCTTGACAGAGTGAAGGATTTAATGTCTAGGTACATAACGCAGAAAAGAAAATGTGTGGAGGGGTCCTGCTCTAATTAAGACCGTCCCAGGAGACGAGGGCAAGCGGTCAAGCATGCCTTTGTGGACATGTTTAGCCCTAGAGCATCCCGGGCTTTGTATTCTGATAATGCTCCAGGGGGGCCTAGTCCTTTAGAAGTAAGGGATGGTGAAGGAGGGGTCTTTTCTTTTCACTTCAAGAATTCAAATGAAAGACATTCTAATTCTCCCCTTGAATTATAGCAAGGTTAGTGGAATTCCGTGCAGTATATATCACTTTATGAAGGATGTTGAGAACATTCAGAGGCAATTGTAAAACTATATTGGAGAAGCCTATTTATGACATTGCTGTTACATACTCCAGAGACGCCAGTGGGCCAGATGGATTCTAAATAAATGATTTGTATAGCCTGGAAAGTAGAGGGCTATATACCATTCTGGCTGCTTTCAAATCAAGATGGCGTAGCCTGATTTCTTTGAGGAAAATCTTCCTTGTGGTACAAAGTACAAAGTACTTAGTGGCATTTCTGACAGAAATTTGATAAACTCTGATAGGAAGTCCTTCTCTTTGTCATCCCCGCCCCCCCACAAAGTGACTTTTCTTTTAAATGTGAAAACTCAGCATCCTTGGTACAAATAATATAAAATTTATTTTAAAATGTTGTCCAGAGTCGTATAGGGGAGTTTGAAGAGGGCTTTACTTTTATTAAAAGTGCTATCTATACACTTAGTAAAAATCCATGATAGTTGAGAAATTGATTTTTCTTCATCTTCTTCTTCTTTATTTATTTATTTATTTATTTTTGGTTAAAGGAAAGCTGTGAGCTTCCTTGTATGGGGTAAATGTCACTCTGTTCATATCTTAGCTTAGCTGCAAGTCAGGACTTGTACTCTTCCACCAGGTTGTCATAGAAACGCAGCTAACTGTCATTTCAACTCAAGCTACTGATGGTTTTATTTGTAGGTTTGCAAGATTATTAAAATTTAACAAAAATTATTGATTTACTTTTTATTAACACTGGATTGTGTTTACTTTAGTTCAAGCTGCATGAAAGCTTTTTTCTGTTTTATTTAAAAAAAAATAAAGTGAAATTCAAGTATATTAAATCCCCTTGGTGTTTTGTTGTTTTGCTTTAAAATGTTATCTAGACTCTGCAGCATTAGAAACTCGGGGAAATGGATTTTTATAAATCATTTTCCTTTTTCTTTGTTTATAGAAAGGGAGAAAAAAGCAAAAAAAAAAAGCAAAAAAAAGAAATCACCTTTAACTTAACATAAAAGATACCTGTCAGAAAAACATGAAATGTCGCATCAGGTGCTTAATCTTAAAGTTTTCATTCTATTTCTATATCCCAAAGCCTGGCAAGAATGCTTCAGTGCACTGAGTTTGGAAAGTATATGTTTTCATATATGTACGTGAGAGAAAATGACTTCCTTTTTAACTCGTGAATAAGACAGGCTAAACTTATTTACAGTAACTTTATCTAATGGTCCGTGGATGAGGGCTTTTATGCAAAATAGGCAAGAGACTTGAATTAACTCTTCACATTGGCTGCACATTGGATGTCCAGGCTTCAGCAACATGTGGTATTTTATTATATAAACGAGTGCCAGAAATTCAATTTCTATTTAACACATTTCAGGATGCATCCATGTCATCTGTGCAGCATTAAATGGAAATTTTGCGGTGATGCTGTATTCATTGCCACAAAAGACAAATAGAAATTGTTTATTCTTTTGTTTTGAAACCATTTTTTGCCTCTTCTGGGAATAGTTGATTAGTTGATGAAGGTAAAAATGGACATTATGGCTCTTTGATTTGTGACAAAAAGATTTGCTAGAGGATCGCTTTGTAGCCGCCTCTTTTATTCAAAGTAAGAAAGATAATTGTCATTGGACATTGACAGCCGCGTTGTTTTTTTTCTGTCATTCTCAGGAATTCATTTCTAGAGGCAGATGGAAGCCCTGGGCCTTTTAGAGAGCAGGCACTGGATGAATAGATGCAGATCTGTGGGTAACTTTGGGGATTTGAGAGGCTGTAACCCAATTATGCATTGCACAGATGCAGAAACCGAGGCTTGGGGTCAGTAACCCAGGGTTGTATCACTGGGGTTGGGACTCGAACCCGATTCTTCCTGATTCTTCATCTAGTACTCTCTAATATTGAAGCTATTAGTAGTCAGTCAACATTTATTAAGTGCCTGCTGTGTGCCAGGCACAGTATCAAGCATTGGATACACAAAGAAAGACAAAAAAAGACTGGGAGAGCTCCTAGTCAAAGGGAGTAACCAACAATTTGCAGACAGCTGTATACAAACAAGCTGGTTGAGGGGGACAGTTGGAATAATGGAAAGACTTCTCCTAGAAGGCAGGATGTTAGGTGTGAGGGAAGCGAGGGGCTTGGGACGAGGAGGGCAGGCGTCAGTCAAGGGAGGGCTTTGTGCCTAGAACAGTGAGGAGGCCGGAGGGAGGATCACAGGGTGTCCAATGGGAGGAGGTGTAAGAAGTCTGGAAAAGTGGAGCTTTGACTGTTAAACAGAGGGTTATGTGTGTGATCTGGAGTTTCTGGAGACTACTGAGTAGGGGGATGGCATCTCTTTGCCAGCTGAACCCATCGGAGAGAGGGGACAGTCGAGGTAACTGGCCCATCATTGGCTCGTGGAGTGGCCCCAGGGATGAGGGCCTGCCCAGGGTGGTGGGACCATGTGGGAGAGATGTAATGGAGGTAAAATCCCAGGCTTTGGCAAGAGATGAGCTCTGTGGGGCCAGAGAGAGAGGAGGAGAAAGGGCCTGAATTGAGAGTCTGCTCTTCTTGGGGTCAGTGGGAGGGACCTAGGAAGGGGCGAGCAGAGGGAGGTCAGCTTGGGGCCTGTTGGGCTTGATGTCCAATGGAGGTGGAGGCTGGTGATCCTTAGGGAGGTCAGCACTGTGTAAGAAGGACCAGGGTGGGCCTGATAATTGGGAGTGGATGGTCACCAGGAGAAATCCTGAGATCAGGCCGGAACTCTGGGACTGGGGCAAGATCGTCAGGAGGAAGGAGAGTGTCCAGGAGAAGAGAGCGGCCGTAATGCGTACATCGGCCGGGAAGGAGGCAAGGTTAGAACATGCCAGTGGGTGAGCCGGGAAGAGACCTTCAAGAGAGTGAGGGGGAAGAATGGGGAGACCCTGCCTCTGGAATAGCCTTCTCTGGGAGGGGAGGAGGGACCCGGGAGATGGCCAAATCAAACGAGTGATCTGGAGGATGTTGTGGGCTGCTGTGGCAATGCAGCGGGCCAGCTGATGGGAAGAGATTGAAAACAAGGCAGTGTGAGGGAAGTCTGTTGGAGAAGAGGGGATGCACTGGCTGGGAATCTTGTATGTGTAGGGAGGTTAGCCCTCGGGTGCAAGGGCTCCCTCTTCTAATGTGGGGCTGGGGGAAGGAGAAGAGGCAGCTCCGTGTTTTCAGTAAGAATTGGTAGGATTGTCCATCGATAGCTAATCAGCTAGAAATCCGAGATTCCATAGTTGGCAGATGAACCTTGGTCAGGAAGGTTTGCCTATTGTAACTTGGAAGTCTCTCATTTTAGAGTTTTGTGTAATTTTTAAAAAAGGATTGAGAATGATTTGCATACTGCCCTGGTCCTGCCATTTTTCACTTAAATTGGCTTCTGGACTGTCGTGTAGCCATTTCTAAAATGACCAGTATTTTTAACTTTCTATTTTTATGTCAAATAGAATGACACCAATCCAAGCTACTTGGAACACGTTGTTAAGTTGGATCTGTGGAAACCCAAAGGCATCCTTATCCTCCATGGGTTGGTCGTCCGCTCTTTCCTCTGCTGTTTTTTTCAATCCCCTCTCCCCTAATTCTTGACTTCTGCTACCAAAATTCCTGTTCTTAGTGGCAGTCTGTCTTCTCGGCCTGTTCGCTTGCTTTTAGTCCCCACGAGAAGCTGGGGCAAAGGTATCCTGGAGCCCTGAGCTGCTTTTCAGTGGCCATGGGAGGGAGTGCCCCAAAGAGCATCTTTTTGTCGTAGTCTGATTTCAGTGAGGTGATGATGGCCTGCTGAGGAAACTGCCTCTAGCAGGACAGATCACTGTAGGGTGGGCAACTTGTGATCTTGTCTTCTAGCAGTGAATGAGGCTCTTGGAGATCTGGACCAGCGGAGACTTGAATCCAGGTCTTCCTGACTCTTGAGGATCGGTTTTTAGCCGCTTTACTAGAATGTCCCTCAAAGACACGGGTCATGAGAAATCCACAAAACCCACATGTGTCATACAACTACCTCTGACTTGACCCACCCTATCTTCTCTCACTGCTGGTGCGGCCTCTTTTTCCCTTAAAGTTCAAGGTGTCAGGAATGCACTTTTGCCATTTGTAACCTCTTCCCTTCCCCAGCTCCTGTCAAAACTTGGCTCAAGAGTTGCATCCTCGTGCTTCTTTTCCTGAATTCCAGCTGTCAGAGGCGCTTCCTTCCCCTGGGTCATGTGGCATTTCCTCAGCATTTTGCTTTTATGTTGTCCACCCTCGTCCTCCACTATTCCCAGCCAGACTGTAAGCCCCTTGAGAGCAGAGGCAGTTTTACTTTTATCAGGACCCAGGACAGTGCCTGGCATCTAATAGGTTTTTAATGTTTTCTGGTCGTTCGGATTGGATCAAAAGAAACTGCCATGTCGCTACATTAATTATGAATGTGTGTCTTTGTGTGTGCGTGCGTGTGTGTGTGTGTGTGTGTGTGTGTGTGTGTGTGTGTGTGTATTTTACTTTCTAAAAGCTGTTGACCTTCCAGGTGCAACGGAAGCGCTTACGCTGCCATGTTTCCCCCTTCCGTTCTTTACCTTGTTGCAGGCTGCTGAGTAGCCTCTTCCAGAACAGGTTTTAGTATGAACAGACAGACATGGCGGGGTGTGGGCGTCCGGCTCCCTCCCAGGCTGTGGCCTTGGCTCCTTCAAGTCACTCACAGCACAGAGATGATGGTTTGTCCCTGTCCTTCACAGGAGGAAGAAAGCGAAGAGGAGCCCAAGCTCAGGTACGAGCGACTCTCCAATGGGGTGACGGAGATTCTGCAGAAGGACGCCGCCAGCTGCCTGACGGTGCATGAGAAGGTATGGACACTCTGGGGTTGCAGGGGCTCCGAGGCTGTGGGGGGTCTGAGGTTGTGGGGGCTCTGGGGCTGAGGGGGCTCTGGAGGCTCCAGGATCACAGGCATTTTGGGGCCTAGGGGGCTCTAATATCATGGATCCTCCAGGTCGTGGTGCCTTGTTCAGGGACCCTCCCGCCTCCTCCCACCTTTTCTGTTGTCTCTAGCAGACTGTAAGCCCTTTGAGAGCAGAGGCGGTTTTATTTTGTTGGGCATAGTCCCAGAAAGTAGAGAAGGAGGCTGGCCCTGACTGGGGACCCTGCCACTTGCTTTCCACAGGGGGTCAGATGAACACAGACAGATGGTCAGGTCCTGTGCTAAGCCCTTTACAAGTAGTTTCTCATTTGTTCTTCACATGTTGTTATTTCCATTTTACAACTGAGGACTCTGAGGTGGAGAGATGCTTTGTCTAGGGTCTCGTGGCTGGTAAGCCTCTGGGGCTGGATTGGAACTCAGGTCCTTCTGATTCCAGGCCTGGTGTCCTCTCCACTGTTCTACCCATCGGGCTGCCTCTATGTAGTCTCAAGTAATGGGATCCAAGAGGCACCTTCAAGGGATGCTCATTCCTCAGTGAGCAGCTCTGTCCCGGTTCCCCTCCCAGACTCCCTTCCTTTGCTCATTGGCTCTGAGAACTCTTCATGGTTCCTGTGGATTCAGGGCCCACTTGTCTGCACATCAGCCCACTGACCAAGAGGCGGGCTCCTGATCTGGATCTCAGTCCCGCCAGTCCCTTGAACTTTAGACCCCCTCCCTCTACCTGTGCCCTGAGCATCTCCATCCCTGGATGCCATGCTGGCACTTCCCGCAGGACGTGGCCAAGCACCAGCTTTCTGTGGAGCTGTGTGGGACAGCAGCCAGCCCTGCTCTTGGGCCAGAGGACCAGGGCATAGATCCTGTTGCTGTCTCTGCCCAGGGGATCTTGGACAAGTCACCCCACCTTTTGTTTATTTGTCAACTAGGGAAGTTGGATGAGATGGCCTCTCCGGGATTTTTGAGCTCTTCCCCATCTCCTCATCTGCCCCTTTTCCCTTCTCTGTTAACAATTTGAATTGTCCTGAAAGTTTAAACAGAGATAAAAGTTATCATCACAGTGAAATCATGAAACATTTTAAGAAGGGAGAGAAGATTGAAATGAAGGAAGTTACATTTTGAGTTTTGTTGATCATTTTAATTATAGCACTTTTAACTTTTGCCTTTTAACTTAATTGAATCCCCTCAAGTGATACATGCAAGCAGGAGAGTTTCTAAAATAAGGAGTTGTACTTGTACACTAGGAGGAGGGAGAAAATTGGGCTTTCAGATTTACAGCCGTGTGTGCACCGCTCTTCCTATTCCATTTTGCACGGAAAGGCCCATCTCTGTTATTTGTTCTGGAGAAGAAAAAAAAATCAAATGAAAATCTCAAGGGATGAAAGAGTTTGACATTCATCAAAAAATCTTAGATAGGTGTTTCTTTTTTTTTTCTTTTTTTTTTTTAAATTCATTTTTCCAAATTATCCCCTCCCTCCCTCCACTCCCTCCCCTTGATGACAGGTAATCCCATACATTTTACATGTGTTACAATATAACCTAGATACAATATATGTGTATAAATACCATTTTCTTGTTGCACATTAAGTATTAGCTTCCGAAGGTATAAGTAACCTGGGTAGATAGAAAGTAGTGCTAACAATTTACATTCACTTCCCAGTGTTCCTTCTCTGGGTGTAGTTATTTCTGTCCATTAGATAGGTGTTTCTTGAGGTACCATTATTCACTTTTGTAAAGTTCTATTGAGTGCAGGACTCCGACTTATTCATCTCCAACTTAAGAAAATGATATATCTTAACCCGAATGTTCACAGATAATGCTTAAACAAAAGAAATGCCTTGTCAAAAGTTTTTATATTTTTCTTTTTCCTTTTGAAGTCTAATACCAAAAAGGAAGAGAATTTCCATATACATTGGGGGAACCCCCCACCCCCAAATAAAAAGAAGATTGTATGTAAAAGTTTTTCCCAGTATGCAATTCTACATTTCTATAAAAACTATTCTGCTTATCTTTTCATCTTTACATTTTTTGTGTGTGTGTATTTTTTTTAAATGTCTTTTATGGCGATGGAAGGAGACATCACTAATTCTAAACCTCTTTCTCCCAAACTTCCTATCTCATTAAAAATGAAGAGAAAGAATTTAAACAGCTACTTGTCACAAAGAAGCATAGGAAAGCAAAATTAATCTACATGGTAGTCATGTCCAGAAATGCTTCTCTCTTCTTCTTCTCGAAGTCCATCCCTTAATTACAGGTCCATTGGAGACACAAATGGTCATAGTTTTGATCAGAGTTTGTAAGTCTTTCAAAGTTGTTTTTATTTACAGTATTGTCCTTGTATAAATTGTTCTTCTGCTGATTTAATTCCTGTTCGTACCACAAGAATACATGTACTCAGGATTCTTTGAAATCATCTCTTTCATCATTTCTGACAGTGCAATAGTATTCTATTACATTTGTACACCACAGTTTGTTCAGCCATTCCTCAATTGATGGCCACTCCCCTAGATTCCAGGTCTTTGCTTTTGTTTTTCCTTTTAATCCTTTTTCAGGCTCAAGAAATTTATTTTGTGTGCAGCTATTCCCCCGTCATTTTTACCTTCCTTTATAACCCTCACTTCCCAATATTTGCTTATTTTCTTGTTGGATTTTTTAAATTAAATTTTTTTAATCAATCAATGACAGTCCATCTTAACCCTTGCTTTCCCCTCATCAAGTTAATGGAGAGACCTAATTTAGAAAAAAAAAAAATGAAAACACCTGTTAAAAACACATATAATTTCACAAAACAAATTTTCACATTAGCTTGGTCTTAAAAAATAAGGTCTCATTCTATATTTGAATCTTCCCTATTAGGAAATAGATAGCATGTTTCATAGGGAATCTTGGTTGATGATTGTGCTGATCAGAGTTTCCAAGCCTTTCACAGTTAATTGTTTTTATAGTTTTATTGCCACTGAATAAACTATTCTTTTTTTTTTTTTTTTTTTTCCTGAGCCTGGAGTTAAGTGACTTGCCCAGGGTCACACAGCTGGGAAGTGTCAAGTGTCTGAGATCACATTTGAACTCCGGTCCTCCTGATTTCAGGGCTGGTGCTCTATCCACTGTGCCCCCTAGCTGCCCCTGAATAAACTATTCTGATTTTGTTCACCTCACTCAGAACAGGTTCATACAAGTCTAATTAGATTTTTCTCAAATGATCCCCTTCATCATTTTTTACAATATAATAGTATTCCATTACATTTATATACCATAATTTATTTTCCCATTCCCCGATTGATGGATATTTCCCTAATTTTCAATTCTTTACCATTACAAAAAAGACCTGCTATCTGTCTGTCTGTATGTCCTTAGTTAGAGTTTGTTTTGCTTAGAACAAATCCACTCCTTAATATAATCTTCCCTTTTATTCCCTCCTCTTCCTTTTCTTATTTCTTAGTTTTGAGTGAAATATATTTTTTATCCATTATAAAATAAAATATATTTTATATTTAAAAATAAATGTATTGAAAAAGATTGAAATGAAGGAAGTTACTTTTTGATTTTTGTTGATCATTTTAATTATAGCACTTTAACTTTTGTCTTTTAACTCAACTGAATCCCCTCAAGCGATACATGCAAAATTTATATAAAATATAAATATATAAAATTTATATATTTTACCAGCAGATTGTTTTCTTCTCCACAACAAATAACAAAAAGATGTTGTTTTTCATTCCTTTCGCTCCATTCTCAGATGAGAGTGAAGTTCAGATATCTTTTGGTCCTCTTACCCTTCTTCCTTGACTTTTACTTGTATGTTCCAATTATGAGAGAAAATATTTTCCATCCTTCCTCTGTAACCCAAGGTATTTTTTCTTACCTTCCCTTTAAATCCTTTCAAGTTGATCTAAAGATAATTAAAAAAAACCTCTCAAGCTCTATGACTAATTAGACAACCGTTGTGATTCCTGATGATGATAATGATGATGATGATGACGATGATGATAAGGTTTTGAAGGGAAACATTTATCATCTTCCCATATTCGAAGGTAAACTATTTGTTTTGAGTCCTGATTTATGATTCACTCATATTTACCTTTTAATATTTTTATTGTCTTATGTTTGTACTTCAGCTTTTATATTCAGCTTTGGTCTTTTCATCAGGAATTCCTGAAAGTCTTCTATTTTATTCAAGATCTGCTTTTTCCTATTTAGGATTATTCTCAGTTTTTCTGAGTAAATTATTTGTGTTATCACCATATATTCTTTGCTTTCTGGAATGGCATATTCCAAGCTTTCTAATCCTTTATTTATTTATTTTTATCTTTTCCCCACTCCTTTATAATTGGTTGCCAAGTCATTTATCATCTTCATTGAGCCCCTGGAACTTGAATTCTTTTTTCCTTTCTGGTTGTTTGAATTCTTGATTTATCTTAGACATGGAAGCTGTGGATTTGGGGTATAATTTTTTGGAAGGGTTGTTGGTTTTTTTTTTTTGTTTGTTTGTTTGTTTGTTTTTTTTTTTTTTTGAGGTTTCAGCAGTGGATTCTTTCCACTTTCCATTTTACTCTCTAAGCTGAGTTAGTAGTTTTCTATTGATGATTTTTAAAAATATGTTATCTAGGCTCATTATTTCATTATGACTTTTATGTAGTCTAATGATTCTTAAATTATCTCCCCTGAATGTATTTTCCAGGGTTGTCATTTTTACAATTAAATACCTTACAGCTTCTATTTGTTCAGTCTTTTTTTTTTTACTTGGGTTAATGATTCCTGTTTTCTAATGGAGTTATCTTCTATTTGGGTATTCTAATATTCAGGGAGTTTTTTCTTGAATAGAGTTTTATACTTCTTGTTCTAAGCTTTTCCTTTTCTAGTTTTTTACCCTATAGCTCTCATTTCTTTTCTTATTTTTTTCCTCTATCACTATCATTTCATTTATGGAAACATTTTTTAAACTCTTTAATAAAAAACAAACAACTTTTGCCTCATCGGTTCTAGAAGTTCTAGATGAACATATGTCTAAACCCTACAAAACCTTCTTCAAGGCTTTGTAGATATTTACAGTCATTCTTTTTTGAATTTGTCTTGAACATTTCTTTCAGCAGAACTTTTTTTAAATAGCTTTTTATTTTCAAAGTATTTGCAAAGGTGGTTTTCGACCTTCACCCTTGCAAAACCTTGTGTTCGAAATGTTTCTCCCTCCCTTTGTTCCACCCTTCTCCCCTAGACAGCAAGCAGTCCAGTATATGTTAAACACGGCCTAGCTTCTTATGGCGGGGCTCTTTTTGGTTTGCTTGTTGCTTCATTCTTACTTCTGAGATCAGATTTTGTGTTTGGGGTGGGGTCGATAGCTGGGCTGGTGCTTTGGGGGATTGCTGGGTGTTGTTATCACTGGGAGCCCACCAGCTGCCGGCCTTCCCAAAGTGATCTGATTTCTGCCCTGGTGGCTGAGCTCTCCTTGTTCCTGACCTGGGTTTGGGTCCAAGTCCCCTGCTCATGAGCTTGGTTGAGTAGACAGTTCAGTGACCATCAAGCTGGGGGAAAGCTCTGCAGGTTCAGACGGACACAGCTGCAGTTCCTGCCAGGCTTGAACTGAGACCTGCTCCTTCTGGGTTCTAAGCTGGAGAGACGTTGTGTCCTTTGGAACTTGCACCTTTCTTAGTAGCCAGTGCAGGGTCCCTAACCATGCCTCACCCTCTGGGTCAGTCAGTCCTGGCTCCGACATGGAACTGGGTGGTGAGCTGGCAGCTGGCAGCCAGTGCTATGACCTACTCCAGGGCGAGCCCCTCCATGGGGGACCTCCTTTTGTCCTGGATCTTTGTATGCTTGAATACCCCAAATGACCTTTTCTGGCCATACACCTGTCTACCTATATCGACCTGAGCCAGAGAAGTGACTCACTGTGAATTTCTTCTTAGATTTTAGTCTGGAGTGTTTTCATGATCAGGGTTTCTTAAATTTTTCTACTTATAACCTTTTCTCCTGAGAAATTTTTACATGACCCCTGGATATGTAGGCTTACGAAATAAGTATACAAATCATACGTTAACTGATCTTAAATTATAATTTAATTGCCCTTACCTTCAGTTACGCATTCCCATATGGGGTCACAACCCCAATTTAAGAGAGCTTCCTAGTTAACTTGTCCTTTATATGCATAGTACAATATTTCTGATTGGAGCCCTTTGGAATCAAAAAGGGATGAGTAGTTTTCATTTTCTTATTTATCATTCAAATTTTAAAAACTATTTTGGAAATTAAAGAAATTGTTTTTGTAGAAAATAACTTTTAAATTTTCAGTTTGTAGGAGGCCCACAAAACAGTGGAAATACAAAAATCATCAGTAAGCTGAAATGTGGGAGGGTAATGCAACAAAGCTTTTTATGTACCGAAGTTTTTGATTTTTTTTTTAGAAAAATGAGAAATGTTTGTAGGGCACATCAGTATTATTCTATACTTAGAGCATAGTGGTGTTTGAGAAATCGGCTTTTTCCCCATCTGGGGAAAGTGGGGGAGTGGAAATGAGGGTGGGGTTTAGTTTTGACTGTTAGGACAGACTGCCTCTTGCCCAAATAGACCCTCTCAAAGTAGCGCTGCGAAATCTTGCTGACGGTTAAGCTAAGTATCATCAGGACATAGTCTGATGCTCCTAATTCTGGTGAGTTAATTGGGTTTTGTAGCGACCATCCCGATCTGGTTTGGATCTTCAGGCTCCTGCCCCACCAGAATGCTCTCCCCGTCGGCCCCAAGTGCTAAGGCATCATATTTTCACCAGGCTTGCTGTCTGCCCTGGATGACTAATCGTCATGACACCTGGTGCATTCAAGCAGGCCTTGTGCACTGGAATAGTCATACCTAGTTATGTCTGCACACCTGATGTTTTATTAACCAGTATTGATTTTTATACCCAGGGGACTTTTTTCTTCCTGAAAAAAGGCAACCTTGCAGGAGTGAAAGGCATTGCAGGGGATGAATTTCTAATGAACCCCTTCTTTTCCTTTTTTTTTTTTTTTTTTTTTTTTTTTTTTGACTCCTCTTTAGTGGAGCTTCATATTTTAAGTGCCCAAGCTGAAATTTCATTTTAAGCAATTCCATTTTGATAAATCCTTTTAAACCTTGACTTTCTGTAAGGTTATTTTTTAAAGATTGTACTGCTTGACTGACATGCTTAGCAGTGCCTGTAAATTTGAGCATTTCATTATAGGTTGCAATGAAGCATGCTTACATGCAGCGAAATACTGAGAATTTAGGGGCTGAGACCACTGGAAGAATGCTGAGGAAAATAAAAGGCGGCGAGCTCTCTGGGGTAGCCGAGCCATCCTGAAGTTTCTTCTGGTTGACTTAGGGTTAGTTCACGGAGGTCAAGTCCCCATGGTATACTTGCCTCTCATTGCCTTCCCTGTACACGCCAAATAGATGTTCTCTTCGACAGTAATTTTGCGATGCACAAAGACCTTGCTTTGTAAGGAGAAAATGGAGATATACCCAGAGACTGACTTTCTGAGCTGTGCTCTAATGACAACTGACTACAAATCTATCTGTGATCCTTTTTATCTTGAAATTTTTTGGGGGGGAGAATGAAAGGAGCGGGGGGGGCCCATTGGAAAATGATCCACGCAAAGCTTTGTCTTTTTTCAGCTTTTTCTCAAGTGGCTGCCCAAAGCTGGCGAGTAAAGGCTTTGTAACGGGCTTGGTGATCATCCTTTTGTGTGATTGTTTTTGTGTGCGTTGGGCCCCGCGTCTCCCTTCACGCTGCATTTTAAATTTGCTGCCACAGACCATCAGGCATTGTGTGTAGACTGCAGACATCCCATTAGGTGTCAGTAGATGAGGGTCCTCATGACTCATTCTGACAGTCAGCTTGCACTATCGCAATAATAGGAGCTGCTGGCTCTGTTCTGTCATTTCAGGGAAGCTCAAACAACCCTCATCCAAAGGGTGCATTTGCTTGACACGTTGCTAATCATTTACCCCTTAAGTAGCTTGACTTTCAGACTGGTTTGCTTAACGTGTGTTAATCCTGTGTTGATTAATTGACCTTTCTGTTCTTCTTACAGTTTTTGGCACTGGGCACACACTATGGCAAGGTTTATTTGCTCGACGTCCAAGGAAATATCACTCAAAAGTTTGACATTGTAAGTAGACCCTATCGATGGCCATTCACGTACTAAACTTGATATTATACATAAAATCATAATAAAGCTTTAAAATGTCAACATTTTATAAATGTATTTTGAATTTCAGGTTTGATCACTTAAAGAAATGGATTTTAGCAACAATTTCTATGTCCTGTGACTGCATGTCTGCCTTTCTTACAGGAGATGTAGAAATCTTATTTATATGGAGTTCACTGAAGAGAGAATTCCCTCTGTCCCAATTACCTTAAATAACTTTTCTATAGACACGTACAAACAGGGGCTGTTTACATTGAATCCCATTTAAATGCCTTAATGTAGTTATAGTCAACCATTTGATTTTAAATAGAGTTTGTTTTCAGTTGTCTCGTGTGTATGTGTTAAGATACAAGCACATAGTGTTTGGATAAATAAAAGAAAAACATCTTACATTTCTGCTAGCAAATAACAGTCCTAATTTACATACTTCAGGGGGATTCATAGCATCCTAAAGGTACGAGCCCACTCATTAGCTGACTATTGTCGATTGTTAGTGCCGTACCCTATCGTCTCATCGAGATGCCAGATGTAATTGAAAATTGATTGATTACCTTGCTAGTTCAGTTTATCTACTCCATATATATAAAGCTAATATTTTATGTGAATGTTTGGAAGCTTGGACTCTTAGGGGATTGTATTGATTGAAGGAGAAGAACTGGCCTGGTATGATATTGTGGTTCATGGAATCATTTAGGCTGAATGAAATGCTGAACTCAGAGCTGTATTCTGCTATCTTAAGATGCATCTTAACAACATAAAAAACTTGCACGTATACCTGAGTGTGTGGGGGCAGTTTGAAAGTTATTGGCTTATGAAATAAGAGCTTGTCCTGAGGGGAAGTCATTCGGTAGGAGTGCAGTGTCAGCACTTGGAAGCGACCCAGCCTGTCACTTGGGCTGTGTGTTCTAAAGCTGACACTGGGGAACGGATCCCTTCAATTTTGAGAAATCTAATTATTACGTTCCCAAATTGCATCATCATTACTCTGCGTTCCAGGTTCTAGGGCCTTTCTTTATAAAAGGGCCATTGCATAGTCTCAGATTATGGTGCAAGAATTGTCATAAAACTCTTCCGGTGCCTTATGCTCCCTTTTCTGAGACCTTTCAAGTCCCAACTTTGGGAAGAAGTCCATGTGGGGCTTCTTACTAGGGTGGCTTATTTTTGTCTCTGCTGGCCCAGGAAGTGCCCAGGAGAGGACTGAGTCATGGAGAGGGTGCTTTCTGAGTGCCAGTAAATTACAGACAGAAAAGGCAAATAAAGGGACCATAATTTGCTTGATGTAGAAGGTACGTTCTACACCTGGAGACACTTTCGTGCCCATTAAGTCTTGGAATACTCCAACTAATTCTTTCATTAATAGGTTTAGATTCCTTGGGAGAAATGTCTGAAGGAAACCTTAGTTGCCTTAAAGCACAGGTTCCCCACTGGCAGTTTGGGATGTATGGGATGCTCAGGTAGGCATAATGGCAGATCGGCTTCTTTGTATTAACGGGCACTAGAGGAGTACCAATCCAGGCAGAGAGGACCAGGAGGGTGTCAAGTCCAAATCTGGTGGTCAAGTTAATTTAGACTGGTGTCGAGGCTCCATCCCTGGTTTTAGCACTCTGCGGGGCTGCCCCCCTTGTTATTGGCAGGTGCTGCTCTGGGCCAGAAAAGTCAAATACTCCCACCTCAGGGAGCTTAGTTTGAGGGAGGGGACATGGGCCTTGTTGTACGAGAGGCTGTGGAAAGAGGGTGGATTGGGAGCCTGAGCACCTGGCTTCTGTTATTTTCCATTAGTTTTGCTTTTGGCTTCAAAGTGATCCAAAGAGTGTCACGGTCCCCAGAGCTGGTTACAGCTCAAGTTGAGTTGAGTGGAGGCAGGGTCAGATACAAAGAGCTAGACTTTGCCAGGAATCAGTCTAAAAAAGGAGGTAGAACAACATAGTGAATAAGGACAAAGTAAGGGTTTGTCAGTCCTGCGTTCTAATTGAGAATGAGGGATCAGTCCATGAGTTAGTTGGAAGAAGAGGCAAAGAGAGTGAGAAGTGATAGGAGTCTTGAGTTGATTCAGTCATGTGGAGGATCAGTATACACAAAAATTTAATTAGTGGAAAATAAGTGGTTCTTTTTCTGAATGTTCTTGATTATTCACTCAGTCCAGTAAAATGTTTTGAGCAAGCATTCCAATATGTGTATAGTTATTACTTGTAAAAATATTACATATAACTAATAGCCCAAAATAAAAACTAAAAAGGGTAAAATAACAATGTAATGAAAAGGATTTTTAAGTGATTTAAAATTTTTTAATGGTGTAAAAAACCTTTTTTGCTGAGAGCAATTTTATATATATATATATATAAAATTGTGTGTGTGTGTGTGTGTATATATATATATAAAATTGCTTTCAGCAAAAAAGGCTACTTTATACATGTATATGTATATAATATCATTCATTTTTAAAAACTTTGCTTCTTAGCATTGTGATAAAGCACTTTGAAAGTCTATATTTTGAATGTTTTAAAACCAATACATTTTATATGTTTTTATATCAACTCTATATCCCAGCAATCCTTCTGCTTCTCTCAGTACACCATCCCCCCCATTAAACACCAAAAATGTACAACAAAGCTAGCCAGTGAGGGGGCAGAAGCAAGATGGGGAATAGCAGAAAGAAGTACAATCCAGGTCCTCCATTACAGCTATTCCATGAAGGTCCAGAAAATTATCCAGACCAAGTTGTCCTTGGGAAGTCCAAGAAAACATCCCAGGAAGTCATTTTCAGCTCTGCTCAGCATAAGGGGACAGAGAGATCCCTGCCCACCTAGGATGGGGCCTGGCCAGGGTGTGGCTTGTGGGTTGCCATGGAAACTACAAGAGGATTGAGGCTATGCACTAAGGCAAGAAGCAGTCCCAGGTCTAGATTGATGGACTTCAGCTTCTTGTGAGATGCAGGGTAGAGAGAGAGAGAATCACACTCAGCAGATTTTAAGGAATCATCAAAGGAGACTGCCCAGATCTCTTAGAACAACAGAAAGCAAAATGGAAATGGAAAGTGTCCACTTATCACCTCCTGAAAAAAATTCATAGGAATATTTATAGCTAAACTCCAGTTTCCTGGCTGAAAAAAATTATACTGCAAGCAAGCAGAAAAAAGGACTTCAAATACTGAAAAACTGCAGTGAGGCTCACCTGTGGCAAGGCAGCCACCATTGTAGAAGGTCCAAGAGCTTGACTTAGTATATTCCAGAAGGCAGTCTTACAATCAAGAATTACTTACTAGAAAAGTTTGAGAATAATTACAAAAGGAAAAAAGTACATTGATTTCTATTGAATAGAGGATTTCCAGGAATTCCTGATGAAAAGAATAGAGCTAAAAAAAAAAAAAAAAAAAAAAAAAAAACTTTGAAATGAAAATTCAGGAGTCAAGAGAAACATAGAAAAGTAATTATGAGTGAATTATGACAGTAAGAGACTAAACACAGATAAACTGTTTACATTGAAAGAAATAATGTATACAACCCCTCTGAGTTCTGTTAATATCAGGGATCATAGAGAAAGAGTGCTTCTGTTAAAAAGGAATGGAAAGGAAGAGGCCTGAGGATAGCCGTAAGAAAGAGGAAGAATGGGAGTATTATCTCATAGACTTTAGGTATGCAAGTCAAAATCTATAAAATCCAGGAGAAATAGAGGTTGGAAAAGTGAGTGACATTTGGACCTTACTCTTATCTAAAAGATAGGAAGGAAGAATACAATTGCAAAAAATAAATTTCACTCAGTAGGGAGAAAAAGAAGGAAATATGAAACTTTTGGGGTGGAAGTTAAGGAGAATAAAACAGTTACTTATCTTGAGAGATTCGTCTTAAGCATAATAAACTCTAAGGAAGGTGGATTTCAAAGAAAGGTTTTAAAAGAAAAAGGATAAAAACTTATTATTTGGCTTTGCTTTTGGGAAAAAGAAGGGCAGAGTAAGCAGATTACACCAAATATAGAGCACTGATAGTAAATTCAGTTTTGTTCTCTCTTCACAATTTATTTTTTACAGAGAGAGGGCAGGAAATAAACAGGGAAATTATGATGTTCAAGAGAAAAACACCATTTACAATCATAACTGCAAATGGGAATGGGATAAACTTACCATTAAAATGGAAGAGAGTAGAAGAGAGTAGCAGATTGGATGAGAAAGCAACATTCAACAATATTGTTTCTAAGAAATATATTTGAAATAAAGATACATGCAGAGTTCAAATAAATGCCTAGAACAAAATCTGTTTTGCTTCGGCCAAATTTAAAGGCAGGAGTAACCATCATGATTTCACACAAAGCAACAGCCATATTAAACTTGATTATAGAGGTAAGTAAGGAAACAGGGTGGGTAGGTGTAAGGATGCGGTTCCCGCAAAACAAGAAAAGGGAATTGTAAGGGCCCTTTAAATGGGCAGCGCCACAGCGCAACAGGAGATTGAGTGGCCCAGAGGTATTCTCTGTGGATAGAGGACTGCCCTGTGGGTGGGATCTTGGCCATATTGAGATAGCTTTGTAATGGGTAACAGCTCTCTTGCTGGTTGGCTGTGTGTGTGACCTCATAGGCCCTTTATAAGCCCACTGCAGACAGCAGTTGCTCTCTTTAACCTGGCTCCCTAACGTGGGGTAGCTGAGCCAAGTGGATGGGTAGCTGAAAGAGGTAAGGATTTTGGTAGTGAACACGTGGGTCTTCAGTCCAGGTGTTCACTAGGGAACCAACAAGTCAGGGCATCAAGTCAGGGCATTATGTAAGTAGGTATAATAAAGGCTTTTAAGATTACACGTGGCTGTTCTTGAGTGTGCTACCAGTTATTAAACTATAGATTCAAGAAATCATGGCCAGAGACCTTTGAAGGCCTCAGAGGAGGCGAGCCAGGTAGAGTTGACACTGAAAAGGTCAGTGGTCAAAGGTACTCTGCTGGGCCTAGGACAGACGAGTAATTGTAACTGCCAGGAGGGCATGTTATAGGTAGGTAGCACAGTGGATAAAGTACTGGACCTGGAGTTAGGAAATGGCATCTTTTATGAGTTTAAATCTAGTCTCAGACACTGTATTCCCTGGACAAATTATGTAATCCTGTCTGCCTCAGTTTCACCATTTGTGAAATGACTGGAGAAGAATATGGCAAACTGTTTCATTAGTTTGCCAAGAAAACCCCAAATGGAGTCAGGAAGAGTCAGACACAACTCAATAACAACAACAGCAAGGAAATTACATTTTGCTGAAAGATACTGAAGGTAATGAATTAATATTGATGTATAAAATGGCATTACATCTAAATACATAAAGGAAAAGTTAAATGAATTGTAGAAATAGATAGTAAAATTACACTAATGAGTAAAATTACAGTAATTAGAAGTCTCAATTTACTTTTCTTAGACCCATTCAAAAGATAAAAAAGGGAAAGACCTGAATAGAATTTTTGAAAAATTAGATATGATAAACCTTTGGAGATTAATGAATAAAAATGAGGATAACATATTCCTTAGCTTTCCTGACACCTTTCACAGAAAGTATTCTCATAAATAAATGCAAAAAAGCAGAAATGTTTATAGATCATAATGCAATAGTTTTTACTCAATAAAGAAATGATGAGTAGATTAAATAACTTAATCCTGTTAAACAGGCATCTAAGAACAAATATAGAAACATCAATTTCATTAAAGATAATGGTAACATGACAATATGCCAAAATTTCTTGGACTCTGCCAGAATAATTTAGATACTTTTATCAATAAAAGAAAAAGTAAATTAATGAATTGGGCATGAAATTTTAAAACATATATATATATATATGTATATATATGTAAACTTTAAATATATATATATATATATATATATATATAAATCAGTAAATTAAGGCCTCTAATGCCAAAACAAAAATCCAGGAACTTAACTTAAAATTAAAAGCAAAAGAAAATAAAAACAAAAACTAGTTTTTTTAAGAAAATGCAAAATAGACAATTTCTTAAGTAATGGTTTTTGAAAAGAAAATAAGTTATCAGTATTAAAAATGATAAATTCACAGTGAAGAAAAATAATTAGAACCTATTTTGCCCAATTATATGCAAATATGAAACTGCCAATCTAAAAAAATGGATGAACATTAACAAAAACATCGAACATTCAGATTAACAGAACCAGAAATAAAAGACTTATTCCTAAGTCTTAGAAAAAGAAATTAAATAAGACAAGTGAATGACTAAGGGTACAAAAAACTTAGAACCATAAAAATTTACAAGTGATTTCTAGCAAACATTTATTTATTTATTTTTATTAAAGCTTTTTATTTATAAAATATATGCATGGGTAATTTTTCAGCATTGACCCTTGCAAAACTTTCTGTTTCAAATTTTTCCCTCCTCCCCCCCCTTTCCCCTAGATGGCAGGTTGTCCAATACATGCTAAATATGTTAAATCCAATATCTATATATACATATTTATATAGTTATGTTGCTGTACAAGAAAAATCAGGTAAAGGAAGGAAAAAAAAAAACTGAGAAATAAAACAAAAGCAAGCAAACGTCAACAGAAAAAGTGAAGATGCTATGTTGTGATCCACACTCAGCTCCCACAGGCCTCTCTGGGTGTAAATGGCTCCCTTCATCACTGAATAAGTGGAACTGGTTTGAATCCTCTCATTGTTGAAGAGATCCTTGTCCATCAGAATTCATCATTGTATAGTCTTGCTGTTGCCGTGTATAATGTTCTCCTGGTTCTGCTCATTTCACTCAGCATCAGTTCCTGTAAGTCTCTCCAGGCCTTTTTGAAATCATCCTGCTGCTCATTTCTTACAGAACAATAATATTCTATAACATTCATATATCATAACTTATTCAGCCATTCTCCATCTAATGGGCATCCACTCAGTTTCTAGTTTCTTGCCACAACACAAAGAGCTGCCACAAACATTTTTGCACAGGTGGGTTCCTTTCCCTTCTTTAAGATCTCTTTACGATATAAGCCCAGTAGTAACACTTCTGGGTCAAAGGGTGTGCACAGTTTGATAACTTTTTGAGAATAGTTCCAGATTGCTCTCCAGAATGGTTGGATCCATTCACAACTCCACCAACAATGTATCAGAGTCCCAAGTTTTCCACATCCCCTCCAACATTCATCATTATTTGTTCCTGTCATTTTAGTCAATCTCACAGGTGTGTAGTGGTATCTCAGAGTTGTCTTAATTTCTATCAAACATTTAAAGAACTATTAATTCTAGTATTAAAGTCTTTGAAAAGATAAAAAAGAATCCTTCCAAAGTCATCCTAAGATATAGTTAGGCTCTTGATATCTCAGCCATCAAAGGTCAAAACACAGAAAGAAAACTGTTGAACAATAAGCCTAGTAAAAATTTGAAAAAAACCAAAACAAAACAAAACAAAAAACATGAGGGAGATTCTAAAGCAGCATCCTGCAGAAGCAGCAAGGGAGAGAACCTGGGCCTGGAGTCAAAAGGATTTGAGTTCAAATATGGCCTCAGAAATTTACTGACTGTTTGGCACTGGGCTAGTCCCTTAAAGCTTTCTGCCTCAGTTTTCTCAACTGTAAAATGGACATCATAATAGCATGTAGGGGTTGGCATGAGCGTTAAAAGAGAATATTTGTAAAGTGCTTTAGCACAAAGCCTGGCATATAAAAAGTACCGTGTAAATGCTAGCTCTTGTTATGTCACATAGTTTATGCCCAATGGCCAAGGGTGATTTATAGAAAGAACAGAGAGCTGGTTTACCATTGGGAACGTTATCAATATGCTTGACTCTATTAGTACCAAGAACCAGAATTGTATAATATCAATGGAAGTAGAAAATGCTTCTGGCAAGTTCTAACAAATAAGCGTGTGAGGGCGAATTTGAATTCTTACTTTGAGGTCTCTCTGTCTTCAGTCCAGTGCTTTAGCCATATCATCTTGTAATAAGGTCAGGCTTATATTTTTCCCTTAAAGCAATCAATCCTTCTCTTTACATCTAAAAATGCCACTGGATTTCTCAATAAAAATCCACTTGAGTGACAGTAATCTTGGAGCTTATGATATCATACCACTGAGATTAGATCTCCTGAGGTTGCTCCTGTAACTCTGCAGGCAGGATGGGAGGAGGGATTAGAGGAGTGATCTAGTGTTTTATATCAGGACAGATCTGTTCTGTTAAATGAATAAAAAGAGTTAAAATACGATGGAGTATTTTGAACCTTATTATCCTAATTTAGGTAGAATTTATGAGAATAAGCAGCAGAGATACAAATTAACTAAGATATTTTAACCACATAGGTTTGAATGTTCCCAGATGAAAATATTCATAACTTGAAGACAATGTAGACTTAATTTAGAAAGCTTTTATAAAATTAATTACTGCTTGACCCAAACTCAGCCAGCAAAAAAGTCAAAATAGACCAAGTTGCTGAGAAAATTGTCATCATAGAGATCAATTTACATTGTCTTCATAATCATTTTTCCCCCTAAATACTCCATTATAAACTTTGAGATGATCTCATATTCCTGGGAAAAAACCAGTCTGGTTTTTAAATTAAGAGGATCATATTCTTAGAGAAGTTTCTTTCTCCTTGAACTTATAACTATATAACTGTGTAACTTCTAACTAAAATAATGTCTCTTGAAAGCCCACTCTGACCAGTTGGTGTGTCCATGTTGGGGAATGTTGAAATAGCCTTGAGGTTGGTCTCATTCAGGTACCTGAGGAGGGACAGAAAAAGCAGTTTGCTTACTGGGCTTCCCGCGGGTGGATCTTCAAGGTGGCACCTATGGGGACCGTATGCGTCAAAGCAGGAGCTAGTTGATAAATGCGGAGGGAATGGAAAGCAGCAAAAGCAAAGGAATTTACCTCAAGGGTGTTCTGGGAGTTTTACTGAGATCAATACACAGCTATTGAAGTCGGTCTCTCCAGAGGACACAATAGGCATGGGCCCAAGCTTCCCTTTCGGTTCCAGGTGTGAGATTTCAAAGGGCCCACTTTTGTATTGGGTAATGATGCATATTATTTTCATAGAAAATTAAGATTTTGGTCAAAGTTTGTATCTAATTCACGCCTGGACTGTTACAGGAGTGTCCCAACTTGTTCTCCCTGCTCTCTACTTTCCCCAACACTTCCCCTCCCTTTTTCTTTCATCTAGCCAGTATTGTATTACTAGATTTTTTTTTTAACTAAAACCACCTCTTTCTCATGTCACTTTCCTGCTAAATCATTTACATTGCTTGAAGGATAGAATATAAAATCTTTGGCACTGATTAATCAAGCACTCCTCCCATCCCCTTCTAGTCTTCTCATTCCTTCCCTACGGGAGCTCTCCTGCCCTTCAGACCCGTTTGCCCACTGGCACTTGGACCTGCCCGCTCTTTCATACTTTCTTGCTTTTCCCCTCCAAGATGCCCCTCTGCTGCTTGCTGCTAGACCATAGCCAGACCAGTCCCATCTTCTCTGAAGCCTTCCCAGACTGGACCCAGTGCCCATGAATCGATTGTCTTTACGGCCTGTAGTCTGTGGTGCTCGCTGCCCATGGTCCATGGCACTTGCTCCTGTCACATTCTGGCGGGTCCGGTTAGCTCAGGTGTGATATTCCCACATTTCACTTAATCCTCTCTGCCGTCAGGTTGTTGAGAGCAGGCTTGGAGGTTCCCGCGAGCGGTCACTAGACAGTCGCCCAGTTGTTACCAGATGTTTCACTCACACTTCAGAAGGTCCACGATCACTGCCCGTGTTCCTGTCACAGATGATGTTGGGCTCATCAGACTATTTTCCAAACTGCCTGTGGCCAAATGTAAAAAAAAAAAAAAAAAAATGAACCACCAGGCTGCTCACGCCTCCCCTTACAGAGACTGGTTCTCGATAACCTTCCTCCCAACTTGGCCTGCAGCCTGCTAGAACCCGGAACTGTTCGTGCTGACCCAGCCTTTGGGCCCCACGGTTCCCCTCAGACCAGGATGAGGTTTCCAAGGCAAGGGAGACATTGGACAAACCTCTTTTTGATTCATCAGGTTGGGCAAGCGAACAGCTCTTCACAGCCAGCCTTTGGAACCCTTTTCCTCGGCTGGGTCTGCATGCCAGACAATCCTAACCACTGTTTCCAGAATGAACAATTGGATTCAGCAAACATTTATTATGCACCTACTAATTTACTACTAATTTTTAAATTTATTAATTTTAATTTATTTTTTTTAATTTATTTTAATTTATTAAGCACCTACTAAGGTGAACAATTGGATTCAGCAAACATTTATTATGCACCTACTGTATAGGAGACACATCAAAATATAGCTATGATTTTGGAGAGTGAACTCATTATAGACAGAGACAGAATTAGAAAAAAATCTGAGATGGTATCGGAGATGGAGATCCCTTTTATCTCGCCTTTCTTGCTTCCCATTATTTTGCTTTGGTTCCTTGAGTTTGTCTGTTAACTCTGTCCTGGCCTCATTCACCAGGCCCCTTGGGGAGGGATTCCCTGTGTCACTAATGCAACCACTTGGATTTGGCAAACATTTATTATGCGCCTACTGTATAGGAAACACATCAAAATGTAGCTGTGAGGGAACTCATTATGGACAGACAGAATTAAGAAAAATCTGAGATGGAGATCCCTTTTATCTCTCTTTTCTTGCTTCCCATTATTTTGCTTTGGTTCCTTAAGTTTGTCTGTTAACTCTTTCCCAGCCTCATTCACCAGGACCCTTGGGGAGGGATCCCCTGTGTCACTAATGCAACCAGTTGGATTCAGCAAACATTTATTATGCGCCTACTGTATAGGAAACACATCAAAATGTAGCTGTGAGGGAACTCATTATGGACAGACAGAATTAAGAAAAATCTGAGATGGAGATCCCTTTTATCTCGCCTTTCTTGCTTCCCATTATTTTACTTTGGTTCCTTGAGTTTGTCTGTTAACCCTATCCTGGCCTCGTTCACCAGGCCTTTGTGGAGTGAATCCTGCAGATGCATGAAGTCAGCCCTTGCCCAGTACAACACAGTAGACAAAGGTAATTTTTTTTTTTTTTTGCTAGAAATACTTTTAAAACAAATTAAACAATTTCCCACTTTTAAAAACAATATAGTGAACAGAATTTAGTGTTTTTTTTGTGGGAACTCAAGTAGCATCATCGTCAAGAGCTTCAAGGGTTGTGAATTGCTTAGAGCAGTTTATTCCTCATCTGGTTGCGCCAGATTTGTCTACATTTTAAATTCTTTTTGCGCTTTCTTTCCCATTGTGAGACTGTCCCTTTCCAGGTCTTGTTGCTGTTAGATATGCCTGTCATCCCTTGCCTTCTTCCTCTTCTATTTTTCTAATCTACTCAGAACTGGGAAATGAGAAAACTAGACATGGTAAAATGGGATTTAAAGTCTAAGCAATTAGACTGTGAGTGAACATTCTCAGGGGCTCTTTAAGAGGATGCCTGGCTTGGGGGGGGGGGCAGTTATACCAGTGAGGACTGAGAGAAATGATCCTTCAAGTCAATGAGGCACAGTTTCACCCTGTGTGTTTTTAAGGTTTTCTTCTTTTTATTTTTCATATCTTTATTGCTTCTGCTTTGGAGGTTTGCTGTCTCTAGAAATCTAGGTGCACACACACTTTCACACTCACACACACACACACACACTGATGCACTCGAACTCACACACACACACTCTCACTCACACTCACACTGACACACTCGAACTCACACACACACTCTCACTCTCTCTCACACACACACATTCACACACACTCACACACACATTCACACACTCTCTCACACACACATTCACACACACTCTCACTCACACACACACTCATACTCACACACACATTTACACACACTCACACACACATTCACACACTCTCTCACACACACATTCACACACACTCTCACTCACACACACACTCATACTCACACACACATTTACACACACACACACACACACACAACACACACCCTCTCTGAGGTTTTTCCATTTTTTTCTTACACTTTCCCAGTCTGAATCATTTTAAAAGCTGTATTATTGGCTTTTTCTTTTTCCCCCACTGTGTGGTCCAAGTGTGGCACTTATTTTCACTTGTGTGGGAGTGTTCAGGAAAGGGACAGTTTCTTTTTTGAGTTCCATATTCTTTATTTCCCTTCCCTGAGAGGACAAACTATTTGATATAGGTCACAGTTGCTTTTTTAAGAAACAAGTATTTTGATAATTTTGACACTTTGTGTGCAAATAACCAACTCTTTTGTTCATTTCTGGAGATAGCGAGGGAAAGGAGAGCAGCTGTGGGGATCGTGAGTCCTTGCGAGTCATTGGGATCATGGGATAATTTTCAGCTCTCTATCTAGTCCTGGTCTTTGACACAAAGAAGCCGAGTCCCTCCAAGGTTAAGTGGCTGACCTGTGGCCATGTAGGAAGTAATTAGCAGAGGCAGGATTGGAATCCAACGGGGTACCTTGGCCCCCATGCTTCCCAGCGTCTCATTGTCTTTGTTCCCAGAATCCCAAGCTCCTCCCAGGACAGGGCCCTTGCCAGCCTTTGTGTCTTCATACTTTGCAGTTGAAGGCAATGTACAAGTACGCTCTAAGTGTACCTACAATTATAATATGGTCCTAAGGATCCTTGATGTCGGCTGCTGACCTGCAGCCCATAGTCCCTCTACTTCCCAAACCCCAAAACTCTTCTCAGTCATTTGCTTCAACAACCTTTCAATTTAACAACATCGTGATGGCTCCCTCGGCTTAACCTACTGTCTTTAACCACTTGTGCCCTCCCTCCCAAACTACCTGCTTTTCATTTGGTATCTGGGGCTGGAGGAATAGGAAGCATTTATTAAGCGCCTTCTATATGCCGGGCACTGTGCTAACCACTTTATAGCCCTCTCATTTGTTCCTCACATCAATCTTGCAAAGTACATTCTGCTATTATCCCCATTTTACAGTTAAAAATACTGAGGCAGGGGAGAACTGACATGTTCAGCTCGACAGAGGTAGGAAATGTCTGTGTTCTGTGTACACTCATAAGCTTGTATGGTCCAGAGGGTAGCTTTGCTCCTCTTATCCCTAGCGCTTAGCCCAGAACAGGCGCATAATATGTGCTGACTGGCTGGTAGATCACATTTCTAGTTTGAGTGCTAGTGAAAACAATGTGAACATAGGGCACGGCGGCAGGGTGGGTGGGCGGGCCCCCCTTCCTTCCTGAAACCAGCCGTTCTGCAGCGAATTGTTCGTTAATTTGGGGGAGGTGAGGAGAATAGCTGCAAAGGATAATGCCATGTTATAGGGAAGGAGCTCTCCTTTATAAAAATGGGGTTTTCTTGTTGTAAGTTAATATTTGGCCAGAGGGAGCTAAGAGTTTCTCTGTTATTCGCTCCCATAAAATTGTCTTCTCAGAAGTATTTGTGCCCATCTGTCCAGCCGTCCAGATCTGGCCTTGCACCAGGTGGCTCTGAAGGGGAAAGTGAGGCCGCCAGCCTCTCCCAGCCTCTCTGGCTTCATTCCAGTTCGCTGGCACACGTGGCGTCGCCTCCAGAATGTCAGACGGACGAAGGACAAACAGTAGTATCTGTAACAATGATCCTGGAGTTGGGATACTTTCCAAACCCCTGGTTCATGCAGGAGACCCTTCTCTGAGCTTATTCATCCCCACAGGACCCCAACTCTTTCTGACCCCAGGCTTCCTCCTCTCATGTGTCTTATGCTTCCCCGCCAGCCTCTCACGTCGAGGACGTGTACGGTAGCAGTGGGAGAGGCTGGGGGGCTGCATCGGGGGTCACCCCCAGGAAGCAGCCTCAGTAGGCGCCCGCTGTAGGAACAGACAGACGAGAATGGCTGGGCCACTTCCTCTTCATAAGATCCACTGTAAGGCAGCGTCTTTGTCATTGCACAATGTTATAATAACGAACACAGGTCTAGAGCTCATCTTCTCTATGTCCACCGTCTTCATTGAGGAGAAACAGGGTAATGCAGCCCGTGAGTTTTTATCCTTTTCAAACCATCTCCGTCCCCCAGGTTCCATTCATGCGGCCCAAACCTGCATGGTTACGTGTAAAACCCTTTGAGAGCTCTATGTGAAGGAGGCTGCTGTTTCTATCTTCAGCAACCGACTTTTCAACGTCTCCCTTAGAAGATGTGCCAGGTTGCAGAGGCGCTCATTTTGAAAGGGATGCTGGATGCAGGTATAAAGGAGAACTTTGGAAAATCAGAGTTAAGTGGGAGCATGACGTGTGAGATGGCCTTCTCCTGAGGCAGTTCATAGAATTGTCATGATCACCTCCCTTAGCTCCCGAAACAGAAGTATCATCTGAGGTCACTTAGAGTCCTTGAGCTGTGGGGCCTTCAGATCTTTCCATTCTCTGCATCTCTACATCTAGCTCAGATCAGCCCAGATAGCCCGTGATCCTTGTCCCCCTGGGGAGCACCTTAACAATCTGGGCCCCATCCTGGAGGGAGCAGGATGATGTTTGGGCATCAGGGATGACGCCACGAAAGAGCTCCTTGAGTGGAATTAGAAACAGGAGCAGTCTGTCTCCCGACAAAGACATCTCGCTCCCCCATGATGCTCGATTGTGACTTTCCTATCAGCATGGAGCAAATACTACTGGACATCATCAGGCGGGAAGCAGGGTCTGCATCTTTGGACATTGTCAGGATAGCCCTGCGCTTCCTCCTGCATGCAAGAGCCCGTGGTACCTGCCGGAGATTGATCGACATGCCCAGGGGTCTTGGGCACTGCCTGAGTCAGTTTTCTGCATTAGGGCTCAATGCTTTTTGAGTGACAAGATGTGTCAAATGAGTCAAAAACTACATAAGAAGAAAACCGCCTCTACTAACTCTACTGCTAAAAGATGAGCTCAGGGAGTCCTAGAAGCTTAGAGGTCATTTGGTCCACCCCCCTGCCTTAGTCACGAGTCCTCTGCACAGTAGAGCTGACAGAACACAGAGAGCACGCACGACCTCGTAGACCTCTCAGTCCGGTGTTGGGCAGCTCCTGTAATTGGAAAGCGAATAAAATGGTAGGTTTAGAACTAGAAGAGACCTGCGAGGTTTTCTGATCCAAGCCATTCATTTTACAAATGAGGCAGCTCAGGTCCACACAGGGGACCCCGTGGTTTGCTCGAGATCTTACTTCATGCTGGGGGCCGGGGCCAGATTTCCAGTTGCCTTTGGCTTTGTTCCCCTTTAGTCTGTATATAGAACATAGCTACTGTTTATAAATAAGAAACCTCTAGAAGTCTTCTTACCAAATGCACCCAGAGGCCCAGAAAGGAAAAGGCGACCTGGGAAGATGCCTCTCCTTACCTTGGTGCTTAAATGTAGGAAGTTTTGTGACTACGTCCTGCCTTGTGACAATGATGCTGTAATGGCTGGAGTGGACACAGTGGGTTGTATCTGAGCATCATCTGCTTTAGGGAGGATGCAGATTTGTAGAAGAGCTCACTTTGAAAACCCTTGGGGGTTAATTGTGGCTGCTACACCTGAAGTCAGCGGGCCAGGCATTCTCCGCGGGGAGGAAGCGGCCTTTGTAAAATGCCGAATGTGGCAGGGATTTTTTTTTAAGATTCTCTCCCAAATCCCGCACTTAGCATCCCTGACTTCTGGAAAACGTGCGTAATTCTACTTGGAGTGAGGCAGCTGAGGGGAGAGAGCAGTTCAGTGAGGAAGATCCACATTCAGAACCGGCCCCAAATAACTTACTGGTGCTGTGATCTCAAGTGGGGGCCTTAACCCGCTGGACGGGGGAAATCGCAAAGGATTCCAGAGCTTTGCCGAGAAAACTAACAGACAGTAGGGTGCACAGGGTCCCAGAGGTCAGGACATGACGAAGCAACTGAAGGGCCTGCTGGATCTACTGTAAGAGAGCATGGTGCCATGGAAGAGCCTTGGATTGGGAGCCTCAGGACCTGAGTATAAATTCTGGCTCTGCGACTCCCCACATCACCTTTGGGAAGTTATCCACCCCTCAGGACTCAGTTTCCTGTTCTGTAAAATGAACAACGGAATTGGGAATGAGACTTCTGTCTCAACATCCATCAGGTTGCCATAGTAGGTACGTTTTCCCAAGGATGGTTCCAGGGATGATGCAAGGATGGTCACCTGCTGTCACCATCAAGCCCCAAGCCCTTGCATTATCCCACGCCCATTCTCGGGGACGATAAAGAAGGCAGCACTCCAGAGATAGAGAGTCTCTGCTCTACACCACACTTGAGGCGGCTCTCTGCAGGAAGGGAAGTCACTTCTCTGGACGAGAGTTAACGGCAACTGTCTGGAGACAACGGCTCTCTACAGGAAGAAGAATCTGTCTGAGAGATTTGAGTTGACACAGCAGATCTCCTCCCAGAGAGCAATCGGCAGCTTCTGGAGACAGCAGCACGTTACAGTATTCCTCCCTCCCAGAGAGGCTTTGCTATCTGACCTCCGTGACATACTCCCTTTATTTTTCAAGGAATATTGTCCTGGGCGTCTTCACTCCAACTTAGTGACTGTCAGGTGACCAAAGTTTGCTCTGGGACTCTTAGTTCCTAGTGATCCTCAGTGGCCTCTGCATCCCTGCAGAAGCAGATGGGGGCCTCAACTGGCCCTTCTTGCTCTCTCCAGTTAGTTGCCCTCCCTCTGGCTCTGGGTGAGTCCGCCACGCTGCTCTCAGATTGCAGGATACAAGCCTCAGGAGCCTGGTAGGACCTTAGAGCTCATGCCCTGCTGGCCAGCCATAAGGAGGGCAGATGTGGAGAGCCAAGCTTGGAGCGAGTTTTGGCCTTGACGCTGACTTCCTAGGCAGAGGACCCTCATGTGGCAGTGCGCAGAGCGCTGGGCCTGGGGGCAGCAAGATCTCAGGTTAGATCTCGGCCCAGACCTTACCAGCTGTGTGTACCTGGGCAAGCTTCTTAGTCTCTGTGTCCTCAGCTGTAAAATGGGCATAGTAATAACTTGCCTCCCATATTACTGAAAAAAACAAACAAACCCTAAGATAACATGAATTATCATCTGTACTGTCATCATCATTTTAGAGACATCGCTACAGAATGGGTTTCCTATTGTGCTGGCCGGGAGGGGATGGATGTGGGTAATTTCATAATTGGTGAATGTCTTGATGTTCAGAAACTTTCTTTTTAAAAATTCAAGACCAGTTTTTAAGCCTGTGCTGATTAAGCAGAGAGTGTGTGTGTGTGTGTGTGTGTGTGTGTGTGTGTGTGTGTGTGTGTCTACATTCATACATACATATATATTTTTTATCCTGGAACCCTCAACTTCTGAAATATTTCCTTTAACACTTTTTTTTTTTTTTTTGAAATTCAAGACTTCATTTTTCTCTAAGACTTCTCCTCTGTGTTTTCAGGGTATCCATCTTTGTCTTTTCTTCATGGATTTTACAGATTTCTTCCCTTAGTGTTTACTGCATACCTGTTGCTGACCTGGTGACTTCAAACCTCAGCTACATCTTGTGATGAAAATAAGCACAAAGTATATTTTTCATTATTATTTTTATGGGACATGCTTGCAAAGGGATCATCCTTTATTTGTAATCTTTTTTAAATTATGTGCTAAAAGGCTTTGGAATAGATAAAATTTGGACCTTATTTTCAGGAAGCTCAGATTTTAGCAGACTGTTCATGTTTTTCTTTTTCTTATTTAAAAAAGGTGACTTCTTGGGGCAGCTAGGTGGCGCAGTAGATAGAGCACCAGCCCTGAAGTCAGGAGGACCTGAGTTCAAATCTGGTCTCAGACACTTAATGCTTCCTAGCTGGGTGACGCTAGTCACTTGACCTCAATTGCCTCAGCAAAAAAAAACAAAAACACAAAAAAGGTGACTTCAGCTTCTTCCCACAAAGCAGATCCCCACATCCTTAACCCCTACCTCAAGACAGCCAAAGAAACATTTCCTAAATTATGAAGATTTGATCTTGATTCGTTAGGAGATATGGGAACTGCCATTCTGATCTTGGAGGAGTCCACAGTATAGAATATGAAGGGCCTCCGTGCCAAATGAAATGCTAGAATGTTCATTGACATAAACCATTTTAAATTTGGGGGTGGGGAGATGTAGTGGACACGAAAGTTTTAAAATTTGATAGCTCAGATTTTGCTTTTAATATTGAGTGACTTTTTAAGGCTTTTCCTAAAAGCGAGGCGACACTTCGGTCTCATCGGAATCGGTTTTGTCAATGGGAGCTCCTTGAAGTAGCGGGAGCTCGCCCTAAGTAGGCCAGAGCAGAAGCACCATTCTCACACTTGTAACGTTAAGTGTCGCTTGTTCGCTAACTGTGACTAATAGGCGTGAAGTCACAAAGGCAGCTATTAGAATGTTTGGATTTTCAGCTTTCAAATATTGGATCTCCGGGAGAACGAAAGCGAAATCCAGTCTTCTGTTTCTCATTCATTCTACCCCACATATCCATGGGGATGCAGCATTTGTAAAAGAATCAATTATCCATTTGTTAGTCAGAGGAGCTTTACAAATTATACATTAGCAGATTGATTTCTGAGGTTCACCGTTGGGGGACTGATAGGCTAAGGTGGGATGATGAGTGGTGTCAGGGGAGAAGGGTTTGCCACAAAGAACACAATTAAAAGCAGCTTTCGGAATGACCGTGAATTTATTCCTAATTGAAGAGCTGACATAATCCATACTAAGTGTATTTATTTCAGGCATTTTGCATTAGGCAATTGATTATCACATGAGGTGTGTTTGTTTGGTGGCAGTTTTACCTTTCTTTCTAGTGGAAGATTTTGAGATAGTCTGTAGTGGGCCTGCGTGGAGAAGGTGCACACGGGCATTTTTCCCTTCCTCTAAAATTCTTTTTTTTTTTTCCCCATTAAAGGAACATTTTTTGTGTGTTCTATGGTGTCAGCTTGACATTATTGATTTTTGAACAGTCAAACTTACTTATATTGTCCAGAATTCCAAACATGTCTCCATCAGAAATAAAATTGTAGCTAATGGAAAATTCAGCTGAGGCCATTTTTCTCTGCCCCCACTGCCGCTGCCGCCCCTCTTCCACACCTCCTCCTCCACCTTCTGCGGCTCGGTTTTCTTTATGAAATTCTGATTTTGTCAGATTAATCGTTTCTTGGATGTGTACTCGTCGCTGGCGTTGTTCTCACCCGTAGCCCATTTTGCCTAGTTGGTTGATTGCAAAGGGAAGGTCGACATAAGGATATTTCAGAGAGGGCGGCACTTGAAATTTGCTTCAGACTTCTTAGCGACAAGTTGAGGATGAGATGTGGGGGTCTAGGTGTTTAAAAAAGTAATTATTTCAGGTTGACGGAATCCTACTGTGCACTGATAGAGTTTTCTCCAAGTCTGTTGCCATCCAGTTCCTTCCTTTTGTTGGACAGGAAATAAAGATGGCAGGTGGATGTGAGCCACTTGTTCCCCATTTACTCTGAAACCTTTCCTGCGTGCCGGCCCAATACAACTGCAGAATGCACCATTGACAGCCATCAGATTGAAATCCTTGTTTTTTTTCTTTTTTTAAAGAATTGATGGCAGCCATATTTATGTGGCATTGACCCAGGAGAATCAGAATGGCTGTACGTCTTCATGGTGGATTTTTTTAGCTTTTTTTTTTTTTTTTTTTTAATTTTAGTTTCAGGTTTTTTAGCTTAGTGAATTCATTATTCATCCATAATATTTGATGGAGAAACTACCAAGAGCAGAATAAATAACACAACACAACACAACACAACACAACACAACAGAGTACATTTGCCATATACATGCATTTCTAGGATGTTGAATTGTCAATTTCTATGCAAAACTGTCCAAGACTGTACTGAAAACAGAAGCAAGACCATGATTTGTCTACTGATAATTTTAATGAAATTTGTAAAACAAAATGGAGAATGCTCATGTAAAATCTTTAGATATGTGAATTTGCAGGTATTTCATTATCCACTTTGTGAATGAGATAGACACGATACCTCTGGTCCCCACAGGGGCCTGCACTTTTGGTTAAATACAGTCCTTCTCAGAAGGAAACCTGAAAAACAAAAGGAGAAGAAACTCAAACTGGTGCCATTGCTACTTATTTCTAGATGTGATTGAGGGGTTTGGTGGACAAAGAAATTAAGCTAGTTGTAGTATCCTCAACAGCTTTATTCTTGGTTCCTTTTAGTTAATGAGGTCAAAAAGTGCTTGTGGTCTTTGTCTTTTTAGGGTCCTTTAAGATGGAGGTGCCCCTGGCACTTCTGCCCTCCAGACTCTCTTCAGACCAAATGCTGACGTGTCAGAGGGTTTTTGTGTTGCTCAGAGATGGGCCCGAGCCTCTGAGATCTGATGAACTTTAAGTTTGGAAGTATGAGGTCATTCAGATCAAGGTATGGCTCTGCCAGTCACAGTCCACTAATTTAGCAAACAGTTATTGAGTAGCAAGGCTTTAGGGTGGAGGTCCAAACATATAAAAAAATGACCTAGTCCTAGTCTTTAAGTGGCTTATATTCTCCAGCTAAGTGTCATGCAAAGTGATGAAGGCAACAGAGACAGAAGAAAACATTTTCATTTGGAGAATTCCTGAAGAAGAGGACATCTTGGATGAGCCAGAACAATAAAGGGGGGATGAAGTTCATGCCAGTTACTGGAGATGGGGAGGCCGCAGATCACTCCATGGTGAGATCACTGAATCCAGCCTGTTTATTTTTAACGGTGCTGAGAAGCTAAGAGGTCAGGTGTCCAGGCAGGATCACACTGCCCATCTGTGTTCAAGACCAGGTTTGAATTCAGCTCTTTTTTATTCCAAGTGCAACACCATCCACAGTGTCTGTCACCCTGCTGCCTAATGATTGAATGGCTTGGATCCAAAGCCTTTGGAAGCATAAACTGTTTAAAAAACAGACTGTACTTTTTCACTGTATCTTACCTATAAGTCTCCTCTATAGAGGTGAGGCTGAAAAGTTCGGTTGGCTCTAGACGTAGTCCGAGACGGCAGTCCGAGAGCCTGTGTGCTATTCCGTAGGCAAAGGGAAGACACAGAAGGATTTGGAATGGGACAGTGGCCTAGTCTGTCCAGCCTCTTAGGAGACTTATCAGGGCAGCTCTGTGAAAGACAGAGTGGTGAAAAGAATACATATTTTCCTAATTCTTTGAAATTTTGGAAAGCTTTTCCACCTAATTTAGAAATCCAAAGTTCCCATGGGCCTATCTGCTTTGAGTCTAGAAAGAATATAACAAGAGTAAACCAAAGAATTAAATAATGCTACATTATGGACATTAGCCAAATGATTTTTCTATTGAGGAGGTAAACATGCTCTAGTAATGTGATAGTATCCCAAGGCTACTTTTCTCTTCAGAAATATTAAGGTTCTTATAGTGGCAATGCTTTTCGTAGGAAAAAAGACAATATAATTGGCCTTTGGACATTTTTCAGTGCCTTTGATTTGCTATAATTTTGCCCACATGGTTACTTAAAGTAACATGGTAGCCCCTACACAGATAAAAGTATGGTGCCCAGATTTTTTCGGGGAATGAATCCCAATACCCGCCCCAGTGAAGAGAGCCCATCCATCTTCTTTCCATTCCCTTTGCCACAAAGCTAGATCGCATCCCTCTTCTCTCTCCCTCGGATGATCTCAGTGACCTCATACACATTTGATTTCAGTCTTGCACTCCTTCCCAGCCGCATTCTATCCTGCACCTAAAATGAGGAGCCATGAATAAGGGTAGATTTAACTGGGAGAAAGAACTCTGCATTGATTAGAAGTCTAGAATAGGCAGTTTCTGGAGATAAGGAGTGGTTTCTTGAGCAAGGCTGGATTATTTGTTAGGGTTGTGATAGACAGCAGTCCTGGTCAGCTATAGATTGCAAACGTTGGGAGTTGCCTTCCAGCTGTGAGATTTTGGGGTTGTTTCCCTTCCTTTCCTGAAAATGAGCACGCATTGGGTACTTTTGACCACCCTGTCCCCGAGATACTCTTTCCTCTCTGCATTTTCATCACTTTAGTCTGCCTGATTTTCTACCTTCCTTCTTAGCTTTTCTCTCTGTTTCCTTTTGTAGCTTTTCTTTGAACTAACTGTGGGTGTTCTCTATAAATTGGTCCTGGCCTTTGAGCCTTGGTGAGCTCGGCAGTTTTCTGTGTTCTCTCTGTTACTCAGGATGATATAGAGACACACTCAAGTTATGTTCACAATAGTGTATGTGTGTTTGTGTGTGATTTTTTTCCTCGTATTTTCCTCCCTCTGTCTCTGTCTCTCTCACTTTGTTTCTCTCTGCCCCCTCTCCCCTTTCATGGCCCAATCCCACACCTGCTCCTTTTCTAGCCCATGATTCCCCTCTTAAATTCTAGTTCTCTGCCCCCCGGAAGTTGACCCCAAACTCAGCGCTTACATCTGATTAACTTGGCCTCCTGTGGCTCAGAAGTTCTAAGCCCGAGAGACCTGACAGCTCAGCCTCCCCAGTGCAAAGTGTCACTGGTATGGACCACACACGCCTGATTGTTTTAGAACCAAATTACTGCTGTACCACTAACAGTATATTGGTTCATTCATTCCGTAAACATTATTAAGCTCCTACTAATGTGCCAGGATTTCTGTTTGGAATGCCCTACTGTGGGTCTGAGAACATTTGGAGGGGAGATGGCTCTAAATTTATACATCTTATATTTCTTTGAGCTACTACAGATCTGTACAGTTCTGTCTTCTTTGATGGGGGCGTGCCATGCTGCACAGCCCTGTGCCAGTCTCTCCAGTATCTCACAATTGATTCAGAATTTTTCGGAGAGCTCTTGAGAATGTCCTTGCATTGCTTATTCTGACTTCCCTACGAGCTCTTGCCTTGCGTGAGTTCTTTATAAAATAGTCTCATAGACAGTCGTATGTTTGGCATTTGAGCAACATGGATGGCCCATCGGAGTGGTGCTCTCTGCAGGAAAGCTGGAGTGCTTGGCAGTCCAGCTCAGGAAAGAACCCCAGTGTAGACCTCATCTTGCCTGGTGAGTTTTAGAATCTTCCTCTCCCAATTAAAATGGAAGCGCTTTAGTTTCCTGGCATGGAGCTGGTAGTTTGCCCAGGTTTCATATGTGTAAAATACTGAGGTCGGCATGTCAGCTCTCCGGACCTTTAGCTTGGTTTTGGCAATTAATACTCAGTCATCTCGGTGTGCAGCCCTGGAGAGCATCCTGCCAAGGGAAGTGAACGTCTCCACAGCAGTGATACATCCCTCATTTGCTGTGACTGATGGTTCCCTATGTGTGTGGTGGGGCGCTGGCTGATGGAGAAGTTAATTGTTAGGCCCAAGTTAGCACAAACATCAGAGATTTAATCCATACTTTGTTGCTTCTCAACCTCAGAGACTGCATTGAATACACAGTTGCCAGAAACAGACAGCATGCGGGGTCCCTTGGAACTGACCAGAGCAGCTAAGTCTAAGGGTTGTTCCTTGTTACAATATTGCAGTTACTGTTTACAATGTTCTTCTGGTTCTGCTCACTTCTCTTTGCATCAGTTCATACAAGTCCTCCCAGGTTCTTCTGAAACTACCCAACTTGTCCTTTCTTACAGCACAATTGTAGTCCATCACACTCACATACAACTGGTATGCCATTTGCCAATCGATGTGCATTCTCTGAATTTCCAATTCTTAGCTGCGCATGCACACACACACACACACACATTCACACACACTGCTTATAAATATTTTTGAACATTAAAGGTCCTTTCCCCTTTTCTTTGATCTCTTTGGAATAGAGTGTTATTGCTGAATCAGAAGGTAAGCACCCTTTGGGTGCAGTTTTGGGTTGTCTTCCAGAATGGTTAGACCAGTTTGCAATTCCCCATATCTCTTGAATATTAAAACCTGATAGAGATATTTGATGGAGATTTTTTCTTAGTCTAACTTCTTAATCTAGTTCCACTAATTTTGTTCATTCAAAAGCTTTTCAACTTAATATAATTGAAAATTTCTGTCTTATATTTTGATCCCTTCTGTCCTTTTTTTTTTTCCACTAAGAACTGTCTTCCAATCTTAATTATGAAAGATGCTATTTTTTTCAAAATTGTGTGACCTTTTACATCCAGAATATCTATCCATTTCAATCTCACTTTGGCGTATGTTGCACAGTTTTGCTCTATTCCTAATTTCTGTTAGAAAGCATTTTGTAATTATATTTTTATGGTTAGAGTGTGTTGGTAGACTGACTCCCAGATAATGTGCATTATATAGTAATTTGAAGAGGACTTCCTTTTTCTGTTACTTCTTCCTTGATTTTGTTATCGCTACTAGTAATTTTGTGATTTTACTTCGTGCCCTGCTGTTTTATTGATGCAGGATTAATTATCTCAATTAGGGTCTTTTAAAAAATTATTCTCTGGGGTGTCATGATGTGTTTTAGGTCCATTTAACTGTTTTGGGCTTTTTTTTTTTTTTTTTGACAATCAGATATTTTAGGGATGCCTTCTAGTAGTAGGTAGCCATTTTCTTCTATAACATTTGGATTTTTGTTAGTTTCTTAGCTAGATCTTGGTCATTTCTTTGACCTTGCTTCCTTTGCTTGATTCTTATTCCAGTTATGGATTTTACTTATTATCATTCCTAATCAGTAGTAAAAATTGGTTTTGCCTTTGAGTTAACAGGATCAGGTGTTAAATGGGCTAGAGTTTGCCATTTCAAGAAATTTTGCTATTGAGTAAAGCCATAAAACCCCAACCAAACCAAAGTTAAATGATCAGTCCCTACTTTGTCAGTTGAGATAGAGCATGGCCTGGAGCCAGAGTTCTGGCTCCAAGTTCCCTTCTGATCCTGAGTGCCTGGGTGACTTCTAGCCAACTCACGTTCACTTTCATTGCCCTGGACATCTTGTCTCAGACTCCAAAGAAAGAGGAAGTTTCTTTACTGGAGGAAATCTACGCAAATGAAGTCTGGTGTCCTTTTCCTTTAACTCCCCTTTTCCCCAAAATAAAATTCCATTAAATACATTCAGATTTTCTTATTTTGAGATGTTTTCTTCAAGTAGAACACACCAAACACTTCAGAAAGTTTAAAAGCAAAACTGCAGTCGTTCATTGGGGCCAGGAGAGACCAATGAGTCTCATTGGTATCCACATCCATTATTTCCCTTTCTGTGAGAGAAGCCACTAGTGGGCCTGCTTTAGGAGGAGTTGGTAAACAGTGGCTGCCACAAGGGGCTGGCAGGCAGTGGAATTGCTTTCTCACGTCCATTTGTGTATAGCTTTGTGAGGGGGAGTGGGAGGACAGCCCAAAGAAGCCGCTTGTTTCATGTCCTCAGGGATTTACAGTTTCAGTATTTTAAAGGGGGGTAAAAAACAAAGGTAGTAAAAGCATGTAGATCCTCAAACTTAAGTACTTTCTAAAAACAGTATTGAGTTATTTATAGGAAGTCTATTTCTACTTTAAATGCTTTTGATGGCTGTCTTAATGTAAGCTATAAATAAAAAAGTTAGAATCAAGGTTTGAGAGGGGGGAAAAGCTGTGTGAATGACCAAGCAGCAAACTAGAACTTAATGTTTTCTATAAGATTCTTTTAAAGTGAAGATTTTTGAGTGTGAGAGTGGAGTGTTTTGTGTAGGGAAATCATTTTCAAAATGGAAGGACACAGCTTATCTCTTTTCAATAGAAAATTAATGGAAATGTCCAGATTCTGGGTTTGGAACATTTTAGCCAGGAGTTCTCAAACTACGGCCTTCGGTCCAGATGCCGCCGCTCAGGACGTTTATGAGGCCGCCGGGTTATGGCAAATGGGCTGAGGGGTGGAGATAGAGTGTAAGGTTTTGTTTTTACTCTAGTCCGGCCCTCCCACAGTCTGAGGGACAGTGAACTGGCCCCTATTTTAAAAGTTTGAGGACCACTGATGGTAGCTAACAAAGCTGTGTTTTACTTTTGATGTGGAAGGACTTTTTTTTCCTACTTTCTGAACTCAAGCTGATAAAATAGTTTTTATTTCTTAAATCTTGCAAAGAAGCAGGATAATTGATCACTGATGCACCTTTTCCTAAAGTTAATGTTTTCTTTTTATAGAGTCCTGTGAAGATAAATCAGATTAGTCTGGATGAGAGTGGAGAACACATGGGCGTGTGCTCGGAGGATGGCAAGGTACGTGGGTGCTGGAGGCCGAGGCAGAGACGCCCGCTGGAGAGGACCTGCCTCTACTTGGGCACTGGATTTAACCTCCTATTGCTCATAAATATAATCAAATATATTTTGCACAAATGTACCTTAGGAAAAGTCATTACCGTACACAGATGTCAATAATATAACTGGTATTCGACTGCCGAACAGCTCTGGCAAGGGGGCAGCTCTCTTTAATCATTACCTCTGTGCCAGTTAGACTTCCAGGACTAGTCTGCTGGTCCGGCAAGACAGGAGTAGTTCAACACCTCTCTCCCATAAATCCACAAAATTGGATTTTGTGGCATGATTTCTGTGGGCTGGTGGTTTTCACCCACAAGTTATGAATGTTTCTCTTGAATTATAGAATCTTTTGATAAGCAATCATAGTTTATCAGAAGAATAAAGTGTGTTACAATGGCCACATTAAATAAATGTAAAATCAATGTATGTACAGTTTTCTAAAAAACTGGCAGCAACGTCCTCGACATCGGAGGACATAGATCACCGGTACCGGGTGTAACTAACAATTATCAGGGCCTCTCTGCAGTGGAGCGGCTGACAGTTAGTGGTGGAGGTGATGGATTCTTCCACTTAGAAGAATGTCTTTTTTGTTTTTAAGTCGATGGAAGTCTTTTCCAGTGTGGGTTTGCAATGATAAAATTCTAATGTGCCGTGTATTTAAGCTACTTGTTTAAAATAACATTCCGAGAAGGCAGATGGGGCTTTACAAATCACGTGTGAACCACAGCGACATTATATGCCAGGGAGAGGCCAGGTTTAACTAATTTGTTGTCTGTTTTTTAAGTGATCCTAATCTGGGGTCTCCATTAAAAGTGAGAAAATTAAAAACAATATCAGCCTTACTGATGCATAGATAAAAGGAGAACACATTTATTCTGTCACAATTCGAGAACGATTTTCATCTTCTAGGTGGCAATACCATTTGTTCTTCTTTCTCAGAAAGGCTTTTGAAATCATAATTGGAAACCTCATGCCTTCCCTAAAGTGTTGTCAGGTCCCACGGTGCTTTTTGAAGCCTGAAGATGAACACAGATGTCAAAGCAAGATGAAGAAGGAGTCAGCACATCTAGTCATTGAGGAGGATTAACCAAACAATTTAAGCATTTTTTGCATTCATCTCTTTGTTGGGGGGAAAAAAGCAATTTGCTTTTTCTCCGAGGAGAGGGCTTCTTTTAGTTTGCCGAAACAGATGCTCCTTGGCAAGACCACAGGGTTTCCGAGGGGACCGGGGCCCATGGCCACCTCCAAGATGTTTAGTTTTCAGTAAAGATAAAATGTTATTGATATCTGCAGTGTTCCCATTGGTAAATCCATCCCCAACCTGGGCCAGAGAGCCACCCTTGGCTGTTAAGAGTAATAGAGGGAAGATCAGAGAGCAAAGCTAGCGTCCTGAGAAAGCCTGACGTTCTGTGGACAAGTTAGGGGGGGCATCCTCTCCTCCCTCCCAAGGGCCCAGGTGCACCGATTGTTCTGCAACAGCCACTTTGCTTTGCTGTTTTGTTCTTCACTTGCCCTTGTTGTGGTCATAAGATCTGTCACTGAGGGAGCTACGCTCTTTGCATTTGTTGTATGAGTCTCTCTGAGTGCTGGTTCTGGAGCACGGCCACGGTGTCTTTGGCTGTTCCTCCTGTGGAAAGAGTTGGGAAGTGAGGGTGGCAAAAGGCTGTCTGCAGAGGAGTATCCTTGCCATAACGTGGGAGAGATGGGGAAGAAGGAAGCCTGCGCCTTCAGGGCTCATGCCCCAGTCCTTCCCGCCACTGCCCTCCCGCCGTGCTCCTCTGCTTGTCTGACCTGGTGTTGTTCCTCTGCCACTTTAAGATTAGGTGTAGAAAGAATCTTAATGAACATTAAGTAACACGGCCTCGGGCCAAGTGCGAGGGATACAGAGGGTGAGAAAAGTCAGTCCCTGTTCTCCCAGAATTCACATGCTCTGGAGAAGCAACAAGAAGCCTATTAAGTGTGGTCGATCTTAAGCCAGTCACTGGTTCCACATACATTCTGTCGCTCTGTGACCCACATAGAGGAAAAGGATCTGGTCCTCCTCTCTCTGAGAAACTGCCACTTTTTGTTGTGACCCCCACAGTCACCATAGTCAGTGAAGCAAAAGGAGATTTTTTTTTTTTTCAGAAACTCCCTTGTGTTCTCTATCAGGCAATGCTGGCAATTTGGTCTCTTGTTCCTCTGCCTCTGAAAACCAGCCTGCTCTGCCTGCGATGCTGAGACCCAGCTTGCAGAGGCTTTAGCCTAATCCTGCTGGCATGGGAAAGGAGCACAACTGTTCATTAATTGGAACATCCTTTGGCATTGCCCTTGGTTAGAACTAGGAGTAGCAAACTGATCTTTTCTAGTCCAGCAGCGACTGAGTTTTCCAGATGTTCTGGCATGTGGAAAACAGCCCTTTAACCGCTTCATCTTTTAGGATTTAAATGGTCAGCTGGCATTCTGTTCCCTTGTCTTCTTGTCAGCAAGGCTTCCTGAGGCCCTCTGGACCTCATTCTCCAGGGTGTTTAACCCGAGATCGGTAACCACCCCATTGTGATTATCAGTGATGTTAAGATCTTTCTTGTATAGTTCTTTTGCTATCTCTTTTTGATCTCTTCTACTTCTGCTAAGTCCCAACCATTTTTGTCTTTTCTCATGCCCATTTCCGCATGAAACATTGCCTTGATATCTCATTTTCCTGTGGGGATCTCTTGTCTTTGCTAATCTATTATTGTCTGTTTCTTTGCATTGCTTATTTAGGTCCTTGTTAGGACTTAAATTCTACATTCACTTGGATATATCCTTCCCTTTCTTCTTTCCTTTTATCTTTCTTTCCTTCTTCAGCTATTTTAAAGCCTAATCAGCCAGTCATTTTACTTTCTTGCTCTTCATTTATTATTTATAATTTTTTTTCACAGTATATATGCATGAGTAATTTTTTTTAATAATATTATCCCTTGTATTCATTTTTCCAAATTTTCTACTCCCTCCCCTAGATGACAGGCAATCCCATACATTTTACATGTGTTACAGCATAACCTAGATACAATATATGTGTGTAAATACCATTTTCTTGTTGCACTTTAAGTATTGGATTCTGAAGGTATAAGTAACCCGGGTAGATAGACAGTAGTTCTGACAGTTTATATTCACTTCCCAGTGTTCCTTCTCTGGGTGTAGTTATTTCTGTCCATCATTGATCAACTGGAAGTGAGTTGGATCTTCTTTATGTTGAAGATTTCCACTTCCATCAGAATACATCCTCATACAGTATTGTTGTTGAAGTGTATAGTGATCTTCTGGTTCTGCTTATTTCACTCTTGCTCTTTTTCTTTGGGATTATTATTATTATTATTTTTTTTTGGTGGCTTCTGAACAATATCACAAACCTCTGTCCATAGTTCTTCAAGTACTCAACCTAGCAGATCTAATCCCTTAAATCTATTCATAATTCTCCCCTTCTTTATTTTGGGGTGTGTGTGTGTGTGTGTGTGTGTGTGTGTGTGTGATCTTATGGTTTTCCATCTGTTCCTCTATTTCAGTCTGAATTTTACAATAAGAAGATCATGATCTTAAGCCACAGTCAGCTACAGATCATTTTTTTGACCGTTACCATTCTTTGTCCTTCATTCTCAAAGAGCAACATGACAGCAGGCAAGTGAATTGGATTGAAGTGAGGGAGGCCTGGACAATGTCACCAGCCTCACTTTCTCCTCAAGAGCTATCTGGGTCCAGTGGCCAGATAGAGATCAGGATGGCCCTGCATGCAATGGGAGACTTTGGCCTTTAATTTTAAGCTAAGATCTTCATAGGTTTCAGTTTGACTAAGGGTACATCCGTTCAGTGATTGAGGCTAGGTAGTAATTAAGGCAAAGAAACTAATTTTTTACCTAGTCCCCCCCAAAAAAAACCAACAAAACACCCAAATGAATGAATGAATAAATAAAGTTTTTGAATTGGCTGTATAGAGATTCTCTAGTTTTTATTTTTAAAATATATGCAGAGATATTTTTCAACATTCACCCTTGCAAAACCTTGTATTCCAAATTTTTCTCTCTCCCTTCCTCCCACCCCCCCTTCCCTAGATAGCAGGTAATCGAACGTATGTTAAACATGTGCAGTTCTTCTAATGCTTATTTCCTCATTTATCTTTTTGCACAAGAAAAGTCAGATCAAAAAGGGGAAAAAAATGAGAAAGAAAGAAAAAAAAAAGCAAGGAAACAATAACAAAAAGGAGAAGATACTATGTTGTGATCCATACTCTGTCCCCATAGTCCTCTCTCTGGGTGCAGATGGCTCTCTCCATCACAAGTCTATTTGAACTGGTCTGAATCATCTCATTGTTGAAAAGAGCCATGGCTATCAGAATCGATTATCATATAATCTTGCTGCTCTTGATTCTACTCACTTTCCTTAGCATCGGTTCTTGTAAGTCTCCCCAGGCCTCCTCTGTAAGTCTCATCCTGCTGGTCATTTCTTACAGAAAAATCATATTCCATAACATTCACAAACCATAATTTGCTCTCCAACAGATGAGCATCCCCCCAGTTTCCAGTTTCTGGCCACCACAAAGAGGGCTGCCACAAACATTTTTATGCATGTGGGTCCCTTTCCCTTCTTTATGATCTCTTGGGTGATAAGCCCAGTAGATTCAAAGGGTATGCAACTTTGACATCTGATTTCTTTATTGATCATCTGGTGGTATCCATGTGTAGAATCGCCTTTTGAATTACTTAAAAAAAAAAAAAAAGAGTGGTTTCTGTGACCAGTGAATTATGGGGACAAAACTGCTTTGTTTTGTGCTCCCAGGCTAACTTTGCCTGTCACTCCAGTTATTTTTGGATTATTCTATTTTAGCATTTAGCAAGTCTGATTTAGCATTCTGATCCATTAAGATGAATGTGACATTGTTTTTTGGTATTATTTCTAGAAAATATTGTAGCTCTTCATAGAACTGATCGACTTTGATTTCTTTGGCATCAGAGGTAGGAGCAAAGACTTGAATGACTTGGATGTTAAGTGCTTTGTCTTGCATTCAGACCGATCTCATTCTGGCATTTTTTTTATGATTCTACTCCATTTCTGCTTTTCTCATCCTTTTATCAAATACGAGGGCTTCTCCATTTCCTTTAAGGGATTCATTCGTGCCCAAGGGATTCTATGCACTGCTCAGCTGAATTAAAACCACCCATTCCCATTCATTGAAGTTCACTGATACCCACTATGCTTTGCCCGTCTCCTGTCTGGCCACACCCAGTTGACCTTGGTTCATAGAATGATAGAATGAAAGATTCCAGGCTCCTATGCGCTGTTGATCTTTACAGCTGTGGACTTTCTCCTCATCTCCACATGCATCTACAAATGAGCTGCTTTTCAGCTTTAACCCAGATGTTTTCTCAGTACGAGAGCTATTTGTAGCTGTTCTCTGCTCTTCCTCAGTAGACCTGAGGGACTCATGGTCTGATGTCATCTCTTTTATCATTTGAGCCTTGGGCGGTTTCTTTTCCAGTGGATCACCTTTCTTCTCAGCTCTGCGCTGGGATCCGTCTGGAGTGGGTAACCCGTATGGCCTGACTCGGAGTTAGCCCCTCCACCATGACAAGGCAGCGATACAATCTTGATTCCATCTTTTTCCAGCTTGGAACTGCTCTTTTCATTCTTCACTAATGAAGCCACTTCTTTTAGAGACAGAGTTTCCTTGTTGGGAATCAGTCGGGAGTTGTAGCCTTATTTCTGTCCAAGTCACAGCCCTGGGCTTTTCCCCCGCTGCTTGGCTGCGGCTGCCCCTGAGATGCGCTCATCTGCTCAGGTGCAATCCTGGGGGAAGGGTACCAGGAGGAGGGCACTACTGCAGAAGTCAGTCAGGAAGGACCATCACAGGCTGGGGAAGCCGTGCTTTCCAAGCTTTGGAGCTGGAGCCCGAGACTCACAGGATTTTGGAGCTTCTACAACACCTAAGTCCACTCTTTCATTTTGCATGTTTCCCATCAGACTTCCAATTGAACTTTGAAGGGATTTGTTTCCTGTAGCAACATGGGTTTCTGTGATGACCGTGTTAGCACTCTGGATATCTTAGAATCAGCTGGAGTCAGGATAAGCTAAAGTCTTTATTCTTGATCTTTAGCGGCAGAAATCAAGGGAATGGATGTAGAATCTCCATGACTTCATCTCTTCGTTCAGCCCAGAAGTGACCCCGGCTAGTCCCCCTCCACCCCCTAGTCCCTCCCACAATTCTCTGTGTACTCCAAACGATTGGGCCAGCACAGGATAGTGGGAAGGGCCATTTTCCAAGCCTATTCTTATAGAGTATTGGCCAATCAGTAATTAGCCCCAAGTGCTCAATTGTCCGACCTCAGTGCATTAACTCAAGCATTTCAGCCCTTTATAGGTTTCTGTAATGTAGCCCCGAATCCATAAGGTCCTTTTAGTTTGCAATGGAGATCAACTTACTTTGTCTAATGCTGTTTTGTATTTTTGGTGGTTGAGTAGTAGGTGATACTTTTTAGTAATTATAGGAAATAATTGCATTTAATTTGTCATACTGGTTGTGTTCAACTCTGAGAAAGGCATAGTGACTTATCTCTATCCCACGACCAGGTAGCCTCGAGGCCCAGTAGGTAAAGCACGAGGCCTGGAGTTAGGAACATCTGAATTTATTTATGAACTTGGGCCTTGACTAGCTATGTGACTACGGACAAATGACTTAATGCTGCAGTTTCCTTAACTGTTAAATGGAGATGATAATGGCACCCACCTTACAGGGATAATATCTGTAATGTGCCTGGCACACAGTAGGGCCATGAGAATACAAGCTGGCGCTAAGAAGCAAGTAAGCATCTTCTTAGAGACTGCGTGGAAAAGCTGCAGATTGGAATTGTTCTGTAGTTTTCTAGCTGATTTAATAATAATGTCTCATTTATTCCTTCCTCCATCCAGCTAATATTTATGGCGTGTGGGGCCCGGCCCTTTGGCATAGAAACTCTTGGCAGCGCCCACGTGATTTCCAAGGATGGGAACAAGAGGCTGTAGGGTCCATTTGTTAATAGCTTCTGATGATTTGTTCAGCTGTTTTCTAGTCATTTCTCCTTATGGTTGTGCTCCCATCTACATTATGCATTCACAATTTTCAGGGAACATTCATCACTTGCCATTTATATGATCATTTCCACCATTATTCAGCTAGCCGCCTTCTAGTATCTGCCTGCTCATTTACTCTTACATCAATCTTTTCCATCAGGTGCGTGCCACCAGTTATTTACCCCTATATACCCTTCAACTGAGTAAAAATAATGTAGCTTTTATTTTCAAAATCACCTCATCCCGAGCATTCGTCGTAGGTCCACCACTTTCCAACTTTGACGGTAAAAGGTCTGTGGGATTTAGGCCTGTCTCTGCCAACAGAGGAGCCCAGCGTCCGAAGCTCGTCACGCCCTTACACTGCCCGTTGAGTCCTCCTGTTGGGCTTGGGCTGTTAACTCACGTGCGTTTCTTCAACATGGATTTTGGACCACCTGGAGCGTAGGATTTAACAAGAGAGAGGCGTGTTTTGTGAGCGATCCTGGGGAGAAACAGCAACCTAGGTATAGATTCAGCAAATCTGGTCTTGATCATGGAGACAAATGAGATATTTTAGAAGATTCGGGCCCTTTCCTCAGGTCCCCGGGATGTCACGTTGATGGGAGGAACGTAGGTGAGATAGACACTTGACTATCCTGATTCTCTCCACTGATGATGTAAGTGTTGGCTACCTGAGGATCAATTTAAAGACAGACAGAGACAGACACGAGTGTCCATAGGAATAGAAGATCCGCCTTCCACAATGAGAAGTTCACCTCCCTTCCTGCTGTTACCTGTTGACTTCTCACCTCTCTGCACTTCCTCATGTCAGCGGTGCTCCTTGCCATACACACTTGCCAGGGTCGTATGGACGAAGGCTCTCTGGAAACCCGGTAGTGCTGCAGACTCCACTGCTTCTGGGCTCCTGGGGCCACACGTCAGCGGGCAGACCGCAGCCCCGTCCTTCTCTCTGCCCTCGGCGGCCCGGTCGCGGGGCTCCAGCACTGTCCTGGGCCCAGCTGCTGGATCACTCCCCATTTCTGGTCCCAGGCGATGCGGGGCCCAGCTGTTGGTTGCCCCATTGTGGGGGTGACTGGCCTCCCTCGGGTCCCTTCCTGCATCTTTGTGGAGCTTCCTTTGGGTGCTTCTCCTGGCCACTCTTCACTGGGGATCGTTATTCCAGCTCTGCCTCCCTCTTTGGAGGCCGTAACATTTTAATTCTTCAGGGTGGCGTTCCCTGCCTTCCAGCCATCCAGAGCTGAGACTTGAGAAGGACCGTCATTACTGGACTTGTCTGCCTCTTTACCGCCCTCCCAGCGGGGCAGAAGAAGTCACAATACATCCCCCTCCCCCCAAAAAAGCGTCACTTTAGCCAGACGAAGCTGGACAGCCTCAGTAATTCTCCCAGCCCATTTACTGCGTGGTGGGGCGGTAGCCATGTGCACAAGTGCGGGACGAATATGAGCTCACACACTGCCCGCGTGTTGCCTCCCATTGGACTTCCCCTGCTTTGTCTTAGCCACTTGTCCGCAGGCTGCAAGGGAACCCACCCGGCGCCTCCCCTGACTCCCCTCTGTCACTTCTTCCAGCCCTTCCCCTGAGACCGCTCCAGTCCACGTGGGTGCTCAGTGGGAACCTTTGTTCTTCATGTGGCTTTAGTAAATAGCCAGGGAAATAGCAAACAATTTGCTTAAAAGAGCCAGCCTCCTAGCAGGAGCAGCTGGATTCCCATTGCTTTACCCTGACCCCTTATGGAACCCAGAGAAGGAAGAGAAGAACAAAGCCTGAGGTTGCTTGAAACTCCTGGAAATTCCCGGGCCGCCTGTTTCTTCAGACTCTTGGAGACGTGGGGTTGGGGGACGTGGCTCCTGAACCCCAGCGTCTGCCTCTAATCAATCACCCCGCTTCCCTTATCCACATTAATGCTCCAAACTCTGCCTTGCCTTCTTCCTCTGGGGAGATGGATTGCCCTCTTTCCAGCTGTGGACAGTAGATTTTTCAATTTTCTTTTGAGAAACAATGCTCGGATTCATCTGAGAGTTGTCATCGGAGCAAACTCTCCAACTAGCACTTTGCCGATTTTCTGGGAACAGACATTTGAGTCGCTATTCCCATCCCCCTTCCGAGGTGCTCCTTCCTCAGGGACCCCTCCTCTGGAGGGCATCGGGCCCTGGCGATTCCGCTCTGTGGGGTGCCCTGGACTGGGCCTGGCCAACGCTGCTCTCAGGGCTGGGGGGGATGGAAGAACGGGAGCGAGTCAGAGCTGCTTTCGGGCCTCCGGAAATATTTGAGTCCTCCATACTCTTAACTTTGGCCACAAGAAGGATGGCCTTCCACCTTTCCTTTCCTACAGTTAACAGCCCTCCCCTCCCAAGCCAAGTCCTCGAAGAACCAAAGTTTGGATCACACAAGCTAGAAACTAAAAAGAGCCGCCACTGGGTACGAGTTTGTCTCTTACCCATAATGCTTTGGGGGGAGCTCAGCACGTCCCCTGTTATCTTAGGCCCCGGCCACTCTGATGGCTCATGGCAGAGAATGTGCTGAGGGCAGAACCAGGAAGATCCCTGGGATGGAAGGAGCTTGGGCTTCGTCTGGCAGTCCATCAGCGCCCAGCACGGGGCCTGGCACATGGTGGTCCCTCGAAAAATGCTTCTCGCCTGGTCTAACTTGAGGCCGATTCCCAGCTCTGGCACTCCATGGCGTGAGGGCCGGAATATTGGGCCAGGCTCCCTGGAGATTCCTAGAGCTTCATCTTTGCCTGCTGAGTCTGGCCCCCAGAGGGTAAAGCGTAACGTTTTTTTGTGTGCTCTTTATTTCCTTCTGAGATTTAAAAAAATTAATTGAAGCTAAGGAAGATGTTGGAGAACAGAGACTGGTTGTGAATAAAATACTGGAGTAAACCGGTAAAAGTCGGTGTTGCTCTGTCTTCTGCGCCCTGAAAGGCAAGTCCGCGTGAGGCTGCACGGCCCCGTTAGGAATAGCCTGCGGAAGGCAGCGACGGAATATTAATAACGTATTCATATGTGTTTCATTTCCAAAGGGTCGCTCCCCTTCCATAGAACAGATTTGTGGTGAGCAGAGGGACCTCTTTGTCTGTGTGGCGCTTGTAAAAACTTAATTACGGTGGAGAAGCGCGCTCGTGATGAAATTGTTTCCATAGGCTGTTTAATGGAAATTGCAAAGGCCTCGGAATTATTCAGTGTAATACACATTTTAATGAAAGCGTGGACTGCCCCCCCCCACTCGGCAGCCTTGGGGGGGGGGGGGGCGAGGGGCTGACTCGATCCGTTTGTGTTTTGTAGGTGCAAGTGTTCGGACTGTATTCCGGGGAAGAATTTCACGAGACTTTCGACTGTCCTATTAAAGTGAGTGTGTGGTTCCTCTTTCCCAGCCGGGTCCTTGCCTGGGGGCACAAGAGACCCCCACTGATGCAGAGCGGGGAGGCCCTCCCGTAGCCTTTCATGCATTCAGCTCATCTTTCGGGGGCTCGTAATTCCAAAGCTCTGAGAGACACAAAGTTGAACGAGGTTTAGGCCTTGTGTGATGGATGAGCCCTAGGGAAGACCCCTAGGAAATCAAGGTAGGGCAGGGATTTCATGCTAGGTGCTCCGAAAGAAAGGGGGGAACACTTCTTGGCAGCATGGCCTCCCGGAGGTCACCTGAAGCTGCGTTTGAGGCTCTACCAGGCTCTGCCAGGCTGAGAGCAAGGCAAAAACAGTCTGTTCTGTTGATTCCATGGAGAGGAAATCCTACAGGGAGAGGATCCCATGGGGAGGAAATCCCACAGGGAGAGGATCCCATGGGGAGGCGATCCCACGGGGAGAGGATCCCACGGGGAGGAAATCCCACGGGGAGAGGATCCCATGGGGAGGAAATCCCACAGGGAGAGGATCCCATGGGGAGGCGATCCCACAGGGAGAGGATCCCATGGGGAGGCGATCCCACGGGGAGAGGATCCCATGGGGAGGCGATCCCACGGGGAGAGGATCCCACAAGGAGAGGATCCCATGGGGAGGCGATCCCACGGGGAGAGGATCCCATGGGGAGGCAATCCCACAGGGAGGGGTCTTCACGGAAAGGTGATCCCCTGGGGAGAGGATCCCATGGGGAGGCAATCCCATAGGAGGGGATCCCACAAGGAAGTGATGTCATAGGTAAGGGATTCCATGGGGAAGGGTCCAGGAAGGTGATCCCACGGGGAGACGATCCCACAGGGAGGGGATCTCACTCATCCTGGTGAGCAGGGCGCCCTTCAGAAGTGGAGTCTTAAAGGAGACCAGAGAAGCTGGGAAGCAGAAGGGGGAGGGAGGCCATTCCAGACCCTCAGCATAGCCAGGGCAAAGGCACAGCGATGGGGGTTGGGGGCAGCTGGAAGGCCAGGGCTGCGGGACCACCAGGCGTGCGTGGGGGTCTCCAGAGGTGGCTGGGGCAGGTTGGGAAAGGCTTTCCTGCCAAACAAAGGATTTAGACTCTCCCGGAGGGGCTGTGGGCATCGGAGACTAGTGAATGGCGGTGATTTGGTCAGACCAGCCTCTGCGCGGTGCCTCGGACACCCCCGGCGGCTCCCGTACTCGTCCTGCTGTGAGGGGGCCACGTGCACAGAGCCCGAGGCTTTGTGAATGGAGAGAATGAGATCTGGATTCAGATTCTCCCGGCTCATCTATGGGACTAGGGCACCCGACTCTCTCATCCCCGAATGGGGGATTCGGACCGGACACTGCCAGAGCCCTCCCACCTACAAGGTCTCAGGGGTCGGCTCTGGGCCGGCCTGGGCCGGAGGGGAGCCGGGGCGTGCTTCATTCTGAGAGGAGATGAGAGGACGAACAAATATTTTGTGTTTTTTTTTATTTTATTTATTTATAATTTTTTTTTCATAGTATATATGCATGAGTAATTTTTTTTAAATAATATTATCCCTTGTATTCATTTTTCCAATTATCCCCTCCCTCCCTGAACAAATATTTTGAAGAAGAAAAAGGCCCTCGAGGACACGGGCGCGGGCGGAAGCCTGCCTGCTTCGGCCCCGGAAGGGCCGTGGCGACTCCGTGAGCTGACGTTACATGGCTCTGCTTCCTTTGCAGATTGTTGCCGTTCACCCCCAGTTTTTGAGGTCCCATAACAAGCAGTTTGTGACTGGAGGAAAGAAGGTAAGTGACCGGGGATGCTTTTTTATCCTAAAATGGAGCCTTTGGGGTTTCTCATTTAGTCATGAAATTTCACACTTTTGCCTTCCTATGTTAACAAAGGTTTAAAGTGACTTCACTGAATATATTTCATAGGAAGTAGGGACTCTTGGGCAGAGTGCTCCCACCCCAGCAGAGGATCCCCCGGCTCTCCAGACTTTCCTGGGTATCTTCGAGGGGGACCTGCCCGGGGGCGGGGGCTTCCTTTGTCACTTGGGCAGCCCCTGAGTCGGACACGAGCAGGCGGGAAAGGACAGTCCGTCCACAGCTGCCGCCCTCGGGAAGTTTGAGGGGGACACAGATCTGGCAAGAGAAACAGCCTGGGGCGCCTCCGTGTGATCGGCTGCGGTCTCAGCTCGGTCATTGTGGGCATTTAAGCCCCAGCCACAGCCGGAGCCTTAGGGGCTGGGTCTCAGCCCGGGCTGGTGCCCATTTCCTGGGTCACAGTCAAGGGGCACCTCAGGTTTCTGGGGAGTTTCCCTCAAGCTCCATGTTGAGGAATAGCTGAGTTTAGAGATGAGGAGGCCTCCGAGGACCACGCGGATCCTTTGTCCCTCGCCCTGAGCTCCCCAGATCCTCGGGTTTGGCTAAGGGGGCACAAGCCCCGCTGCCGGGGTGGGCAGCCTCCCCGGGTCCCCATCAGTCGGAAGTGGCTGCTGTCCATCCGCTGGGCGGCAGCAGGGACAGCCATGAGCCCCGTGGCCACAGAAGAGTCAGGGAGGTCTGGAGGCCCAGCGGGTTTTCAATGAGCTCATTCTTCAGCCTGGGATCTTTTGGAGGATCCCAGCCTGTCACGGGCTGACAGAGCCCGTGGGATTGCGTGCGTGGCCCCCGCCCGCGCTGCTCTAAAGTGTTCAGAGGTGAGGGAGATGGGCCGGATGAGCAGAGGTGCACGAGGGCACGGTTGTCTAAGTGTTGGAAGGACGACGTTCTTTTGTGCTGAGACCAGGGCTTCCCAAGCAGTGGCCGGCTGTGTGTGCCCCAGAGTGGTCGGCGGGCAAGCAGTGGAGGCGAGGGGGGCCCTCTTGAGCTGCTTGTTCTGTCACCCTCAACACCTCCTTTCCCTTGGGAGACGCTGCTCCAGCCATATCTCCTGGGATGAGAACCTGGAGAGGGTCAGGGGGGCTTCTTAGCACTCGAGTGCTGGGCCTGCCTTGGGGGGAGGGTAGAGAGTTTGTTTCCAAGTTGAAAGAAGCAGCAGCTGCCGCCGCCCGTTTCTGCCCACGATGATACTGGCCACACAGCTCCATGTCCCCAGCCCTCGCGGCCCCGGTCGCTGCAGCCTCAAAAGGGCCCCCGCTCCCCAGGCTGCAGAAGCCCCTGGGCTACATTGGGGAAGGGGCAGCAATGAGCCTCCGGGTGGGAGGAGCCGCCGGTCCCAGTCAGCAGATTCCCTCGTGCTCTCGGCGCCCTTTACCTTTGAACTCTCTTCATAACAGCGGGGTGGGCAAGTTTGACCAATTATTAAATTGTCAGGATGCTGTTTGCGGCAGAGTTCATTTTTAGAAAGCCGAGTCAGCTCTTTGAGCGGCGGTAGGCTCGGTGACAGGGACAGAGTGCCTCGTAAGCTGTCAGGTGCCAGCACCCGAAAGGACCTTAAGTTCTGTAAGGAAGGTGTTCCTTAGCAAAGCACAACTTGGCTGTCAGGGGCTCAAAGCAGCTGCCCCGGCCCCCACCCCAGCTCTGGTCCCAGCCCCGGCCCCGGAGCGGGAGGGAGCGTGCTCCCAGTGGGAGCTCGGGCCTGGCGTCGGTGTGGCGGCCTGAAGCTCTGAAGGGCTCACTCTCAAATCCAGCTGTTACTGCGCCCATTTTATCCCTGAAGAAACTGAGGCTCCAAGAGGTCTGCCTCTGGGCACCCAACTGGTAACAGTCAGAGGGCCTGAATCTGGATCTTCTTCTTAGGTCCGGCACTTTGTCCTCTAGGCCACGCCATCGCAGCAGGGAAAGCACGGGCTCCTGGGGCCCCTGAGGCCCCTGACCGGGCCGGCGTCCAGAAAGCCCCCAGGGGTCGGGGTTGGAAGCTGGGGCTGCGGGGGTGCTTGCTGCCTCCAGGGGTCCCTAGTGCGCTTGGAGGGCCCCCCGGCCCTCTTGCTGCATCTTGGTCACATCTGTGCCCCTCGTCTGAGTTCCCTTTACGGGGGCGCTTTCTCAGGTGCAGCATCAGTGTCAGAAGCACTCCTCCAAGCCCGCCTTAGCGTGTTCTAGCAGGCCGGCCCAGGCTGGATGTCCGCGGCTTGCTCAGCCGGAGGAGGCCCCTCCAACCTCGGGCATGGCAGGGCCGCCTCGGGGAGAAGGAGCACCAAGGTCCGAAGTTAGAAGGGGGTGCAGGGGACGAGCATGGGCCGGGAGGCTGGGGGCGCTGCCTTCCCAGGTGGAATTAGTAATGACAAATGTGACCCTCACAACAGTCTTGGGGGTTAATGCTATTATTATTATTATTCCCCATTTTACAGATGAGGAAACTGAGGCAAAAATGTTCATGCCTTGTCCAGGTTACATAGTTAATAGGTCTCTGAATCTGGATTTGAACTCAGGGCTTCCGGGCACCAGAGCCCTCCCTTGCTGCCTAGATGTACTTTCAATTTCACAAAGAGAGACCATGTCCAGCGGGCACTTCCTGCGCTCCGACCATATCTGGAGCCAGTCGTCAGTCAGGGAGCCTCCCCGGGAGGCTGAGGAGGCCGAGTTAGTCCTGCCTCCTGAGCATCTGGGGGGAGCCTCGAGTCCTCGCCAGAGTTCGAGGGCTGCCAGTGGGAAAGGGCTCGTTCTCTTCGGCCTTGGAGGAAAGAACTGGGCGCCTGCAGGGCAAGGGCAGCAAAGGGCAGGGCGCCGGGCCTGGGCGGGGCATGCAGCGCAGAGGGGAGCCACGGGCAGCCTCATTAGTGCCACACACTTTGCCTTTTTTATGGAGGGCCCCCGCCAGAGCCCCGACTGCCCCCTTAGCAAGGCCTCCGGCCCCAGCTCCTTCCTGGGCTCGGAGAGAAGAGGCAGTCCTCCTCCAGACGGGCACGCTGGCAAGCAGACACTGCCCAGCCCTCCCTCATCTGCAGCCGTGGTACCGGGGAAGATGCAGCCCCTCATGGCTTGGGGTGTTTGTCCATGTATCCAATTCCCCCAATTCTGGAAAAGATTGATCGCCGCCCCATCCCAAATGATCAGAACAAAACCCATGCGGTGCAGAGCACGGGCTCCCAGAGCCCCCCGGGTCAGAGTCTCTCACACTGTCCCCCCACATGGCACAGGGAACAGAAGGGCCGCCAGGCCCGCCAGCTGCT
>NC_133617.1:749565253-749621970 GCF_048593235.1 Sminthopsis crassicaudata | reverse complement strand
AAGAGAGAGAGATGAGACAGGAGAAGAGAGAGAGAGACAGAGAGAGAGAGAGACAGAGAGAGAGAGACAGAGAGAGAGAGAGAGAGACAGAGAGAGAGAGGAGAGAGAGAGAGAGAGAGACAGAGAGAGACAGAGAGAGAGAGACAGAGAGAGAGAGAGACAGAGAGAGAGAGACAGAGAGAGAGAGAGAGACAGAGAGACAGAGAGAGAGAGACAGAGAGAGAGAGACAGAGAGAGACAGAGAGAGAGAGAGAGAGAGACAGAGAGAGAGAGACAGAGAGAGAGAGAGAGACAGAGAGACAGAGAGAGAGAGGACAGAGAGAGAGAGACAGAGAGAGACAGAGAGAGAGAGAGAGAGAGAGACAGCAGCCAGGAGCTATGTAGAAGGCCACAGGGCCCTTGCAGGATGGGTCCTCACCGTGGCCTTCGAGGTCAGAGAGGAGCCAGGCGGGCAAGCAGGAGCCTGGGGAAGGCACAGGAGCTGCCGTCTGAGCAATGGGCGCCTTTTCATTCCCAAGACTTTTTAAAGTGAGTTTGAACTGTCCACAGTCCACGGGACGCCGGCCTCCCCTCTCTGTGCTCCAGAACAGCTTCCTTCGTTTTTTCCAGGCCTAGGTTTCCCGAGGAGAGCAACACTGACCCGGAGGCAGCTGGCGGGCTTCATCGTGCCCAGAGCACTGGCCCGGAATGGGGAGGATCTGAATTCAGAGACCCACTAGCTGTGTGAGCCTGGGCAAGTCCCTTCACCCCGTCTGCCTCAGTTTCCCTCATCTGTAAAAATGAGCTGGAGAAGGAAATGTCTCTGCCAAGAAGATGGGTCATGAAGATTCAGAAGTGACTGGACAGCAAGAAAAGCTGACCTCTGCAAGGCTTTTGTCATTGTAAACAGCTTAGTAATATGCTTGGCGTTTAGTGTACAACCCAAGACTAGGATTAGGTCTGCCCAGTGCAAGACACTGCTTCCTTGGAAACGAAAAATTGGGCACTGGCTTACACGGTCACTGGGAACCCCCCTAGTGTAAAGGGTTCCTTTTCTAGGGGCTTAGCCCAATTCTGGAGCCGTGGACAAGCGGGGGAGAAATACGACCACAGAAGCCAATGCAAGGGGACGAAGGCCTGTGAAGTTTGTGGCCCCGGCCTGCTCCTCCGATCCCGGTCAGTGCCCTGAGACTCAGCAGGCTCACAGCCTGGCACTCGCCTGTGTGGCCACGCTCCAGCCCAGATGTAGCCCCCAGTGCCCTGGGCAATGCCCAGGGGGAGACTGCCTCACGTGGCCTCATGTTCCCCATCGCCTGTGAGGCTTTCTGGCTTGTGGACATTTCCTGTTAAAGTGCTGAGCTCTTGGGCCACGGAGCAGCCTGGCTTTTGAGCTGGAAGAAGCCCTGGAAAGTCCTTTTACCCAAATTTAGCGGCGCGGCCTCCCCTCACCGGTGTCCACGCCGGCCCCAGACCCAGGCCCCTTCACTTGTGCCCTCCGCGGAGACCACCGATTTGCCAGGTGTAAGCAGATCAGCGTTTGTCCGTTAACTGCATTTATTCTCTGCCGTCCGGGCTCGAGATGACTGACGTAAGTGCCAGTCTTCCCAGAAAAGAACTTTGACAACGAGAGACGAGGAGGCCGCTCATGGTCCCTTAGCCCAGGACTCCATTGGCTGCTGCTAGGGGAGGCCGGGCCTGCCCGGCGCCATGGGAAGCCCGGCTGATTGACGGGGATCAGACACAGGAGCATCCTGGGAACTGTCACGGGAGGCATCTCAGTTTACACATTTGCTTGACGGGAAGCTTTTAAAGCACAATTCTCCCCAATGAAGGGCGGCTCAGAGAGCTGCTCCATAGAACTATCAGAGCGTGGGAAAGGGAAAGGCTCCTTTGTCTCCCTCCCCCAGGCTGGGGCTGGCCGGGCCTTGGCGGTTGGGTCCGTGTCTGCTGAGGCTGGATCCTGTCTGGAAGTGAGCGGTTCTTCCCCTCCCCGGCCGCCCCCTGGTGGAAGCCCAGAAAGCCAGTCGACTAAAAGGTGTCTAAGTCCGGGCTACGGAAACAGCGGCCGCGTCGCCGTGTCGCCCCTCCGGAGGGACCCCCGACTCGTTTATTTGTGGGGGGCAGTTAGGGCCTAGTGACTTGCTCGGGGTCACCCAGCTATCTAGAAGTGTCTGAGGCCTCCTGACTCCAGGGCCACCCCACGAGCCTCATGAGCACAGCTTCTCCGGGACCGTTGGATGCCAGCGGTGGGACGGGATCCGCTCTCTCCACAGCCTCCGCCCACCCCGGATCACCAGCACGAACTTGTGCCGTCACACCTCCGGGCTCGGCTGTCTGCCCCTCAGTGGCTCTGTAGGGCGCCCAAAGTGCGCGGGAAACTTGGGCCGCTGAGCCCCCCGCTTTCCAGTGAGATCAGGGACCTGATTCACAACCAGATCATGTATTTCCGAACTCCTCAAAGCCGCCTTTCTCCCGTGTGAACGTCCCGGGGTGATCAGCGTCCTCGCGCTTTCCCCTTATCCTTTCCCCCCTTAATGTCAGAACCCCCACTTCTTTGGGGCGTTGCTGCCGGATGGCAGGCAGGACCCAGAAAGAAAGGGCCATTGCCAGTCCCTTAGTTCCGGGGGCAGACTCTGCCTGGAGTTCCTGGGACAGAGCTGCGTACCCAAGCTGACCCCTCCTTTCCTGACCCGCGGGGTCTGCCCGGCCCAAGAAGCAGGCCCATGAAGCTTTGCTGCATGTGTGTGCATGTAAATGTCCTTCATGCATCCGTACACCTGTAGCCCCACCCCTCGGTCAGCCAGGCTCTTTGTGGTCAGGGATGGTCCCTTCTCTGCACTCGGACCCCAGTGTCCAGCACGGGGCCCGGCAGATAGATGAGACTTTAACAAGCGCCGTGGGCTGACAGACACGGGCCCTCTCTGAGTCACTCGATCCCCAGGCCGCCCGAAGCCCCGGCTGCCTCTCTGGTTCTCCCCACGACTCCTGGAGGAAGCCTCCCAGCCGGCCGGCTTGCCCCTCTGCCGCTTGGCTTCCGGTCCTGGCATTCGCCCAAGCTGGTCTGCGCTGCAGCCTTCGCCCCCTCGGTGCCCGCCTCCTGGGGAGCCCCGCCTCTGGCCTTGCCCCAAGTCCTTGTCTCCAGGTTCCTCCGGGGCAAGCCCCTCCTCCACCTTCCGGCCTTGGTCTTGCGCCCTTTCTCTCCCCCCCCCCCCCTCCCCTGGCGTCCTGCTCCAACCCACCCTGAAGAGCATTCCCAGGGGCACAGACCCTGCCGCAGGCTCTCACCCCGCTCACCCCGGGGGCCTCCGGGCCAGGTCTCCCTTCCTCAGTGGGCCGGCTGCTCAGCCCCTCCTCCTCTTCACCCCCCTCACACTCAGGGACATGCAGAGGGGCAAACCCCGGGCTGGCTGGAGCGTCTGCCAGCAGCCGCCGAGGCCTTTGTCCAGGCCCGCCTGCGGACCTCCTGCCTTCGGTCATTAGACGAAATGAGCCGGGGCTGACCCTTCCCCGTCCGGCCTGGGACCAGGACATCATTCCAGAGGAGGGGATGAGATTCGGCTACAGAACACATTGGTCATGATCTGGAGAACTTCCCGGGTGCCCAGGGACTCCTTGTCCTTTGGTGCCATCCTGTGGCTTCCCCTGGTACTGCCTCCAAGCAATGATGCCAGGATGGTGGCGTTCTCCAGGGCTTCTCCTGGGCCACAGAGTGTCCAAGGAGGGATGCCCATTGGTGCCCGCTGGTGCCCACTAGTGCCCATTAATGCCTGTGCCCCACACCTGGGTCCGTGTGCCGTGCTCTTGGTTGTTGGGGTGGGTTCTCTCCCTGACATCCCAACCTCAAGAACCCTAAAAAAATTAGTTATGGAATCAAAAGGGGATGGTGAGGATGAGGAGGAGGGTGTAATGAGGCTGGTGCTGGCGATGGCGGCGAGCTTTGCTCTGGGGTTTTAAGGCCTACGGAGAGCTTCGCCAACGTCCGTCACCTTTGCAGCCCTGAGGTGCAGGTGCTAATCTCGCCCCGTTCACACGGAGGAAACAGGTGCCCGTGCGGCACGAGTGCCGCCGTGACTCGGCTCCAGCGCCCCCCCCCCCCCCCCCCCCCCCCCGCGTCTGGCCAGGGCCAGGGAGGAAAGTCCTCGCTTTGGCGAGTTGGCTTTCTGTTAATCGCTGTAGCCGCACAGCCTAGTTCTGGTCCAAACCCGTGACGTTGTCGCTGTAAGGACCCACGTGTGGCCCGGCCCGGGGCCCTGAGGAGACGACAAGGATCGGGGGCTTCCTGCTCGAAGGGCCCTCGGCGGCGTCTGGCTCTGAGCCCCTCCGTGCTCCTCCCAGAGGGCGTTGGGAGGCGTTCCGTGTCCCCACCGTCAGTCAGGGGTGGGGGGCTGGGGGCGAGCGTCTCCCGGTGACTCCCTCTTCCTTGCTTTCCCACAGCTGGTGTTGTTTGAGCGCTCTTGGATGAGCCGATGGAAGTCTTCTGTTTTGCACGAAGGAGAAGGAAACATAAGAAACGTGAAGTGGAGGGGAAACCTGATCGCCTGGGCCAATAACATGGTAACTATCTGGGCGGACGGTGGCGGGGCCGCTCCCAGGATGGAAGCAGGTTCCCGGCGCCCAAAGGCACAGGCCTGGACCTGTCAGCCCCAGCTCGGGCCTCTCCCCCCGGCAGCTTCCTGCCTCTGTCAGAGGCTGTTTTCTGCTGTTGGGGTTCGTCCCCCGACTGGAAGACCAGGCTTTTATGCCCTTTGTTTTCCTTTAAGAACACAAGCTGCCCTTTTTCTGGGAGAAACCTCCCCTGGGGCCTTTATGTGGCCACTCTCACCTGAGACCGAGAGAGGGCCTTTTCTCCCCCTTCCCCTTCATTGGTTCCCCCAGCCTCTTCATCTGGAGGATCCCCTAGAATTTTCTTTTCTGGGAAAGCAGACGATCCCCTGTGAGCGTGAGCCCAAACCCACAAGCGTCAGCTTTCCTTGGGATCCCAAAGCTGGTTTTCCGTAACGGGGAAGGGGCGCTTAACAGCCCTGGCGTGGGGAGCTTGCTTTGGAGACGGTGCACGCGGGGGCACAGGTCTGGGAAACGGCAGTCCACGTTGTGGGAGAGGGACAGAGGTCGGGCTGGTTCTCCGAGCTGCGACGAGGCCTAAGCCTGGCAGGAGGCCCTGAGGGCAGATGGTCTGAATCCAGGCCAAGCACAGGGTTTGTGCTCGCCGGGTGCCCAGGATGGCGAGCTCCCTCCTCTCCCCGCTCGCTCGGTGCCGTGTGCACAGCTGGGACCCCTTCCTGGGTCCCTGGCACTCGGCAGGCCGCTCGCCATCCTTGATGGAGAAGCCGTGGTTTCCAGAGAAGATGCTCACGGCTTCCCACGCTCCCTCCCGCTGCTCCCACTCTATGCCTCTTGTCCTTTTATTAATGGGGAGGGGTGAGAATCTGTCAGTGGAGAGTGGAGGCCTTGAAGCAAGGACCGGTGGGAGCCTGGGAGGATGGGCCCCTGGAGCTCCCCCGGCGCCTGACTCAGGTGGGCAGGTGCCCGCTGGCAGAGGATCTTCTCGGGGCAGGATTGGAGTGGTATCCGGGCTGATTCCTTATTGTCGCCTCCAGAGCATCCGTGGGCTCCACGGCCACGGGCCCTCGGCAGTGTGGGACCTGAGCCCTTCTTTCCTTCTCACAGCCAAGAACACGCAACGATGCTTTGTTTTCCAGGGTGTGAAGATCCTGGACGTGATTTCGAAGCAGAGAATCACCAACGTGCCCCGAGACGACATCAGCCTTCGCCCCGACATGTACCCTTGCAGCCTCTGCTGGAAGGACGATGTCACGCTCATCATCGGCTGGGGCTCCTCCATCAAGGTACGGGCTCCCCTCGGCCCTGGGGCTGCGGACCCTCTTAGAAGGCCCCGTGATGAAAAATAAAATAAAAAAATAAAAGAAGGGCCCATAGGGCAGGTGGACCTGAGGGAGCCAGAGAGGGCTTCCTTGTGGAAAAACTGCTCCAGCCACAGGATCGTGGCTTGGCAGTGAGAACCCTGGCCAGGTTGGCCAGTGAGTCTGAAAGCGCTGGTGCTTCTGAGTGCTCGGCTCCCATCTGGGTCCCTCTGGCTGAGAGGCCCGGCCCCTTCGGGGCCCTCCTGTCCTGTCCACTACCTGCTCCGCCCAGGAAGCCCCTTAGCCCAGTCAGCAGGAAGGAGGTCTTGGGGGAAGCAGAATCCCTGAGGTTTAGAGCAAACGGGGACCTTAGAGATCCGAGGCCTTCCGTTCACAGAAGTGCTTCAGCCGGGGCTTAACGCCGGTGTAGACCACTCCTTACCAGGAAAACAGGACACCTCAGGGCTCCGAAAGGAGCGGCTCCCAAGGGGGCTGCAGAAAAGAAGCACAATCTCCCCACGCTCCAGGAATGAGCTTCACCCGGCCGTGGCCGGCGGCCCTGACATTGGCTTTGTTGGGCCTTGGGCTGTGGGCTCCCCTTGGAAGTGAGAGTGAAGGGAGGCCCCGGGCTGAAGGGCCAAGGAGGGGAGGGGGGGCTTGTGTGGGAGCAAGTCCCAGCAGCATGTGCACACACAGACACACACACATACATATACATATCTATGTACACACAGACATGACTCCTGCAGCTGTTAAAAAGTACACTTTGCCTTTCTCTCTGGCGGGTGTCAAAGCACTTCTCGGTGGAGGCAGACCCCCAGAGGAGGCTCCTCGGGGGCTGGCCTCGTCCTGTTCTCCCGAAGGAGCGGGACTCTGCCGCTCCAAAGGAGAGGACGCGTGGCTGACCTCCACAGAGGCTGGGCCTGCTTGTCCATGAGGCCTACGAAGGCCTGGACCTTCTCAGAGTGAAAGGGACCACCCAGAAATGGCAGCGCCCAGCCGAACTCTAGGGTCCCAGTGGCCGGATTCCCATCCCTCCCCTCCCATTGGGCCCCTCCTTTCTTTGAGAGGGCTAGGGGTGGGGCAAGCAGAAATACTTGCTTAAAAGCTTTAGCCATGAAGCCGGACGGACCAAAATGGCCAAATGGCCGTGCTGCACGTTCTTCTGAGGGACTGTGTTGTCACGAACGCAGATTCTTACACAGGTTTTGGAGAGCGCCTCCATCTGACCCTAAGTCCCCTGGACATGTTCTCTTCATGGGAATAGGCCCCTTAGTCCAGGGCTCGAAGGGCCCTCAGAGGCCTCTAGAATCCTGACCAGCCCCACCCGCTCGGCTTACAGAGGAGGAAGCTGAGCCCCCATGACCCCTGAGGTCCTGTCAGGGATGGGCTTTGAGCCCTCCGCAGACTGAGCCAGGGGTTTGGCCTGGGCTTGAGCAGGCCGTAGCAGAAGGAGGCCCTGGAGTGGCTCCTCCAGGAATTGTGTCATCAGAAGTAGAACCAGTCCTCGTTCTGGTCCAGAACATCTCCAGCAAAGGGACAGCCCTGTGACGCCCGCATTTCTTTTCCAGGTCTGTTCGGTGAAGGAACGGCACGCCAGTGAAATACGCGACTTACCAAACCGTTACGTCGAAATAGGTACGCTTCTGCCCTGCCCCTGCCCAGGGAAACGCTGTATGGGGGGTCTTGTGAGGGGCCGGTCGCCCCGAGGCAGCGGCAGGGCCTGGTGCCCCAGACCAGGAAAGCGTTCTTTGCCTTAAAGTTTACAAAAGGTAGGCTTCAAACTTCCCTGAGCATACTTCCATCGTTTCTGTGCCGGGTTAGTAGCTCGTCCTTCTCTGAACCATGAATCTGGTTTCCTGTGGTTTTCACCGCATTTTAGCACGTTGTCATCCAGCCGGGAGGATAGTGACGTCCTCAACGTAACAGGGACGTTTGGAAGAGGGGAGAGTTCTGGGGGAAAGACAGAATTTAGTTTTAGACACATGTGGAAGAAGATGTCTGTTGGATGGAACCCAGTTTTACTGTGAGCAGTATTGGAGGCGAAGACTGAAGTGGGCGGAACCAGGAGAACCACTCAGGAAAGCCAAGCGGTTCTGATGGATCAGAGCAGCGCCTCCATGGGAAAGGGCAGATGGAAGGATGCTGGGGATCGGGGACTGGATGTGGTAGTGCAGGCCTTTGCTGTGCTCGATGACGTATTTTTAATGAGTAAGGATGGCGAAGAGGGGCCAGAGATGTCTGCTGCTGGCTTCCAGGAGACCTGGGAGCTGTGGGACCACAGGAGCTTCTTCTCCCCTCCTCTGGGATGAGCCCGCCGTCAGCTCCGTTTGTGAAGGCGGGTGAGCCCAGTGAAGGGCACTTGAGGGGTAGAGGAAGAGAAGGGAGAAAGGTTGGAAGCATCCTCGCGCGAGCTCCTGCTCGGGCAGCTCCAGCCCTCCCACAGAGAGAGGTGCCGAGGGGCAGTCAGGGGAGGTTGGTCATGTCATCTGTAAAGGAACAGTGTCCGTCTGGTCGGTCACAGCCTGAAGCAGTCAGGAAGGAGGGGACAAGTGGGCTCTGCGTTTCATTCAGGCCTCCCTCTCCTCCTCCTCCTTCCAGTGGATTTTCTCCTTTTATCCAGTCCCTCCACAGACACTTATTCTGCAGCTCATTAAGTTGAATTTAGAATTTAAATATTATTTTGTGGGAAATGGAGCTAGTCTGACAGGGCCGGACCTGTTGCATCTGGGGGTCACTGTGTCTCATTCCAAGGGTCCAAGGACTTCCCTTCCTCCCTTCAGGTAGAACTTTTACTAACAATTAGCAGAAAAATGACATGGAAAATCCTCTTTGCACAGAAAGTCATCTTTAAAATCACAAGTAGGGAAATGCTTTAGATGGATCAGGCTGCTTCCCATAGATTAAGGGGTCTTAATAATCCAGCTGGGTCTTCTAGAGTGGCAGGAACTTGCCAGCCTGTGTCCAGACCCTGATTTTGTTAGAAAATTGGTCCAAAAACTGAACATGGCGGACGGGAGACAGAGGCCACGCCCCTCCTGACCTCGGATCCTCCTTCTAGTAGGACTTTCCTGTTTTCCCCATCGGTAACATGGGCTTCGCTCCGGGGTCTGCCAGCTCTCGGTGGATGTCGGTAAAGTGCACTGTCTCCCTTGATTGACATCCTTAAAGGCTGTGCTGGTTTATGATGGTGTCTCTTACGAGAGTCTTTAAGGACCAGGATCCTCAGCTGTTAGTGAGTAGGCTGATGTTCCTGGGCACGACCTCCAGGGCAGGAATGAATGCCAGGCCCTCTGCCAACTTGAAAGCACCAGTCACTTTCCTAAAACATTCCCTTCAATGACGCCAAGTGAAAATTCTGCAATACAGCAACCTCATTCCTGCTCCCCATCCTTTAGAACCTCCCCACTTTCTGTCTGAGGGATGGCAAAGAAGCAGCTTTCTCTAGACCCGCTCTTCTCGGGCTTCTTCTGAGTTTCGGGTCTTTTTTTTCCCACTCTGAAAAAGTATCATAGACCCCGTGACCTTTTGTTATGAGTTCTATCTGTTGATATTGAGTGCATTAGACATTAAAACTGAAATTTTCAAAATGTTAAAGCCATTTAAACTCATTTCATGGTTACATAATATATTTTTAGGAAAAATAACTATATTTACCAAGACAGAAATAATTAGTCAGAAAGGGGTTTATTGTTTTATATAAGTTTTATATCTTTTTAAAGTTCATCCTAGCAGTAGGGGGCAGCTAGCTGGTGCAGTGGCTAAAGTACCAGTCCTGAAGTCAGGACGACCTGAGTTCAAATCTGGCCTCAGACACTTAACACTGAGTGACCCTGGGCAAGTCACTTACCCCCAATTGCCTCAGCAAAAAACAAAAACAAAAATGAAAGGAAAGAAAAAGAAAATCCAAAAAGCAAAACAAAACAAAACAAAACGTTCAGCCAAGTAGAATACAGCTGGGTTCTCCTATCTGCTTCTGCATTCGATCTGTTGTCATGAATTGTTTTGATTGAAACGTATGAAAAAAATCCAGCCCCAGACAGATGTAGCTGGAAAAGGGAGGACCATTTTAATAGGCAGATAACATCTTAGTCTTCTTATAGAAATATTTTTGACCTCTCAGTTTCTCTGACAGGGTCTTAAAGACCCGTGGGCTCTGCAGATAGCATCTGGTCAGGCAAGTCCGGCCTTCTGGGCTGCTTCTTCCCATCATCCAAGTCTTTAGAGTAGAACTGCTTCTGTAACTGGTCTGTTCCTGTGATAGCCTAAGGAAAAGGAAATGCAGGAGACTGGGTTTTGAGATTTCGAGAAGTGTAGTTAACAGTAATGATGGAGGAGATGTTAGAGGAATATCCCATGAGGCCCCAAGAATTACCTCTTCTATCAGCCCCGGAGGAGCCTTCACCATGTGCCTCTTCTGCATCATCTCCCTGAGATCTAGCAGGCAGTTGACTCGAGGTATTAATTGTCTCAGAGGCAGACAGCTTAACTTTGGCCTGGGACAAACGTTTCCATTTCTGTCTTTTCCTTGCTGACAATTCTTGTTAGATTTTATAGATCAGATGGTCGGTTTGATGGAAATGTCAACGTTTATTTAAAAGTCTTTGAAATTATATGTAATTGACTGTGATCTTCAAGGAATTAGGGAAGTTGACGTATATGGATTTTAAAAAGCAGATCCCCTCCCCTTCTCCCCCACAAGTTGAGTTTTCAAGGGTAACCGCATGTCTTCCCAAGGGTAAAAACTAAGGAACCGTGGTCATCCATCCCACGTTAGCAAGCACAACACAAGAATACTCATCACAGAACAAGCTAGCCCTCCATATACATCCCATGGTACTTTGGGGGGAGAGCTCTGTCTGTGACCCGCTGACAGTGGGCAGAGGGAGGCCGGGCTCCAGGGGGCACGATGCTAAGGACATGGGGGACTCAACTCTGGGGTCGATGGTTTATAAATAGCCGACCGTCTTTGAACATGACTTCTCATCTTTCTTGCCAAACTGGGGTGAAGAATGGCGGGCGGTCCCTTGCCAAACACAGAGCCAGGGCCCACCCTGAGGCCCTCTCCTGACTCCGGGCCTCTTCCTGGCCATCTCCCCTTCTTGGAGATCCAAGGCCTTGTGGCTTCCTTCAAGTCTCAACTAAAACCTCCCCTTCCATAAGCAGCCTTTCCTGATGTCTCTTGCCACTAGTGCCTTCCCTTGAGCTACTCACCAATTTATCCTGTCTATAACTTATTTGTAGAGAGTCATTTGCATCTTGTCTCCCCTCTTAGATTGTGAGCACCTTAGGAGCAGGTACCTCAGTTCCATTTACTTTTCTCTGCCCTCCCAGGGTTTAGCACAGTGTTCAGCATACCATAGGTGCTTAATAAATGCTTGTCAACTGACTGGTTGTCCCACAGCCAGGACTTGAACTCCAATCTTTCCTGCCTTCATCTACTATTTCACATTACATCTAAGAGATATTTAGCATATATCTAGCAACATATGACAGATGGAATAAATATGTTATAGAGAGAGAGAGAGAAGTATAAGTGTGTAGAGTAAATACAAGGCATGGTAATTCGAGAAGGAGATTATGAGCAGCTGGCGGTACGAGGGACATCAGGAAGGGTATCTTGTCAAGGATAGCCGGAGAGCCAAGACTTGGAAGAAGAGAGGAATGGAGATGGAGATGAGCAGGGCGGACATTCCAAGTAGAGAAGGCCACTCGTACAAAAGGAAGGAGCTGGGAAGTGGGGAGCTGCGGGGAGTCCAGTTGGCTGATCTCTTGGTTACTGCCCTTTGTCCCCGAAGAGGACCACAATGACCTCACTCTGTCAGAGCCGAGTCACAGGGTGTTCGACTATGGCTGATCGGACCCATACAACCTCCAAGGCTCTGCCACAGGTTGGACACAAATAGGCCCTTTGAACATTTGGGCAGCTTCTGATTTTGTGCATCTCGCGTTTCCTTTGGGCCAATTCCATTCTGCTTTGCTCAGCGCACAGCATCTCTCTGATGAGGGCACGCCATGCTGAGCAGTCTGTGCCCATGTCTCCCGTGTCGTACAGTTGATCGTACGGTTTATCTCTACGGTATGAGGCTGCAAACGGGTCACTGCCAGATTGTGAATACTTGAAAAGTCTATAAGAGGATCCAGGATATAAACAAAGATTTCTCAGAGAAGAATTACAAACTTAACCACCACCTGAATGTTCCAAACCATGAAATCAAAATGGTCCTGAAGTTTCCCTTTTTACCACAAATGGGCAAAGGTAAGACATCCTGGGAAGACTGTTATCCCTTCTACCTTGCAGTTTCCCCCATTGTCATTTCGGTACATCTCAGCATTCATTTAAAAAAATTTAAATGGGAATTCTGGGGATTGTTTTGTCAAGCTTCAGAAGACACAGAAAAAGTTTAGAAATTCAGAAGTGCACAAAATACATATATAATATTGTATAATATCAACATATTTTATCTTTTTGAACTAGGATAACTCAGGCTTCTTCTCTGGTATGAAAGGCCAAAATATTTTACACAGATTGTAGGGATCCCCTTTTCTCCCATGAGACGTGAGGGAAAACTGTAGACAATGTTGTGAGAATTATGGGGTGAGAGGCACCTTAGTGCATGGGTGGTGGGGCCCTGAACATCCCAACCACTTTGTTATCATCTAGAATTAAGTAAAATGGTGATGCTATCCATACCTTCTGACCCAGAAATTCTACCCCTAACCTCGTTCTCCATGGTAAGGGAGGCCATGGGTAAGAAGCAAGGCCCCACACAGACCAAAATATTTGTAGCAGCGTTTTTTGTGACACCAGAGAATTGACGACACAGGAGAAGCCAGAGTGTGATTGGGCGGTGGCTGAACCAAGAGTGGTCCATGAAGGAAATGAAGTGTTATTGTGCTGGAGGAAGAGATGAATATGGAAAAGCCTAGAAAGAGCCACCGAAGTGATGCAAAACCGAGTCCCAGAGCTAAAGAAGCAGCATATAGTGACAACAGTCACAGACCAAACAACCATAGGTCAGGTCAAGGTGAACGTGGCCAGCTTCCTTTCACTTCTCACTCTGATGCTCTTGTGCATTTGTGAGAATTCTGCCGGATTCAGGACTCGCCCCCATTGGGAGCGGCTTCCGCCTATCAACATGTATAATAATTTGAATGACTCTTTACTGATGATTCCATATTGGGTTTGGCTCCTTCCTGACTTTAAGATTATTCTATGGAGTCTTTTCTCATTGTTTTTTTTTTATTTTTTTAATTAATTTTTATAATTATAACATTTTCTTTGAGAGTACATATGCATAGGTAATTTTTTTTTTTTTTTTTTTTTACAACATTATCCCTCGTACTCCCTTCTGTTCCGAGTTTTTCCCCTCCTTCCCTCCACCCCCTCCCCTAGATGGCAGGCATTCCCATACATATTCAATATAGTATATCCTAGGTTTTTCTCATTGTTTTGAAAGGTCGTTTGTTTGCTTTTTTAAACTTGATGAATTTATTTTTATACAGAGGCTTCTTACCTAATCTTCTTGGTCACATTTATAAAAACCCTTTTAGTCCTCCTCCTTGTCAGATTTCTGGGTTTCCTTTTGTTGGTTCCTGCCCCTTGGCCCCCTCCCCACTGACGTGTGTCCCCCCTTTATTTGCAGTGTCTCAGTTTGACATGGAGTTCTACATCAGTGGGCTTGCTCCTCTCTGTGACCAGCTTGTGGTGCTTTCGTATGTCAAGGAGACCTCCGACAAAATGGTAATGATTTCTGTGTTTGGATGCAAAGACACTTGCAAGGTTATTTGAAATGTGACACACAATTCTTTGGAAACGCCGAGTATTTTGTGGCCGAAGTGGAGCTCCCAGGCATAAAAAGCCAAGTCACCTGCAGTTACACCAAAAACCAACGTCTCTGCTTCCAGAAGCCCTGCTCTCGCGCATCCCTCCCGCCCCCTTCCCCCCATCCCCCACAAGGGAGAGAAAGAATGACAAATTTCTCTCACTGTTAGAAGAAACTGAGTTGACATTGTGCATTAGCAGAAATGATCGCCGTGAATGCAATTGGCTCCAGCGTTCGGGTGGTCAGGGGAATTACTAAAAGGGCAGTTAGTTCATTTTTCCTTATGCCACAGACACATTCATTTATCCCCCTATAGTGTAGGGATTCTGGCTAAATGGATAATCCCACTTTAAAATTGAGTGTAGCCTATTCTCAATTGTCCACGTCTTATTAAAAAAAAAAAAAAAAAAAAGATAGATTTTTAAATAGATTTTTTTATTGTGCTAATTATTTTTATGTCCTCTCCATTTCTCCATTTTTCTCCTTCTTCTACCCCCTCTCCTGAGAGCCATCCCTCGCACCAGATTTTTTAAAAGGAGAAAAACTAAGCAAAATTGATCAGCAACTGAGAGTAAGGTCTGAGGTGATTGTTCCCCACTCGTGGACCCTGCCATGCAAACATGGCAAAGGGGCTTCTCCTATCTCTTCTTTAGGGCCTTGCACGTCCAAGCAAAGCTCTCCAGATAAATGAGAACAGCTCATAATCTGAATGTCTTTCCATTGGACTGAGAGAAGTGTCGGCTAATCAGTCGCTCAGAAATAACTTTCCCGAGCTGCTGCGGGGCCCGCTGCCAGCCTGGCCCTGCCCGCAGTTGCCGGGGACATAACTGGGAAGGAAAACCAGAAAGTATGGGTGAGTCCAGCCAACCGAGGACCGATTGGCAGATCTTCATTGCAGCTCCTCTGTTGAAGAGGAAGGACGGCCGATTGGGCGGCTGTTCGTGGCAGTAAATTCTCATTGTCTGTGCCTTGCCTTTTTCTGAGTACAAGGACTAAAAGGGGGTGAAAAAGCCTGTAGCCTCACTTTCAGAGCAGGAGATGTTCAGGAAGGTTTCTCTGACAGTGCACTTGCATTAGGAAGTCATCGCTATGGTAACCTGAAGCTCTGGATGCCCATGTTGCTAGGCGACGGAATGCTGTAGGCTTAAGTGAGCACTCCAACCTACAGAAATCGATAGGGTTTGCGTCCAGCCCTATTGCAGGACATCAGTTTATTATTTTATTTTAAGGAAAAAATAGCAGCGGCTCCTGGGGGAATTAGCACAGGGCTGTTTTGATGCGTGTGGAGGGAAGAGGACGATAAAAGGAAAGCAAGAAACGAAGAGGCCGAATGAAAAGCGGGAAAACTTAATAAATAATTGACAAGGACAGCAGAAGCCTTTGTTAATGAAAAGCATTATTGGAAAGGACTTCAAGCAGAGCAGGAATGGGGGGGGGGGGGAGAACACCACCTCACCTGCCCAACCCACGGGGAAGAGAGAGTTTTCCAACTGGGAAGGCCCAGGGCGCCCCCTCTCCTGGAGGCTTCCTCCTGTTTGGGGCACGGTGTTTGTCAATGGGGTTGCAGGGATTGTTTTGTTCTCATTTAATCACCCAAGGAAATTTTAGTTCCCCAAGTAGGAGGAACAGGACTCGAGGAATGTGTCCGGCAAGGCAGGGCAGGCTCTTGGAATTGTGCCCTTAGGATTCTCTAGCCGGTTCTCATGAGCTCTGGGTTCTGTGCCAGGGGCCGGGGGTTCTAACCTCTCCTTCCCGAAGCGGCCAAAAAGCCTCCTGTGGCATTGGCACAAGTGACAGAGAACCGCTACGTGCTCTCTCTGTCCGAGGATCGTGCTAAGTTTTAAGGGTGGCAGGACCCATGGACCCTGCCCTCAAAAGGCTTGTTTCTGATTGGGAAGACAATAGGAGCGTGTGTGTGTGTGTGTGTGTGTGTGTGTGTGTGGTGTGTGTGGTGTGTGTGTGTGTGTGTGTGGTGTGTGTGTGTGTGGTGTGTGTGTGTGCGCATGTGTGTGGTGTGTGTGTGCGTGTGTGTGCGCGTGTGTGGTGTGTGTGTGTGTGTGTGTGTGTGTGTGTAAGCAATCCTTGGGGACAAGAAGAATTACCTCTTGGTAACTGACACAAAGGGAACTTTTCTCTTCTCTTCCCCAGGAGAGGGAGTACTGTGCCCGGCCAAGACTGGACATTATCCAGCCGCTTCCGGAGACCTGCGAAGAGATCTCCTCCGATGCCCTCACAGTGAGAGGCTTTCAGGAGAATGAATGCAGAGACTACCACCTGGGTGAGATGGGACGGAGCTGGGCATTGGGTGCTGGTGGCCCTGGCCTCTGCCCAGCTTCCCAGCAGCCCTCGGGGATTTGGAGTTCTTCTTGGAAAGAGATGCTTTATCCAGAAATGTCCTGGGCACATTGATACAGCTGTTTATGTGTGTGCACGTGTGTGCGCTATAGACATATATACTGACAGATATCTAGATATATACACATCATGCATTCTATACACGTATATTTATTCTATGTGTACATACCTGTATACAGAGATATTTACACACACATATAGGTATGTGTGCATATATACACATGCATTCTGTATATATTCTATATGTCACAGACATACACACACCATGTGTTTTACATCTATACTATGTATGTGTATATGTAGATATTTGTACACATATACATGTATATATGTACATACACACATCTTATACAGTAGATGTGTTCTGTGTGTATATATACCTATATGCATAGATATTTACACACATACATATATAGGTATGTGTGCATATATACACACCAGGCATTATGTATGTTTGTATGTATACTTGTGTACATAGATATTTGCACACATGTATGTGTGCATATTATATACATTACATATTCTATGTGTGTACATGCATACCAACACATACATGTACCGTTGCCATGTGTGTTCTGTGTGCATGTGTATCTATACCTGTATACCTAGTTATTTGCACACATATGCATGCACATGTATATTGAATACTTTTCATATTCTGTGTGTGTACAGAGATAGACTTGTATACACCCATGTCCGCGTACACACACACACACACACACACACACACACACACACACACACACTTCATCTCTCTTTCTTTCCCCCCGGGGTTTCCGTCGACGCCATCCCACCCTGCGCCATCAGAGCCACAGGAGCTTACGGAGGAAGGAACCCTCACTTGGAGTCCCGAGATCCGGGTTCCGCTGGGGCTCTGCCCATTTGCAGCCTGTGGCTTGTGCGCGCTACATTTGGGCATTTTGGCTTCCTTTTTCATAAAACAGTCTAAGAAGACTTGAGTTAGCGTCTGGACCGCTGTAAAAAATGGCGTGACGTTTTAAGCACTCGAGAAGCCCCAAGTTTAGCTGCTGCTCCTGTTTGCCCTCAGCACAGTCCCCTCATGTTGTCTCTTGTTTGGGTGGGAGGGAAGGTCTCCTGTCTGACAGATGAGGTGAAGGATGGGTGGCCCCAAAGTAAGGAGGGAACCCTAAGTCTTGGGGACCTGTGGGAGGCAGAGTAAAACCAGAGCTGAAGTGCCCCCCACAGGCAGGTGACGGAAGTGCTGAGGAGTGCTGGTGCAGGGCTGAGAAGCGGCACCTTTAAACTACCCCTGATCCCCCCCCCCCCCCCCCCCCCCCCGTGGAACCGTGGCCATGGGGCCGGTGAAGGCCTCCCCTTTCTGTAGGTTGATCCAAACAAGGGAAAACCACGTGGCTATTTTCCCCCTGTCAAAGTCTCAGTGTACTCTCAAGAGGTATCACGTTGTGGTTTTGCTCAAAGCCAACTTTGCCACCTGCTCACAAACCCCCAAAATTGGGGTTGGATAATTGAATTCCCCATGCAGCCCTAACAGCCCCCCTTGTAAATACCAGCCCGTGTGATGTATTGCGCCCCCCGGGGGGCGGGCGTCTGTCACTGAGGCTTTCTATGGCCTTGACCTTGATGGAAAAGATTCGTTTATTGCTGGCAATGCGGCGTAATTGTCCTGTGAAAGTAGACCGTGTTATAAATGGCCATAAATAAAGTTTATACACGGTAGATGAATCAGAACACGCAGGAAGGAATGGGCTATTTTGAATACCGTGTTGCCGTTGAAGTCGGAATTTAAATTTATTGGGACGTGGAGCATCAAAAGCCATCTTGGGATGGAAAGCACTTAGGGGCAGAATCCTGCCTCTTTTCTAACTGCTTCTTTAGACAAAGAGCATTTTTTAAACGGCCGTCACTTCTTTTCCTTGTCCGTAGAGTACTCCGAAGGTGAATCGCTCTTCTATATTGTCAGTCCCAGAGATGTTGTCGTGGCTAAGGAACGGGACCAAGACGATCACATCGACTGGCTCCTTGAAAAGAAAAAATATGAAGTAATGTCTGGGAAATTCCCGTTTCTTTTTAAAATGCATTTTGTTTGAATTGCTCTTAGGACATGAAAAGGAAAGCAGAGTTAAAGCTTAGTGTGACTAACTCTTCAGGTTCCCATTGCAGTGAATGAATGTTTTAGAGTCTTCCTGAAATGATTCTCTCAAATGCAAACCCACATCCCAAAAATATAAATTCAGCTGAGATTTCAAAGCACACAAGAGCACTGTCAGGAAAAAAAATGGTAGAATAGCATCTGACCATTTCAAAAAGGCTCAATTCAGATGAAGCTAAGAAGAATATTTTTACTGTTCCTTTTAGAATAAAGATGGTTTTCCCAGCTTTAATACTGACAAAAGTAATATTTATTATAATTCTAATTAAATAATTGAATTAAATTATAATTAAATATTTTATTTAAATTTAAAGGGAAATAAATATATGTATTTGATTCACACTGATTGGAAGGGAAGGTTGAAAAATTAAAGAATTGAAGAAAATGGGAAGTTCACTTATATTTTCGCTCAAGTTACTATATAACAGCCTTTATATTAAAATTAGTTAATTTTATATTATATATTAGAATTTATTTATTATTATTATTATTTATATTAGAATTAATGTTTGGGTCATCCTTGGGTGGAATTTTTTTTCACAATCTCATTATTTCCCATGAGATTGCACTGAGAAGTAAAAACTTCCCAGTCCAAAAAAGCTATTACTGATCTCAGTGTTTCCAGTTCCCATCATGACTATAAGGAATGATTCCATGTCCGACATCTCTTAAACTGGCAAAGGCAGAACTGTAAGACTTCCCAAATGTCAAGGGCTCACTACGGTCCAGTCATCTGTTTCTAGATGTAGGAGATGCAAGACAGGGAAAAAAAAACAAAAATCAGAAGTAGAAGCTACAAGGGCTATTATTCAGCCTGTTCTGGGGACTTTGGTTGCCAACTGAAGTTTTTGTTTTTTGTTTTTGTAAATAAGCTAGATTTTGTTGGATTGACAGGATTTTCTCCCAGTACAGTGACCCCTGGAGAAAACAGAAGCAGCCTTCTTTTTTGTTGACTGCTTTTGTCTCCCAATTTAATTTCAGAAATGTTTGTTGAAGCATGATATTCAAAGTTTTCAAACAAAAACCCATGAAAATCAAAAGGCAGATGCCTTATTTCTCTGGTTCAGAACTTAGGGATCATCAAAAGAAAGTGAGCTTCACTTAGACCTCTCTCTCTCTCTCTCTCTCTCTCTCTCTCTCTCTCTCTCTCTCTCTCTCTCTCTCTCTTTCTCGCTTTCTTCCCTCTCTCTGGTTCTATGCATGTAGGAAGCTCTGATGGCTGCTGAAATTAGCCAAAGGAATATTAAAAGACACAAGATTCTGGTAAGTACAGAAACCATTGTTAAAATGGAGCGTTCACTCTTTGGGATTTATAGTGGGAGACACAGCACATAGCTTCCCGCTAGCCTTGGTCTTCTGAAAGGTTGGATCAGGACTCAGTGTCTTCACCTGGCACTCAGTAATGCTGAATAAAAGCCCAAAAAGAGCAAAGGAGGAGAAGATCTCCTTCCAGGGCTGTTTGGAAGAATAAGAAGCTATGGGTGGGAGCTCTCCTGTGAGATATGATTGTGAGAACCCCTTTCTGCGTATGAGGGCCTAGAGAAGGTGGGCAAAATGAATTCCAGTGAGATTGCTCAAATAAAGCGCTTTGGAGAAAAGGCCTGCTTCTGTCTCTTAGCATATGGCAGAGCTGTATTGCTCTAATGATATGAATTATTTACAGTATATATTCTCGTCCTCACACATCAATTTTTTAAAATTTCTTTCATTTGTGTAGAAACGCCCCGTTTGAAGTGCATGTCACTTCTGCTAAATTCCTTATGAAAGCTAAGGGTGGAGGAAGCAGGGCAAGGCAGGATGAGGGAGGCAAGACTGGCTCGAAAGCTAAATGGCGTCGTAGGAGTGATCACCTCACGCAAGCCCTGATTGGGCAGAGAAGGAAGCTGAGGGCAAAATTTAGGTGGCAGCAGTAAGAGATTGCCCTTCCTCCCTGGCTCTGAGTCTGTTGGAATGGCCTAGGATCTCTCTGTTAGCTGGTAGTGCTTCCATTTTGCTAGTTGGAAACATCTCTTCTCATTCCTCAGCCTGGTCTGGAATAGAGGAATCATCTCACATTTCCTTCCAGGAAGCTGAGCAACCCCAAAAAGAGCTTCTGGGGATAGAAGCTGGCCCTCAGTGGCGAGAATGACCATCTTTGGTTTGCATTCATTCAGGAAATCAGCCATCTTTGGTGTGAACCAGATTCAGAGAGCAAGAGACTAATTGAGGAAATGTTTTTCTTGCCTGGAGGAGAGGGTGTGATATATCGTGGGATAGATCTGGCGTGGTTGGTCTGAAGATCTCAGAAATAAAATCAGCAGTGAGGATTAGAGCCCTGGGCCAGGAGTCAGGAGGGCTTGGATTCATAGACACTGATGAGCCCTGAAAGGCCACTTCCCTTCTCTGGATCTCAGTTCCTGCATCTGTAAAGAGAGGAAGTTGAACTAGATGATCCCAGGGTCCCTTCTACCCCCAAATCTGTGAGTCTTCTGCAAGGCCCCCAAACCTAACATATTGCATACTCTTCGTGTGTCCGTGCTTGGAAGTTGTAGCATGGACTCACTGGGCTCTCTGTTTATCTTCCTCAGGATATCGGTCTGGCCTACATAAGTCACCTGGTGGAGAAGGGAGAGCACGACATGGCAGCGCGGTAAGGGCGCTCCTGGTGTTTTCTGCGACGTCCCAGGCAGAGACACCACCGTGGTGTAGAAACAGACTAAAGATGATTTCTTCCCTGTGTGATTTTATTACTTTGTGGCCCCATAAGGATTCAGGGAGGAAAAGAAGGTTCTTGGAGGAACATGCATTATATAGTCGCCTCCTGCATCATCTTTGCCAAAGAGTTGACACTGGTGAGAGGGAAAATTGCCTAAGATCTAATGAAACAGGGCAGTCCAAAGTGAGATAGTGGTCAGTACCATGGACAGCAGAATCCTGAGAGCCTGTGGCCAGGTTATTGGGCTGAGGAAGAGAAAAATGGGGTCACAAGATATGAGACTCTGGAAATCTAATGAAACAGAGCAGTCCAAAGTGAGATGGTGGTCAGTACCATGGACAGCAGAATTCCAGAGCCTGTGGCCTTGTTATTGGGCTGAGGGAGAGAATAAGGGGGTCACAAGATATGAGACTCTGGAAATCTAATGAAACAGGGCAGTCCAAAGTGAGGAGTGGTCAGTACCATGGACAGCAGAATCCTGAGAGCCTGTGGCCAAGTTATTGGGCTGAGGGAGAGAATAAGGGGGTCACAAGATATGAGACTCTGGAGATCTAATGAAACAGAGCAGTCCAAAGTGAGGAGTGGTCAGTACCATGGACAGCAGAATTCCAGAGCCTGTGGCCAGGTTATTGGGCTGAGGGGGAGAGACTAAGGGAGTCACAAGATATGAGACTCTGGAGATCTAATGAAACAGAGCAGTCCAAAGCAAAGGAGGGTCAGTACCATGGACAGCAGAATCCTGAGAGCCTGTGGCCAGGTTATTGGGCTGAGGGAGAGAATAAGGGAGTCACAAGATATGAGACTGTGGGCTCTGCTTTTGAGACTTTATTTTAGGAGCTCAGAAATTACTTGAAGTAAAGTTTTTCTCAGCCTAACTCCATTCTTCAGGTAACTATTGATAGGATTATCATTTTCTCAGGCCAATTTAGTAGTATAATTTCCAACATGTGGCAAGAAGTGGCTTAAACAAATAAAACTGTGGTTCAGGAGTCATTTAATCAAATCCCTTCAAGTGGACCACATTAATGGACTAGACCATGCATTTCCCCACCCCCAACCATAAAAAATGGAGTCAGTAGTACCAGCGTGAGGTGTGAATATACACACGTGTGTATAAATGGATGCATGTGTATGTATCTTTTCTGTCTCCAAAAGTTTGAGCAGAGAATTATTGGTAATAAAGATTTTGTGTATGTTCAACTACACATATGTAAATAGTCCACAATATAGTTGCATATATGTGTGTATACAAATACAGGCATATATGTACATATATACATATGTGTGGGATAAACAGGTATAAGATTCTATATGAGTGCGTGTATGTTTATGTATGTATGTAGATTCCTAAAGTAAGTAAAAGCATAACTTTTTAAACTGGGAAAATGCTGTTTGGCATATTCTGTGCCTATTCTTTCACTCATTATTTTCCCTTCTGTGATCTCTTCATTCTCAGCAAATGTCAGAAAGTTCTTGGGAAAAACGCAGCTCTCTGGGAATATGAAGTTTACAAATTTAAAGAAATCGGACAGCTTAAGGTATGTCGAACGAATTGCTAGCTCACTGTCCCATCTGCTGCTTTCTCTGTAGAACTGCAAGTTTTTGAGACTGTAGTCTCTGGTGAAAAGATTTGCATTTGAACTCTGAGGCTGGCTTCTCTCACCATACCCACTGTGCTTCCGATGCTCGTTCGTGTGTGAACCCCAGGAGCCGCCCATCCCGGTCCCCAAGCCAGAGCTTTCGGAAGCAGTGCTGTCTACTCTGGTAGCGGGGGTTTCCTAACCAGTGAAACCTGATTGAGCTCAGTGAGGCTGAGTGTGCGGCCTCCTAGAGCCCTGGTGGTCCGAGGGCCCCCCCCCCCCCCCTCCCTGTGGTTCTCTGCATTGAGTCGGGGCAGCATTCGCTCCATCCTTTCTGCTTGGGAGATTTCCCACAGGACTGCATTCTCATATGGCAGTTCTGGAGAAGAGAGTCCGTGTCCTAGGTACCCACTGATCTGTCCATCGTGACTTCTTCATGCTTCTGCCCTTTGCACCAGGGTGGGTGCACATGCTGTCAGCCCAGGGGCCACCTCTCGTTGGACCAAGCTTGACGTGGGTTCCCAGACGTGCCCGGCTCCTTTCTCCAAAGCTCTGGAGCTCTCTGCCCTTGCTCCTAATTATTATAGAGGCCGGGTTGGACTCTGGAGCAATGAAAGCCCTATGCAGCTTCCCAGGTGATGATTCTCTTGTTCTGTCGGTGGAAGGCGAGACCAAAGAGACAGATATTCTGGACTTGAATCCAACCTGAAATGAGAAGGTGATTGCTGAGAAGCAGCGGAAACACTGGGATATCCACCATATCTTCCAGGTCAGGAGAGAGTCAAAGACAGCCAGACACAGACTGAGAGCGGTTTAGGAGAGCGGATCTCCAGTGTTGGGAGAAGGTTTCTGTGGGAGCAAGATCTCGTGGCGTAATCATGTCAAGTCGGCTCAACAGCCGAGGAAATCTCTCAGGAACGGAGTTCTAAGATAGACAACACTGTTACTCGGGAGGCAAAGAGCTGATTTTCCACCAGGATTTGTGGGGAGGCATCAGGAAGCCATCAGCCATATGAAGACTGGCAGCAGGGGATGAGCATCGGAGCATTGCGCCGTTCTGCTTGAAGAGGCTCAGAAACAGTCAAGTAATGGGCGACTTCTGAGCCTGCAGAAAGGGCTTTTGGCGCTGCTTGGGGAAAAGCATCAGAATGGGAACCCCAGCTGGGAGAGAAGGGAACGGGAAGGGTGCCGGAGGCAGAGCCGCTCAGCTTTCGCGGGCTTTCTCCCCCTGAGAGAAGGACCTTAGAAGGACCAGGCAGAATAAACACAGCTAAGATCTTGACAGTTGATTCCCAAGATAATCAGAGAGATGGTAAGAGGGCCAGGGCCCTGCATACTGAGCCATTAGCAGAGATGGTTTTCTTGAAAGATTATGAAGAATCAGGGAGGTTTTCAGGACTATAGTAATGCCCCCAAATATTATAAGCATTTACATTCCATGACTGACAGCTGAGGACTGGGGAGACCAGACTGGATTGTTGCGCTCCTAGAACCCTCAGCGCCTGACATACAGCAAGCAGCAACTTCATCAGGGCCGGTTGATTGATCAGGCAGCAGATTCTAAGAACAATGCTCAGTGTGTGCAAAGTGGAAATCAGCCATCTGTGCATGTGCTGGAGGAATTAGGTTTGGTTAGCCTGGAAAAGCGGACTCTTGTCCAGTCTAGAAAAGGGAAATGAGTCTGTGTGCAAGTTCTGGAGGCTCTTCTGTGGAAGAGGAGGGAGATTTGTGCTTGCCCCCGGGAGGGCAGAATGGGGAGCAGGAAGTGGCACTTCAGGCTCTACAACAAGAAAAACCCATGGCTTCCAGGCTTGAGTGGTGTCTGTTGGCAATAATGCGGTGGCCTAAGGGAGATCACAGGGGAAAGGAAATGTCTCAGCAAGGTAGAGGGGGAAGGGAAGGCAGGTGGGCAGCTGGAGACTTCCCAGGCCTAGGAGACTGTCCAGGACTTTGGGTGAATCCCTTGTGGACGACCTTTGGGAAGAAGGGGATGAAAACTGCACAAGAGGCAGGGGAAAGGTAGCAGCTTCTGCTGCTCAGGAAGCCGCACTCTCCCTGGGAGCGCCCAACCCTAGGGGAGGGATTACCAAAAGAAAAGGGGAAGATGGCGGCTGCTTCTGTGCAGTTTCATTATTACTGTGGGAGCTACTCTGATCTTTTCTTTCAGTGGATATGTTGAGATTACTGCTAGCAACTTGGAATTCATTGCTAGTTATAACCCTTCTGTTTTCCTTCGTAATATCTCTCATCTTCTAGATCTTCTCCTCTTCCTCTTCCTCTTTCTCTCTCTGTCTCTGTCTCTCTTTCTCTGAATCTTTCATGTCTCTCACTCCCTCTGTCTCTCTTTCCCCTTCCTCCTCCCCTTCTTCTTCCTTCTGCCCCCTCTATTCCTCCCTTCTTCTCTCCCTTTCTCCTTCCTTCTCATTCTGCCTCCTTTCTTTGTCCCTCTTCCTCTCCCCCTCTCCTTCATTGCCTCCCCACCCCAACAGCTTTATGTCTATTTAAACTCAATAATCCCAAAAGGGCAGATGAAGATCTTCCCAGGGTACGGTGCAGTTGATTTTGAGCCGTTTGCTTTTCTTCAGGGTTGAAGGTATTTTCATACTAACAGTTTTAGAAATGGCTTTCTTTAGAGTCACGCAGTGGGAGTGGGATGCTGTCTCTATCGGGATTTTTCCTGGTTCGGTGCCTTTAAACCATCTCACACACTGACAGTGCATGTGCAGACGGCCTCATTTTGGCTGTGCCCAGTGAGGAGCCGGAGTACATTTGCCCCTGAAGTTAGAAAGTGCTTTTTAATGGAGGAGAGATATTTGCCTTTCAATGTCAGAGCGCAGAGAGATGATGTTTATTTTTGTTTCTGCCTGTCCCGTTCATCAGACTGTAAAATACAAAATATTTGGCTTCTGCTGGAGGACCTCTTACCCATTTCATCTTTCTCGTGGGCTGCGCTTCTCCTTTTGTCGACGGCCACACTGTGAGACAAGTTCCACTGCTTGGTTCCAAGTGTTTTGCTATTTGCCTGGTTTGGATCCTTTCCTAGACACGTTACAGGAAACTTTAGAGGCTGTAAGAGAGCCCCCGACTGCAGAATACGCCTTTCGCAGAATTCTGGATTTCCATCTGTTGGTCCTTGGAATCTGTCTGTGGCCGCTGGGTTCTCACCTGCTGCTCTGACGGAGCTGGGATTCTGGCAGGGCCGGCGCCTCCTTCGCTGGCTGAGGCCCTCCTCTGTGGGACGGGCCTGGCTCCTTCCTTCAGCCATTTGTCCAGGCACCGGAGGCTTTTGTCCATGTTAAGTTTCTTGTCATTGATCTTTAATATTACCTCTTATATGTTAAATTTCCTATTGAGTTCAAGTTTGGTTGAGAGAAAGAAGATCTGCAAGTTTGTTGAACGTCCTTTTTTTTTTCCATTCAATATCATGGATAATTTTGCTGGATACGATATTTGTGGCCACAGCTTAGTTCTTTTGATTGCTGGTATATGTGAATCCAGGATTATAACGTGCTGTCGTCTCCAGAGACTGACGATCGCGCTCTGGGAGGAGATGTGCTGTCATTAACTGCCGCCAAGTCTGACCTCATGTAGAGACTCTTCCTCTCCCTCCGGAGAGCCGCCTCAGGTCTGGTCCAGACAGGACTCTCCATCTCTCCAGAGCCGCCCGCTTTTATCCTCCCAGAGAATGGGCGTGGGATAACGCAAGGGCTTCTGGGGAAAATTACTTCAACCAATGAACTTGCTCCTCCTAAGCATGCAAGCTCCTCCCCAGGAGTTCACAAGTAAAACTCCCAGGAAAGGCCAGAACTAGAGAATTGTCAAGTACCGACTTAGCACTTAGTCAGAACCTAACACAGGATCTGTAGTTTTTTACCGAGATTGCTGATTTCTCGAGGCTGTTCCTCTGACTCTGTGCCCTGATCATCGCCCACGGGAAGCCCAGCTCTTTGGAGTGGTCACAGTTCTCTTCCCAGAGGTGATGTGGATAGCACGGTGTCATTATCCGCAGATGGTCCAGCCATGGGACCCCCAACACCTCCAGAGAAAACACGAGGCTCTTCCCACTTACTCAGTGCCTTGAGCTCTGAATTCAAGAAGTTAAATGCCCAACGACTGTTGTGAAAAGTTGAGATTTGTTTGTTTTGACCCCCATTTCCTACCTTTTTGGTCCTCCAGGCAATCAGCCCGTATTTGCCCAGAGGGGATCCCATTCTGAAGCCTCTCATCTATGAAATGATCCTGCACGAGTTTTTGGAGAGTGATTACGAGGTACCGGAGCTTGACACAATCCTTTTGTTTCCTCTTTAAAAAACCAGACCTGCCCGACTGTCCGGTGAATGGCTCACACATTTCCTCATTTTTTGGGGGCTGTCTTGAAGGTAAAGGACAGTCTTTGACTCTGGAGCTCCCATAGCTTGCCCAGAGCCTTGTCTAGTGAAAGCTGAATTGAAACAGCCTGAAAGTTATTTTTTTAAATTTATTATTGTATTTTCCTAGTTATATGTAAAAGTTTTTTATGACATATATTTTTAAAACACTTGAGTACCATATTCTTTGCCTTCCTCCTTCCTCCCCACATTAAGAAGACACATGGAAAGTCATGCAAAACATTTCCATAAAAGTCATGTTGCAGGGCCAGCTCGGTGGCGCAGTGGACGGAGCACCAGCCCTGAAGTCAGTTCAAATCTGGCTTCAGACACTTTTCCTGGCTGTGTGACCCTGGGCAAGTCACTTAACCCCAATTGTCTCAGGGGAAAAAAACAAAAACAAAAAGTGATGTTGCAAAAGAAAACATAGCTCTCCCCCGAAAAGAAATCCCCCAAGAAAAATAAATGAAAGAAAAGGCAAGCTTCAGGCTGTGTTCGGACGCAGTTCTTTCTCTGGGGATGGGTGGGGTTTTTCATCCTAAGTCCTTCCCCGTAGTCCTGGATCACTGCATTTCTGAGAGCAGCGAGGTCATTCCCAGCCAATGGCCCTCAGCGCTGTTACTTTGTGCAGTACGTTTCGCTCTCCATGAGCCAATGGAGACTTTGGAGGTTCTTCTGAGAGCTTCCTGCTCGCCATTCCCACAGAACAGTGACGTCCCATCCCAGCCACACTTCACAGCTTATGCAGCCTCTCCCCCTGGAGGGGCATCCCCTCAGTTCCTGACTCTCTGCCCTGAGAAAAGAGCTGCCTCAGGTGTTTTGTGCACATGTCCCCAGCTCACCTAAGCTCCCTTCCCTTTGGGGTTTCCTGTGCCAGGTGAAGGCCGAGACAGTCGGCTTGGGGGACTCCGCCCCTTGGCTCCCCCACAGTTTGACAAACCTGAGGGCAGAGCAGCGTGGAGGGGAGTCTGGGGCCAACCTTCCGAAGAGAGTGAGCCTGAAAGGGTGGCCAAGGGGCTGAGACCGGGTGGGGAGGGCTGCAGGTTATGAAGGGCTTTGGAGTCCCTTCACTCATGATCCAGTTCCCATCTCCAGCCCCCAAGGGCCAAGGAGGCTAAGGGAGAGGCCCACGGCCCTGACCCCGTGTCACTGAGCACCTCCTGTGTTCAGACCCCGTGCCAGGCTGGGGATATAGAGAAAGGCAGAAATGGCCGCCTGGCGATCGCCAAGTGCCCTTCCACTTCACGCCCGGCCTGTGGGCCTCCTGTCTGCCGGGGCCCGTCTGCTGTCCCAGCCCTGGGCCCGTCCCGCTCGGCCCCTTCCGAGTCTCTTTGTACCTTTGTCTCCGGATGGGCCCGAGCTCTTGGCAGCCGCCCCTTCCCATTGGGGACGGAGTTGGGCCCTCTCCGGGCCTTCCATTTTACAGTTTCTTCATCTGGGGGCCGGTCAGTATTTCTGGGCAGAGCCAACCGGCCACTGCCTGCAAAGGTGAGGGCGCCCTTCTGTCGGCCTCTGCAGGGTCGCCCATCAGAGTGGTCGGAGCTCAGGCCGGGCAGCCGTGCCAGCTGCTGCCCTGTTCCCTGTCCCCCCCAGGCACAGGCCTTCATTCGGACCCTTCTAGTCTAGTGTTGGCTGAGGCCCTGCAGATTCTGGGCTGGTGGGCTTTGAGACCCCCACGCTGTAGGAGCCACCCAGGCGGGTCCTTAAAGAACACATGGTTCCGTTCCCCGGACCTGCGAGCTCCCTGGCTTGCTTGCCAGCTGCCATGCCCTCCAGCCAGTGTGGGAGCCCAGAGCCCCTTGGGAAGCGGCCCCCAAGCTGCCCTCCTCTCTTCCCGCAGGGCTTTGCCACGCTGATCCGAGAGTGGCCCGGGGACCTCTACAACAACTCGGTGATCGTGCAGGCTGTTCGGGACCACCTCAAGAAGGAGCCTCAGAACCGGACCCTGCTGCAGACCCTGGCTGAGCTGTGAGCGCCCCTGGGCTTGGGCTCCCTCCTCAACGTCCGATTGCCTCACACAGCGCCCACTTGCCTAAATGTTTAATGGCCACCATGTTAAGTGTGAAATTGGGGCTGCCAGCGGGCTCCTGCTTTTGGAGGAGCAAAGCTGTTTTTAATTAGCCACAGACTAGCCTCAGTTGTTCTGGGGCATCTTGGGGGGAAAGGGGGGGTCGGGGCTGCCGTGGTCTAAAGGTCACTCTGGGGGGGGGGTCTCCTCTTCATTCCCTCTTCCAGCCTCAGCCCAGAGCCCCCGGGCTATGTTCCCAGCTGCTTTTGGGCTTTTCAGAGGCAACATGTCCAAAGCCTCGCTCAGCTTCCCCAGACTCCCAGCTTCTGTCCCAGCACCCCCAGGCCTGCAGTGCTCCGAGCTCTCGACCCTGCACGTCCCTCCCCCGGGTCTAGCCCAGCAGCCCCCTGCCTCCGGCCTCCCCCTTCACTGTCCTTGCTCTCCTCAGGGTCAGATGGCGCCCCTGGCCCAGACCCTGCCCTGGGCTCCACTCTGGCCCTCCCTCAGGCCTGAAGGCCCAGATTTGGTCCTTCCTCCTTTATAATCCTCCTTTCTTCAGTACCGAGGCTCCCTGAGGCCTTTCTGGCCGGCCCCCCCGACACCAAGGGCCGTGTCCCAGAAGTCTCAGTGCGGGGCTCCTCCCGCTGGCACGGTGCCTCCCCGGGGGCCCCCGGCCCAACCCCTGTGACTGACCGGAGGCCCGGCCTTGTTCCTAGGTACACGTACGACAAGAGCTACAGCCAGGCCCTGCAGATCTACCTGACGCTCCGCCACAAGGACGTTTTCCAGCTGATCCACAAGCACGACCTCTTCAGCTCCATCCAAGACAAGATCGTGCTGCTCATGGACTTCGATGCCGAGGTGCGCCTCTGCCCCGGGAGCACCGCCTTGTGACTGCCAGGCTTTGGGGAGGAGGGAGGCTTGTCGTGCTGGGAGCCCCCGGGCCTGAGAGGGCCCATTGGCCCAGATGTCTTGGAGGCCAGGAGGCAGAAAGGCTCCTCTGGGCAGCCGCGCTCACCAATGTGTCCAGAGGAGCGGGCGCCCTCAGAGAGACCGGGACAGTGGGCACCCACACGAACGTAGGGCACGGCCGGCGTCCTGCTGACGTTTGGGGAGGGAGGGCGTCCTGTGGAGGGGGGAGACTGTTCTCCATTCCCATGGCCGGCACGTGCTCACTGGAGCTCCTGGTGCCCGGGTGTGCCGGCTCCACCGTGCCCCTCTCTGTTTCAGAAAGCCGTGGACATGCTTCTGGACAACGAGGACAAGATCTCCGTGAGTTTGGGAATGTTTCACATGTTAGCCGGGGGGTGCGGGGATCTGAGCCCCACAGGAATGGGGCCCTGCGTCCTTGGGCACACGCCATGACTTTCATTTTTCTGCAGATAAAAAAGGTTGTGGAGGAGCTGGAAAACAGGCCGGAGCTGCAGCACGTGGTGAGTCCCCTCCCTTTCCTTTTGGATCCTCGGCCAGACCAGCCTTGGCTTCCCAGGGTGACAGCTCTGGGGAATGGGCACGTGCCCATGGTCACCTAGGGGCCCTGCAGCAGGGGAGAGCGGGCACGCGACCAGGGTTATCCAGGGGCCCTGGAGCAGGGGAGAGCGGGCACGCGACCAGGGTTATCCAGGGGCCCTGGAGCAGGGGAGAGCGGGCACGCGACCAGGGTTATCCAGGGGCCCTGGAGCAGGGGAGAGCGGGCACGCGACCAGGGTTATCCAGGGGCCCTGGAGCAGGGGAGAGCGGGCACGCGACCAGGGTTATCCAGGGGCCCTGGAGCAGGGGAGAGCGGGCACGTGCCCATGGTCACCTAGGGGCCCTGCAGCAGGGGAGAGCGGGCATGCGACCAGGGTTATCCAGGGGCCCTGTGCCTGTGCCCTCCCAGGCACGCTGGCCCGAGCTGGGCCCACCTTCCCTGGAGCGGGTCTGCAGCTCTCCCACAAGTCTGGAGCCCCGTTCCCCTCCTTTTTCATCCTTTTGGCTATTGCCAGAAGTGAGTGTGGCCACTGTGAGGCTCGGCCCTTGGTCAGGGAGGGCAGAGCGTCCGGCCAGGATGCCAGAGCGGCCGCAGGCAGCGAGTCCTGTGGCAGGATGGCTCTGAGCTGCTGGGCTCAAGCTCACCTGGGCCCGCTGCGTAGCGGGGAGTGTCGGGGTCGGGGCTCACCTTCAAGCCTAGTGCAGAGTTGGGGGAAACGCGCTGCTGCAGCCATCCTGCCGAGAGCCGGGTGCGAGTGTCCATCCTGGAGGGGAGGAGGGTGGAGGGCCTGGAAAGCTGGTGGAAAATCCCCGTGGGCTCACTCCATCCTCGCTCTGCTCAGCTGCCAAGAGCCGGTGGGAACCCCGGGTCCCAGGCCAGCCTGACCCCCGGCCGTGCCTTTGCATTCCGGCTTCTGAAATCGCCTCCGCTCTCATCACTGGGGCCTGGGGCCCAGGAGTGAGAAGGGGCTCCATGGGTGACCCCCATCTGCTGCAGGAGGGTCTCAGGGACTTGTCCAAGACCATCCAGCCAGGGAGCGTCAGAGCCAGGATCTGAAGCCGACCCTCTGACCCCCCCCCAGCCCAGCCCTCGGGCTGTGCTTCTCACACCCCTCCTCTCTGTGGCCCTTGGGGCCCGAGTCACAGCCAGGGCTTTGAAGGGGGCCGTGTCCGGGTCTTTCAGGGGAGAGCTGGGAGGAGGCGCACAGCCTGGCTGCCCCACCCCACCCCACCCACACTAATCTGGGTGCCTTTGTCCTCTGTTCCTTTCAGTATCTGCACAAGCTTTTCAAGAGGGACCATCACAAGGGCCAGCGCTTCCACGAGAAGCAGATCAGCCTTTATGCCGAGTACGATCGTCCCAACCTGCTGCCCTTTCTGCGGGACAGCACCCACTGCCCCCTGGAGAAGGTAAGCGGCCGGCTCCCCCCACCGCCGACGTGGTCGCCACCTGCCCGGTCTGGGCCACAGCTGGAGCCTCTCTCTGAGGGAGCTTTTAGACCCTTCGTGGGCCTTCCTGAACCCGGCAATAAGTGGGGTCCCTGGGGCTCAAGCCGAAGGAGCCACCAGGGATCCGGGGGCCGGGCCGGGCTTGGAAACAGCCATGGGGAGAAACCATTAGGAAGCCAGGTCAGAATCGGTTTGCTAATCCCAGGTCACTGCCCAGGGAACAACGTCACGCTTGTCCAAGTGAAGCCAGAGTCAGGGAGTCTGTTGCTCCTTCTCTCCTTCCTCTGTCTCTTCCTTTCCTTCTCCCCTTTCCCTCCTTTCCTTCTCCCCTTTCCCTCCTTTCCTTCTCCCCTTTCCCTCCTTTCCTTCTCCCCTTTCCCTCCTTTCCTTCTCCCCTTTCCCTCCTTTCCTTCTCCCCTTTCCCTCCTTTCCTTCTCCCCTTTCCCTCCTTTCCTTCTCCCCTTTCCCTCCTTTCCTTCTCCCCTTTCCCTCCTTTCCTTCTCCCCTTTCCCTCCCTTCCTTCTCCCCTTTCCCTCCTTTCCTTCTCCCCTTTCCCTCCTTTCCTTCTCCCCTTTCCCTCCTTTCCTTCTCCCCTTTCCCTCCTTTCCTTCTCCCCTTTCCCTCCTTTCCTTCTCCCCTTTCCCTCCTTTCCTTCTCCCCTTTCCCTCCTTTCCTTCTCCCCTTTCCCTCCTTTCCTTCTCCCCTTTCCCTCCTTTCCTTCTCCCCTTTCCCTCCTCTCCACCTTGCCTCCTCCCTCCTTCTCTCCTTTTCTCCTTCCCTCCTCCCTTCCTCAGATAGATATACACAGGGCCCTATGGGCTGGGGACAGAGCACTGAACATCGCACTCTCTCTGGCCAGCAGCTCCATCTCCAGACTCCGTGATTTTCACTCTGTCTCCATCCTTCTTGGTGTCCTCGGCCATTGTTGGCTCCCCCGGGCACATTTCGTGGCATTTCCCTCTCCTGGTTTTCCTCCCAGCCGGCCGGTGTTCCTTCACTGGTCTTCACCCGCCTCATGCCCACGGATGGTCACTCCCGGCCCTCTTTTTTTTTCTGTTTTTGCTCTTTTGCGTAGTAATCTTCTCCGTTTCCATGGATTCAGTTGCAGACTCTGTGTCAGTGATTTTGGCTTTATCCGGCCCTAATCCCTCTTCTGACCTTCTGTCTCGTGGCTCCATGACAGCTATGACTGCATATTCTGTGGATGTCTGAAATTCAGCAAGTTCCCAACAAAATTCATGTTTTCTCCCAGCAATACTTCCCCTCTTCCTAAACTTCCTCTTCCTCTAGATGGCGTCACCGCCCTCCCAACCCCCGCCTTGCTCTTAAATCGAGTCCCAGTCTCACTCTTGGGGAGCCCGTGCTCTCTGCCTGCAGGCCCGTGGGCTTCCTCCACGGCCCCGGTCAGCGTCCAAAAGCGGCCCCGTCGTCCCAGCTGCGAGCATTCTGTGGAGTCGGCTGCTTTCTGCAGTTTTCCGGGTTCTTCAGGGCGCTGCCCCCGCCTCAGCTGAGCTGTGTGACGGCCCGACAGGCCGGACCCCAGCTTCCGGGGGCTGCAGGCTCGGCCCTCAGACGTGCAGGCCAGCCCCGGTTCCCCGGCTGGCGTTAGCAGCGCTCAGGAGTCAGGAAACTCACAGCGTTCAAGGCCTTAAACGGACGTCCGCGTCGTAACCCGTGGAGGCTTTGCTAGAATGAGCTGCTGTCGTCTCCTCGAGGTAGGAAAGGTGGATGCCCTGGTTGTTTGTAACTTAGACGGGCCCATTTGTACTCACCTCGTGGCTTTAAGGAGATGCGGGTGACTTCAGCTCCCAGTTCGGTTGTTAAGCGTCTTTCCTTTTAAACAAGAGAATGGAAATTCGCACGTCACCCTGTTTGAAGCTCACAGTCCTAATGAGGTTGTTGGGAAAGAGAAAAATCCATTTTCTCTCTCACTGACCAATGGGGCGGCTGGTTCGGGCCACATTTGCCTGTGCCCGCGAGGGATTCGCTTCCCATGAGTCCTGCCCCTCACGACGTTGAAAACGGCTCCAGAAAGCTCAGAGACCCGGGGCCGAACGCGGGATTTGCCAATCCAGGACTCGAAGCCAGATCGCGGGCCTCCTGGCGCAGACCTCCAGGGCTGAAGGAGGTGGCACGTGGGCCAGGTCCAGAGGGAAGCAGTCGGGAGCCAGTTGGGCCTTTTGAAGACCGCGTCTGTGCTGGGAGAAGGGCGAGGCCTCTTTATTCTGGGGAAGTCGTCAGTGAAAGAAGGAAACCGAAGGGCTCGGAGCCCCAGAGGTCCCGGGCACCTCGCCCGGCGGCAGCAGCGCCCGAGGACCCGCTGGCAGTGCTTTCTGAGCAGCCCCTCCCGCACCCGGGGCCTGCACAGCTTAACCTGCTCTCCTTCAGGGGCCGGGGAGTTGGCCCGCACCGGGAAGCTGCTCCCGAAGGAGGCTTGTAAAGGGGCCGCGGGGAGGATAGCTGAATGAGACGGCGAGAACAGGGGAAAGGCGATGCAGCCTTTGTGCCGGGCCACTGTGTTCCCCCCCAAGTAAACTGCCCGTCCAGCAGTAGTTGCACAGAGACCGGCTCCATCAGAAGTCTTTTGAAAACAGAACGTAGGGTCACAGATCATTAGCCCCTTAAATCACAACATGGAAAAGCTCGTACGCGATTTCTCAGGGCTTCGGCTGCCTTCTGAAAGGAGGCCTGATCCTGAAAATGCCCCCCCCCCCCCCCAAAGCGCAGGATTGCGAGGGGGAGAAATAATGTGCCAGGTTTCCGAAGGCCTTTAATTATTTTGCACCAGCTTGTGGCCCTTTAGGTCTGGGAGCTTTTCCCTTCATTTGCTCTAAGGAATAAAGGCCTCAGGAGAGAGACGGGGCAGCTTACAAACTGTCTTCAACTTGATGTTCAGAGCAGGAGGGGAAACTTCCCCCTTGAGAAATGCCTCGGAATAAGCAGAGTGGGATTCACAAGGCTTCACCTAAATGCCTAAGTTAGGAGGGAAAAAGTCTGGGGGACCTGGGGCTCCTGCTCATTCAAAGGAGAAAAAAGCTTTATTCGCGCAGGGAAAGGTGATTGTGTCCGCCAGTGCAGCCCACGGTCCCTCGGAAGCCATTGGTCGAAAAGTGCCCTTCCTGCGGCCGGCCCGGCGAGGGGCTCCGCCCCGACCCAGCCAGGCTGGCCCCGGGCCATAGATGGGTCCTGCTTGCACCCATGCACCCGTGGGCAGAGTTTGCAAGGCCCAGGGTCGCCCCAGCGGGCTTCTAGTGGCTAAAGCAGAAGGCCCGGACTGGGTTCTGCCAGGCCAGGCCTGTGGATGCCTCCTGGGGCTCGCTGGAGCCTCTCCTGCCTAGGAATAAGAAGGGAAGTTGGGCGGCAGGCGGTGCGTTGGGGCCTTTCCCTTTCCCCGTTACTTTCCCCCTCTTCCCCCTCTCTTGCCCCACTCTCTCCTGAGCACGGCCCCCAGCCCCTCACCAGGAAAAAATCTGCGCTTCTTTCTGTCTTCCCAGCCGCGTTTGCTCCTGGATTTCCTGGGGAGCTTTCTTTAACCTGAGATAGGAATGAGAGATGGCTGAAAGTGCCGCCCAGCGGGGGCCGGCCTGCGACCTCGTGGGCCAGCCCCGGGTACTTGTGGTGGCCCCCACCCAGGAAGGGCTCCCTGCTAAGCCCGCTCTCTGCTCGCCTCCCCGGTTCTTTGAGCTCTCCGGCTCCTCCCCCTCAGGACCCGTCCTGGGCCCTCTCCTCCCCTTCTTCGGCTTCCTGGCCGATCTCCACGGTGCCCATGGATTCCATGCTCGTGCTCACCCCGAGCTTTCTCCCACACCTCTGCTGCCCCTGGTCTCACATTTGCAGCCTTCCAGACTTCCCAAACCGGATCTCCAGTAGTCTTCTTATCCAGAAGAGAATTTGTTCTCTTTCCCCCTGAGGCTTCCCCTGCTACTTCCCCTCTTTCTGCGGAGGGCACCCCCCACCCTCCCAGGCCCTCAGGCTCCCAACTGGAATCCCCCCAGATCCCTCGCTCCCTCTTAGCCCCCGCAGCCCCGCCGGCGCCAAGGCCTGGCACCTCACCTTTGCCATGTCTCTCGAACACACTTCTTCCTCTCCTGTGGCCCGGGCCAGGCCTTCGCCCCCTCCCCGCCTGGACCGCTGCAGGAGCCGCTGGGGGCTCGGCCACCAAAATGATTCCCTAACAGCTCAGGACTGTCAGGTTCCCCGGCCCACTCAGCAAGCTCCAGGGCGGCTCCCGAAGATCCGGTTTGGCGGGCTGAGCCCTCCCCTTCCACACCCCCTGTCCAAGGACCGTGCCTCTGTGCTCCCCGTGGCTCTCCATCTCCGGTTGTCCCTGGCTTCCTTCAGGCCCCCCCCCCAGCCCCCTTCCGAAGGAAGGATCGTTCCCTTATCATCCTCTCCGCTGCAGCTTTGTTCACGTGTTTGCTTGTTGCCCCCCCCCCCCCCCCCCCCCGCTGGCCTGTGGGCCCTTTGAGGGTCCCGATCATCTCCGGCCCCTTGGCTCTCCCCAGTTCTCAGCGCCGGGCCCGGCACATCTGCAGAAAGCGCTTGATGACGTTTCCTGACCGACAGGGTGTTAATCTTGGAAACCTCGGGGGCTTTTAAGAAGCCGCCTCAGCTCCACGTGAGCTCTTTTTCCTGATGATGAGGGGCTGGAGGGGGCGTGGAGCCCAGCTTCAGGGTTAAGACCCTCCGCCTCGTTCAGCCGGCTCGGACTTCTAGGAAGGCAAGTTAAGAGGGAACAAGCGCAAGAAGAATAACGGGCGCGATGGCGAGCCCCGGAGGGCAGCTCTTCCGGGATGCCCTTCCCAAGGGTGCGGGCACAGCCCAGAGAACTGTCCTGGGGCAGCTTCTGACCTGCTTGAACTGAGGGTCTGCAAGCCCCAGCTGTGCCCAGCCAGGAGAGGGCAGAGAGGGCTGGTACCTTCTCCGGTGAGTTCCCCCAGGGACCCATCAGAACTGGGCCAAAGGAAAGGGCTCCGGGAGAGAACCGCACTGATGTCTCCAGGTTGGGGCAGAGCCCCGGCTTGTCAGGACCTTGCCGTGCAGCCCACCTCATGCCTGTGACAGTGGGATCCTGAGCAGCGCGAGCAACACGGGCTCCTTTCTGGCCCTCGGGCTCCTCTCCCGACGCCTCCTCCTGAGCCTTTCAGCGGCGCTCTCTCTGGCCTTCCCTTCCTGCTGCGGGTACTCAGCGACTCCTCCGTCCTCAGCCCTCGGACTGACCCTTCTGCTCTTCCCAGCCCGACCTCTCTCCCTGGCGCCATTTCTGTCTCCATCTTTTGAAAGGGCGTTTAGGGTCATAGGCCATCGCAGCTGGAAGGGTCTGTCTTCTGACAAATGATCCCGGCCCAGAGGAGATCCCAGATCCTCCTGCTGGGCAGCCCGCTCCCTGCGCAGCTTCGGCTCAGACCCCCGGGCTTGGAGCTCCGTGCCCCTCTCGGTGCCCCTCTCTGTGCCCGCCCCAGGACTGCCCAGCCGCAGATTTCCGGGCCGCCGGAGCTAGCAGGCGTCTCTGGGGCCACCGGGGCTCACATCAGTTCCGTCTGCTTTCACGGCCGCCATTCTGGTCCAGGCCCTTGTGTGCCCAGGCCTCCCCGTGGCCTCCCCGTGACCAGTGCTTAAGCAGAGCTCCTTGCCACATTCCCTCTCATGGCGCCCCCTCATCAGCTTCCATCGGACACCGCGTCACGCCAGCCTCCCGGTACCGAGGTCATCGGGGCCTCCCGGGCTCCTCTCCGCCCTGAAGCTCCTGCCTTTTCTCCCCTGCCTCCCCCTTCTGAACCCTGGGTCTGCCCTGACCGGACTCCCATCAGCCACAGGGACAGCTCTGATCGCTGACGGTGGGACGCTCCGGGGGGGCTCCATGACTGGCCCTTTCATCAGGTGTCCGCCATCTGCCAGATGTGCACCGGCACAGAGGGAGGGGCTCCCCCTGGGGGAGGGGCTTGGGGGCACTCTCCTTCCCAGCCTTCCCCGCTCTTTGACACATGATCCCAGGCGCGTTGTCTGTATTTCTGTTCACTGTTTCTACCCACGATGGCTTCCTGTAGCCTGGCCCACGTCGGGCCCGCCGGGAGGCTTCAGTGGGTTGGGTTCCTGAGGCTGCAGGAGAGAAAGAAGAGGTGATGTCAGCTTCCGCTGCAGCCGTTACCTTCCTCCGTTTCCCGGGCCGGTCCAGAGGGACCCGTGACCGCTGGCGTCCTCGGGGGCCGACGGCGTGGACCCTCCCCCGAAGCGGCCCGCGGTGCCCGTAGACAAATCTGCCCTTTGTACATGGAAAGGACAGGCCGTGCCCCGAGCCGCCACTTGATTCTTTCGAGGGAATCTGATCTTCCGGCTCAATCTCTCCATTTTCACCTTTGATTTCCCTCTTCGGAGCAAAACCCTCCTCCGGCATGTCCCGGCCTGGGAGAGGATGCCAGCAGTGACATGGGGAAGGCGGTCCTGGGTTGGCCAAGAAGGCCGTGCTGCCGTCAGCCGGGGCGGGCCCAGGGGCCTCACGGCCACGTGCCGGGGCTCGGCCACACGAGAATCCTGGCTGCCAGTGGAGGCCTCGGGCCCGGGCCCCCGCTGGTCCCTGAGCCCCTCCATGTTGGGCTGCTCCAGAGTCACCTCTGTTTTCTTCTGCTCCAACTTAGGCTCTTGAGATCTGCCAGCAGAGAAACTTCGTGGAAGAGACCGTCTATCTGCTGAGTAAGTAACGCTGGGGGCTGCCGGTCACGCGCCAGACTCCGGAGCCGCCCCTGCCCCTGGATGCCAGTCCCGGGTGACCCTGCCGAGCCTTTCCCTTCTCGGGGTCACCTTTCCTCCTAAGGAGAGGGGGTGAAGCAAGGGGGGCCCGAGTTTTCACCTCTGTGGGGGAGTTGTCTTTCAAAGGAGATTTCCCAGAAGCCCTTGGGGCTTGGCGTGAGTGTGCCCGGGCTAGTGTAGATGCGGAACGGCCCTGAGAGGAAGGGAGGGAGTCTGCTGAGCCCCGGGGCGGGCGGAGTAGGCCAGTGCCGGCGGAGGGGGCCAGGCCCGGCAGGGAGCGGGCCGGTGCCATTAGAGGGGGCCAGGCCTGGCAGGGAGCGGGCCGGTGCCATTAGAGGGGGCCAGGCCTGGCAGGGAGCGGGCCGGTGCCGGTGGAGGGGGCCAGGCCTGGCAGGGAGCGGGCTGGCACTGGCGGGCGGTGTGTGGGCAGGAGTGACACCATTGCTTTCCCGCCCTCAGGCCGCATGGGCAACAGTCGGAGCGCCCTGAAGATGATCATGGAGGAGCTGCACGACGTGGACAAGGCCATCGACTTTGCCAAGGAGCACGACGACGCCGAGCTGTGGGAGGACCTGATTCTGTACTCCATCGACAAGCCGCGTAAGCCCCGCGTGTGTGTGTGTGTGTGTGTCTGTGTGTACGAGTGGGCGCACGTGCACATCTCTGGGAATGTGAGTCTGTGCTTACAGGTGGGTGCCTGTGGGGCATCGGGGCTGGCCTGGGGGAGGGACGCTCCCAGAAGCCCTTCCTTTTCCCAGCGCATCACCTGAGCAGCCTCCTGGGCTCTTTGTGAGCGGCCATCTTGGTTGCGTGCCCAGGCCGTGTTTGGGGTTCCCAGCGTTCTGCCCTAGCCCCCGACCCGGCCGCTGCCCTGACGCCCCGCGGTGGGCTCTCCCCGGATCTCTTCCCCTCCCCCCACACTCAGCGTGGGGAGAGCAGCTTTTGTCCAAGCTCGCCCGGCCCCTTTCAGAACGTGCAGAGAATCGTTTCACTTCGTCCCCCGGCAGCCATTTTTTCCTTTTTCAAATGAAAACGATCCACTTGGACACCATTAATCGGGCGCCCCTGCAGCCAGAGCTCGGGGCTCCCCCTCATGGCCCGGGAAGTCGTTCGGGTTCCGAGCTCTTTGCTCCGGTCTTCACTTGGCCTCGGCCTTCAGCCGTCCCTGTGGCTCAGCTGCCTGACCTTCGAGGCCTCGGCCTTGGAACCCCCTTTTCGGGCCCCCCATCTCACCCTTCCGGGCCCGCTGACCCTCCCCCCTGAGCCCCGGCCCCACGCGCTCACCTGGGCGCACTCCTACCCGCGCACATACACTCATGATGGATTTGTGTCCGCGCACACGACGCTGTCACCCCCGCACAATCCCACACCCGCACCCCCAGAGCCCCTCCAGGTGAGCCCGGCCCGTCAGCACTTGCAGAGTAAGCTCCGAGGGGGCACGGGCGGCGAGGGTCCGGTTCGTCTCCCGGCGGCGGGCGGCCCCTCGGGGCGACCCTGCGCTCACTCGGCCGCGTGTCTCTCCCCAGCGTTCATCACCGGCCTGTTAAACAACATCGGCACCCACGTTGACCCCATCCTCCTCATCCACCGAATTAAGGAAGGGATGGAGATTCCCAACCTCAGAGACTCGCTGGTGAAAATCCTGCAGGACTACAATCTCCAGGTAAGCGGCCCCTCCGGCAGAGAGAAGGCCGGCTCGAGCTTCGCCCCCGGCTGGCAGAAATGTCCCGTCACCGGGAAGGCCGGTGCCGGTCCCGAGGGCAGCGCCAGAGCCCCCGGCCCGCTCCAGGGCGGTCAGCAGGCCTCCTGGGGAGTCACTCTTGGGTCCTGCCCTGGGCGCCCCAAACCCCGCCGGCCACGAGAGCTGGGGTGTGGGCCTGGCCGCCAGCTTCCTGCGGTCTGCGGTCCGGCCCAAGGCTCAGCGTGGCTACCCGGCACTGGCTGGCTCTGTCTTCTCAGGCCCCAGAAGGTGGCCTCGGGAGGAATCGGGTTATGTCAGAGTTCTGGTTCTGATCCCGCCTGATTTTGGGAAAGCCACTCCCTGCTCCCAGACTCCAGGTCCGTCTCTCCTGATCAGTTATGTCAACTTGAAACCTCGTGACCGCTCCCTCCCTGAAAACTGTGGTCCTTCTCCCTCCATCGGGACCTGCCCAGGTGTCCCAGCGCTTCTCCAGATGCCGGGGGAGTTCATGGGACCCCTACGTCCCAAAGTCAGCCATTAAACCACAGAAATGACACTCAGGGGGCTGGCAGCATTTCCTTTACCTCCTTTGGCCTTGGAGTCGCTTCGTTCTTCATCAGTCGCCCCCAGAAGTGTTCCCGCCGCTCTTGAATTTTTCCGTTTGTTCCAAATGTGTTTGCTTTGAACCTAGGCCAGGCCGGGGGTGAGAAGTTCCTCCCCTGGAGAAGACTTTCCCACCGGGGGATGATTTGCCTCCAGTGACCTTGACTCAATGTCAGGAGCAAATTGAAAGCACTCCCATTAATCCACATTTTATGATAATTCATCCTCCTCCCTCCCTTATCGACATGCTAATTACAAATTATCTTTTAAATAGATCACTCATCCAGTTTGTGAACACTAATTTGTTTTCCTGTGATGACTTCCCCCAAACCCACCAAACCCTTGACTATTTTAGGTTGGGCTTCCTTCTCTCCAAGGAAAACCGTCCCCGATATAACAAGGATTTCTTCCCAGAAGCGGAAGAACCTCCAGAAAAGGAGAATTAGGAGGCAAAAGGTCGATGCCAGTGCGAGTCACGAGGCTCCTTGAGATGGGGTGCAGAGGTGGTACTTCCTTGTACCCCAAGGTTGGAACAGGAAAAAGGAGAAAAGCTAGTGGTCCTAGAAGGGAGGAAGCTGAAAGGGGGGGGGGGGGAAGTCTTGTTCCTGCTAAGGGAAGTGGGTGTGAGCAGCTGCCTGGAAGGAGCACATCTAGAAGGATGGAGAGAAGATGAGGCGTGAGTCTGGCCTTCAGGGCCCTGTGCCCTCGGGCCTGAGTGCACAGTGTTCTCCCTCTGGTTTCTGCTTCCTGGTTCTGCTCTGCCTGGGTTCTTCTCCCTCCGGCATCTTCCCGGCCAGCCTAAGCCTCCCAGCACAGGGAGCACTCACGAGTCCGAACAGACTCAGGTCTGGCCTTGAACCGTGACATGCCATAATTCATGCTTTCTTAATAGAGCTCCTGAGGCCGACAGACCCGAAGTAGAGGGACAATTGGGAGAGCATTCAGGGGATCCAGAATCGTGACTGAGACGGAGGGCAGACGGGCTGCTGTGGTGGCAGAAAAAGTGTTGACAGTAGATTGGAGGAGAGGGGTCTGGGAGGTGACCACAGGGAAAACCGGCAGGTTTGGAAAAGTGACAGGTGGAAGGAGGCGGGGGGAGCCAGTGACCTCCATCATTCCATCAGTATTCCAAGGCCATTTGGGAGTCAGTGGGGTTTCACTGGGGAGTGGGATTGTGGGTATTATGTGTATCTGTCAGTACGTTTGCGGCCTTAGGGTTCCGTGCAGATCAGTTCCATTTCTCTACCTGTGTAAAACGTCAGTAATGCTCGTGTGCTTTGTGAAATCTAACACGATGAAATGTGAGTGAAGATCGCCTCTGGAGGAGCGCTTTAGGAAGGGGACACCCTTAGGTGGGATAAATGGACACATAAGGCAGCGGCTCCTCCCAGGTCCTTGTAAGAATCAAATGAGGCAGTTTGGACTTTCTGGACCCTCAGTCACATCACCTTCCGCGGCTTCCATTTCCTCGTTTTGCAGATGAGGTCCCCTCCAGCTCTGGAGCTGAGACCAGATCTGTGGGCCTGGGAAGGCCCTGGAAATGGCTCCTGCTGGGATCTCGTGACAGGAGAGAACGCATTTGCCAGCCTCCTCTAGCATCGAGTCCTCCTCCATCTCGCTGATGTGCTTCGTTTGGACAGAGAGATGTGATAACGGCTTACAGGGCATTATGTGCGAGTAACTCGTACCTCGATCTAATGATCACCTGGAAAATATCTCCCTAGTTTATTGTGGATAGGACGAAGCTGCTCAGTAAAGCAGGGTAGATTCTACCTCTTGCTCCCGCTCATCACAAGCTTTTTGTCCACGTGACCGTCCTGCAGAGGTGCGGAGAAGCCGTTAACCCAAGGTTCGGGGGTTTTCAAATGATCGTGGTAGCAGAGAACCCAGTCACTGGGTCCAGATGACCACAGTTTGGGCCAGGAGGTTAAGGAAAGAAAGAACTGAGCCAGACTTCTGAGAACACATTAAATGTTTTAGATGAGCTGGAAAGCAGGCAGTCAGAAGAAAGGCTGAAAATCAGTAGGAAAATATGTAGGATGACCCCACAGTGCTCCCTCCCCTTTGTCAGTTATGAAAACCGCTTACTCTCTGCCTTTCCTGTCTAAGGCCTGCAGGAATTGAAGTCGACCACATCCTGTTGTTGAATTTTAGCAGGTTATTTAGCTCTGTCGTTGTCAAGACATACGTACCATGAGACTGAATAATGGGATATTGGCTCGTAATGTTTCCCATTATCTTTCCTGAAATTGTCCTTCTTTTGATTTTCTCCAGATTGTTATTTGTCCACATGCACTAAATGGATATTTTCTACCACTGGTTACCAGATTATCCCACAAACCTGCCTGATACTGGCAGAATCAGGGGTGAAATTTGTCTGTGTTTCCGTTATTTGGTTTCCGAGGTTCGGCTTATATTAAGAAAGGCGTGAAAGAAGCTACATTTGTGATATTCATGGCTTTTCATTCCCATGGATGCTTGTTTCTGAATACAGGTCCTTTTCTCAGGCGGATGGCAACACTTTTTTCAGAGGGCTGTGCTCCGTGTATCTCTTTAGAAAGGTGGGAGCCTGCTGGGCAGATGATTCTGTCTCTTTTCATTCATTTTTTTCCCCATATTTGATCTTCTAAATTGAGAAATGTTGAGTTTTCTGTTAACCTGAGTTCAGCAACGTGCTTAATTCTGATTTTGCCTTTAAAATCCATTCAGATTTCCCCCTTGGGCACTTTTTTCTTGTGAACCAGTCATCAGTGCATGTAATTCATCTCACTCTCAGATAAGTTGAGTCTTACGAGCTCCTTCTTCAAGAACCCCCATACATTCGCTATCGTATTCTGAATTACCCGCTCAAGAGCGGGCAGAGGACCCGACTGCTCCTTCTAAACACGAGGCAGACCCTCCGCAGCAGCAGCAGCAGCAGCCGCGTGAGCCGAAGAAAGAAACTGCTGGCCCTGCAACACGGCTCTGGGTCAGAGAGCGCTTAGGCTTTATCGACAGAATGGAAATTTGAAGTTTTATGACCGGGAGACTGATCTACTTTTATGTTCTTGACTTGAGAATCCCAGAATTCAACTTCAGAGGTCATCGAGTCTCACCTGTACCTGGCTTCCCTGAGGTAGGAAATCCAGCCCTCCCTTGGATCCCTCCAGGGATGGGAATCCCTCTCTTCCAAGTCATTCCTTTCCACGGTTGGACAGGTCGGGCAGTCGGGCCTTTCCTTAAGCCACCAGCTTCGTGTCATCCTCGTCACTTCTACATAAGATACCAAGAGAACTGCCATTTGCCTCCTCTCGAGTCCAGACATCAAAGTTCCTCAAGCCTGTGGGGGGGTCACCCCTCACAGGTACTTTTTTTTAATATTTCTCTTAACACTTTTACCTGCCTCTTTTTGTGGCTCATTTTTTTTCTTTTTTTCTTCGTTTCCACCTGGGTGGACTGTGTTTCTCTTGCTAGATTTGTAATTCCTTTTTAGAAAAACCCTTCGAATGCTTGTCTCAGGCTCTACAGAGGCTTGAAGAACAAAGACTTCGAATTTTGTCACACGGTAGAGAGGTAATTTATTCTTTCTCCCAGTGCCAGACATTAGTGAAGAATACTATCCTAGACATGTTCTGTTTTGTCAGATTGTACATTTGAGGTCTTCAGCCAGAAGAAACATGGCTGCTCTGGTCTATTCAAAAGAGGATATAGGAATGATTGCTTAATCAAGTACGGGGAAAGGCCTTGTGGACTTGGGCTCTGTGGGGTTAAGAGGGAACAGTGGACCCAGATGTTGCCTTCTACCCCCGAAGGCCTCTGGGAGCGAGAACAAGGGAAGAAGGCCTTGCCTCTGCCCCTCTGCACTCAGGAGGTGCCAGGAGAATGACCCAGTGGGTGAATAGAACCCAGTGGCGCCTTCTAGAAGTGTAAAATGGGGATAAAAATAGTTCTTCTCTCTCAGGGAGGAGCGAATGGGATAATGATTGTGAGGTTCTTCTGCAGTACTTGGCACATAGTAGTGCTGCAGAAATGTGATCTATTAATCATTCTTCTGTCGATAAAGCCTAAGCGCTCTCTGACCCAGAGCCGTGTCGCAGGGCCAGCAGTTTCTTTCTTCGGCTCACGTGGCTGTGGCTGCTGCGGGGGAGGCAGGGTCCGCCTCGTGTTTAGAAGGAGCAGTCGGTCCTCTGCTGGAAGCCCTGGGGGTCAGACTGGAAACAAGGCAGGGGCTCGGAAAGGCCCACCTAACGAAAGGGCTCAGCCTCAGAGTTCTGGGCTGGTTGTCTCAAAATCTGGAGTGGGGCAGTGGCTCGACCCCGCCTGGCACACAAAGTCCCCTCCTCCCTTTCAGGGCTCTTGCTGTCATGCTGGCACTTGGTAGCCAGTCTAAGTGTTCTAGAAGGACCACGTTCTCCTTTTTTAAATATTGGGGGGCTGGGGAATGATGTCATAATCCCAGAATCCTTGTCTGCAACCAGATCGATCTGATCAGTACTAAGAGCTCCAGGTGGTGTTTGAGGACTCTGGAAACAGAGGCAGCATGCTCTGGGGGCAGAGGTCCTTGGCAGTCTGCCCCCAGCTGCTTTCCGCCTCCTGGATTTTTTACACATCAGTGTTTGTGTCCCCTAGATTCTCCTGCGTGAAGGCTGCAAGAAGATCCTGGTGGCAGACTCTTTGTCCCTCCTAAAGAAGATGCACCGCACCCAGATGAAAGGTGTCCTTGTTGACGGTGAGTGACCCAGGTCCTGGCGTGGGATGGGATCGAGTGAGAGCCTGGGAGGGAGCAAAGCCAGGAAAAGGCTGCTGACGCTCTGTGTTTCCTTGCAGAGGAAAACATCTGTGAGTCGTGTCTCTCCCCTGTGCTTCCCGGAGGTAAGATGCTCAAGGAGCCCAGCAGAGGGCATGTCCCCGAGGCAACAAGGGGCGCCTGGGCTTGCAGTTGAGAGGCCCTGCACCCAAAGCCCACCTCTAGACGCATCCCCTCTCGGGGCCTCAGTCTGTGGAACGAAGTTAACAATAGAGACCCCCACCTCCCTGCATTGTTGGGAGGATGAAATGAGCAGCTACGGCAGCACTTGCGAGCCTTAAAGCCCAATCGAAATGCTGGGTGGTAATAGTCCCTATTGAAAAGTGTTAATAGTTTGTGCTCCAAGGAGTAATTCTGGTAAACCTTGAGCCACTCCCTGCCTAAAGCTGACTTTTACTGCCTTCTCAGCCTGTGTCCTAGCCAGTCCCTCGCACGCCCCAGCCCCGGGGTCGTCTGCTCCCCCCATCTCACTTCCGGCCCTCCTCCCCATCACCTGAGGAGGGCCAGCCCCTGTTCTCGCTTCCCTCGCCCCTGCTGGTTGGGGCAGGAGGTTGGACGCTCCGGGCACAGACCCTGCTTCTGACAGATGAGGCCGGGCTGACTCTCCAGAGATAACGTCTGTCAGAGTTCTTCGGAGATGTGCCCGGCCACCATTGACCCAGCGCGGGGAGTCCCTGCCCAGGCCGCTCCCGGGGCCTGTCCAGCTCTCCCCACCTCTACCCCTTTCACCCCGGCCAGAGCACAGCTCCCCGCTGTCCTATCACGTCTCGACCCTGTTCTATCCATGTAAGACTCGGGTTCTTCAAAAGCCTTCCCAGAATCCCTCCCTCAGGTGCCTCAGCTCTCCTCCCTTTGCCCCCTTCCTCATCCTCCCTGTCTCACGCTTCTACCCGGGCTACATTTCTCAGGGGCAGGGGGCTCAGGAAGGACAGCCCTGCAGTGCCCCCTTGTGTTTTCCCAACACTTAGCACTGTCCTTGGGTGCCTGTAGTAAAGTTTAATAAATGTTTGGAGATGGCTTGAATGGACTGGAGTAGGCTTGAAAGAAAGCTGCATTTTTCTGTGCTTAGGTTAAAAATAACACAGGATTTGTGAGGCCGTGAGAGGGCAGGCCGTGGATCCATCCCGGTATGGGGAGGACGCCATTGCCTCCTGCCTTCACTGATTGGCCCCAGAGCGGAAATGACATGAGCACCCACTGCATCTGCCGTGTTAATTAGGCACTTCCTGTGGGCCCGCCCCAAGCAGGAAAGGCAGCTTGGGGAGCTGGAAAGCTGAGAGCTGGAGGCACTGAGGGAATGGGAACAGCTCCCCAGAATCACGGGCAGCGCTCAGGGCAGACAGAGAGCCGGTTAGAAAGGACGAAGGCTGGCAGTGCCTCCTCCCAGCTCGTCAGTGGGACCAGGTGGCAGGCCCCATACGCAGGCAGCAGTTCTGCACCTCCTGGGTCAAGGCCCCCAGCTGTCGACGTGCTGAAGGAAACAGGGGCCTTGATCTGGGGCATTGGTCCCTGGGATGGGACAGAGAAGACATGAGCGATGCTCTGGAGCTTCCGAAGGAGGAGGCTGGGGGGCTTCAGAGAGGGAGCTCCCACCCAGAAGGGGCTGGAGCCATAGGGCTCCTGACTGGAGTGTCCGGGCTGTCATCCCAGCAGTGTTGGCTTGTCAGGGGCAAGGAGCCTGGAAAGACTCAGATGTGCATGACTCCGAAAGTGGGGCTGGAGACCAGGGGCAGGGCCTACACACTTGGATGAGGGAAGAATCGCATTTGGTTTTCTTAGGAATCTTGTGGACTTTATTCTGTACATTTAAAAACGGTTTTTCTGAGAACAGGCCCATAGGCTTCACAGACTTGCCAGAGAGGCCCACGAATCCCTGAGCTGAGGGCTGGATTGGCCCCGAGGACTTCATAGGAGCAGGGAGGGAAGCTGCTGCTAAGGCGTCCACGGAAAGCCGATGTCTGGGAAACTGCCCTCCTAGTGTGGCCGGAGTAGCCTCCAGAGGCCGAGGGCTCTCCTCTTACACTGTCAGCCTCCAGACAGAGATTGGATCAGCATTTTAAAGGGGCCTGCAGAGGCCCAGGGCATTCTCCACATTGGGCGTCCCTCCAGGAACATCCTCCAGGGTGTCCTCTGCCTTCCAGGGGCATCTTCCATCCTTCCCGGGTTTCTCCAGCCCTTTGTAATGGCCGGCTCTGAAGGAATGATCAAGTGGGACCCTGCTGTGCCCCTCAGTGCTGGAGGCAGGATGAGTATCCCACAAGTGGCTCTTCAGCCAAGGTGGGGAGACTGAGTTTTGTTTTTCCCCCACACAGATGCAGCAAAGCCCTTCAGCGCTGTTGTCTTCCACTGTCGGCACATGTTCCACAAAGAGTGTCTGCCCGTCCCCAGCATGGTGAGCTGCCACTGGGCGTTGTCGCGGGCACTGCTGAGAGCCTCTAAGGGGGTGGTCAGGAGGGAGCCCCACAGAGCAGGCCCAGAGACCCTTCTGTTCTTCCTCAGTATATACGTGGGGGCAGGGTAGAAAGCCTGGAAACAGAGCTCCCCTTTGATAGTCAGTAACTCCTTGACTCGAATTTCTCAAGGATTCAGTTTCCTCATTTGAAAAATGAGCGATTTGAGCTAAGTGGTCTCCAAGGTCCCTTCCTTCGCCAAGTCTGACCATCCTGTGGCACTGAGGGATCTGTCACGTCCACAACTTGGCTGACAGAGAAAGCTCTTGCTCTGAGCCTAAGTTCAGGTGGGAGCTCCCTCCATTGACAAAAAGGAGCCGCTCTATAATGTGTCACCTGGAAGAATGGACAAGCTAGGGCTGCTGAGGGGACTGGAGGGCCAAGGGCAAGCCGGAAGTGAGCACAGGTATTCCCGCCTCAGAATCTGCCCAGAGTCCCAGCCAGGCTCTTCTCATGTCCATGCACGTGTGTGTGCCTACAGCTACATGTTGGGTAACAAACGTGTGCACACACGTGCACACGTGACGCACCCACACTTGCGTATACATATACTCATCGGGTTTTCCTATCTCGTCGGTGATCCATTTTTCTCTGGGGTAAAATGCTTATCAAAAACATTCCGGTTGTTGCAAGAGCAATTTCGAAGATAAGCAGATGTAATCAAGAAAACAGGAAACTTTATTCCATGCTCCATGGGAGGGGGAATACATTAGCTCTCATGTTCTTACATGGGTCTCTTTTGTTTTGTTTTTTCCTGTTGTTTTCTCAGAATTCTGCTGGACAGTTCTGCAACATCTGCAGCGCTAAGAACCGGGGCCCAGGAAGCACCATCCTGGAGATGAAAAAGTAGCCGGCTTTTCCCCACGGGCCCCCAGGGCCTCCCTCTCCCTTTTCATCTTCTCTTTTTGCAACAACAAAAGCTTTTGGTTGAGAGATTTCTATTTATGTTGTCTTCTGTCCCCTCTCGCCTCCCAAAAAAACAAAGACAATTCCAAACCCCAACATCTGGCTGAAGCGTTTTCTTTTTACTATAGAAAAAAACAGAGTTTGTCTCATACATTTGGTCTCACAGAACATCGCTCATCATTGATGCTCTTGGCGCAGCCTTTATTCACTAATGAGAACAAAAGCCAGAGAGCAAGACTGAATTCTTAACCATCTAATAGAACTCCCGGGCACAAGTGGCCATCCCTGACCCCTGAGGACACCCAGAGAGAGGCCTGCGGTGAGTCCTTCTGAGCACACTGATGTTTGATGGAGCGAGAGCTTCCTGAAGTGTGGGAAACCCCAGCCCCAGGCCCCTTCCTCTCCCTCAAACACACATCACACACACTCACACACACATCACACACACATGCTCACATACACATCATACACACACATCACACACACACACATCACACACATACACACACACACTCACACAACACACTCATCACACACACATACACATCATACACACACACACACACACATCACACACACACTCTCACACACATCACACACACACACTCACACACATCACACACACACTCACACACACATGCACACACTCACACACACATCACACACACACTCATCACACACACATACACACACACACTCTCACACACATCACACACACACTCACACACATCACACACACACTCACACACACATGCACACACTCACACACACATCACACACACACTCATCACACACACATACACACACACACACATCACACACACACACTCACACACATCACACACACACTCACACACACATCACACACACACTCATCACACACACATACACACACACACACATCACACACACACACTCACACACATCACACACACACTCACACACACATGCACACACTCACACACACATCACACACACACTCATCACACACACATACTCACACACACACACTCACACACACACATCACACACACACACATGCACACACACACATCACACACACACTCATCACACACACACATCACACATCACACACTCACACGCATATTTCCACACTTGTCTCACTAACACTTCAGGCTGTTGCTTCTCTGGATCTCCGGAGAGTTTCCAAGAGCAGCTACGGCTGCTACACCCCGCCTTGGCCAGGCTGCCGATGAAGGCGTCCAGATTTAGGCAGGGCTGAGGCCGACAGCCCTGCCGGCCACCATCGCTCCATCTTCATGGCTTTTCCCAGTTGAGAGGCCCTGGAGAAGCATGGTGGGAGTGGCCCCTGAACACGCGTGACAAACATCTAGACACAACCTTGTTTCTCCAGCCTTTGACGGTGCATAAATTCCAGAATCGCCCCGGGAAGGTGGTTGTTCAGATGTCACCCTCCCCCCATGGCACACAGCTTGTCTTAGCGCCTCGGCACCTTCTGAGGAAATGGGGAGTGTAAAGCGTGTCCCCGTTCTACAAGGGAGAGCACTGTACCCCTGGGAAATGGCGGGGCCGAGCCCTAACCCCTCGTCCTCTGACTGAGCCTCGCGCCTCCCTTTAGAGAGGTCGGGGGCTTCCCGGGACCTGGCACCTTGAGCTTCCGCCCTGCTCCATGTTGTCATATCGGCTTTTTGGTGGGTTTGCTTGTTTCCAAATGTGCCTCGCTGAGTCTTGAGAGAAAAAAGGTGGCAGCTGAGCACCAGCTCCAAGGCCTTGCAAAGACTCTGCCCTTGAGCCAAACCCTCAAAACATAGCAGGTGTTTAATAAATGCTTGTTTCCTTTCCTTCCTGTAGAGAAGGAGAATTAAAATCTACTCTGTCACACAACTTGAATGCCATCTTCTGTCTGTGGTAGAGTCCCTCCAAGGACCCTTCCCCATCATGGTTTCTGGGCTCCTCTGGCTTAGAATTCACCACAATGAACCCACCAATAAAACACTCCTTAAATAATGCACAGGGGGGTTCTCTAGCCGACAGCAGTCACAGTCAGAATCATGGAGCCAGAAAGTAGGCGGGGGCTTAGAGAGCAGCTCATTCAGTTCTCTTTATGGTGGAGGAAACTGAGGTTCCCTTGGTCCAGTGTATTTAATGCCTTGCATGGAACGGGCCATTTCCCGCGGCCTCTCCTCCGGTGGGAGCTCAGCACCTGAGGGTTCTTCCTTCAGCATCGTCACTTAGCAACATCCCTGGGTGCTCGGATCCCTTCCCCCTTAGAGAAGCGGTGAGAGAAGTGGACAGGCTGCATCCGTGCAGTGAAGTTTTCAAAAGTGAGTTTTGGGAGCAGGAAGGGGATGACCCAGGGAACCGTCGCTTTGGCAAAGATCGGCCTGGCCGGCGGTAAGGGACTGCGGAATTATCCGTCCTATTTTAGAGGATGTACAAAATGTAAAGAAACACAGGAACGCTTCCCCAGTTTTTAAGGCTGTTCCATCAGCTTTTAATTAAAGCTCGTGTGTCCTGTCACACCTCCAGTTTAGGCCTTTATCAACTTGGGTTATTTGAATTTCACAGGTTATTCCCCCCTTTAACAAGATTCAGAACTTTCCCTTCTCATCCCTCACCCCCGTTTGTGACTGAATTCACACCTAAAAAAGGAGGGGGAGTGTTAGAGGTTCCTCTGACTGAAGCACAGACTGCAATACTCAGGGGCTTTGAGGTGGGATTTCCTCAAGACCAGATGTTTGTTTTGTACCGAGTTCTGCGCAGGAGGGCATTGGCTCCCTTCTCTTCGAGTCTCCTAGATCTCCAGAGGATCCCCGGGTGCACCTGATGTAGCTCTCTCCTTGACCTCCCACTCCTCTCCATCTGGTCATTGGCCAGCCTCCGCGTCTCACCATTGACCAGCCTTCACATCTCACCGTTGGCCAGCCTCCATGTCTCACCATTGTTCAGCCTCTTTGTCTCACCACAGACCAGCCTTCACGTCTCACCACAGACCAGCCTCCGCGTCTCACCACTGGCCAGCCTCCACGTCTCACCACTGGCCAGCCTCCGCGTCTCACCACTGGCCAGCCTCCATGTTTCACCACTGGCCAGCCTCCACGTTTCACCACTGGCCAGCCTCCACGTCTCACCACTGGCCAGCCTCCATGTTTCACCACTGGCCAGCCTCCACGTCTCACCACTGGCCAGCCTCCACGTCTCACCACTGGCCAGCCTCCATGTTTCACCACTGGCCAGCCTCCACGTCTCACCACTGGCCAGCCTCCACGTCTCACCACTGGCCAGCCTCCATGTTTCACCACTGGCCAGCCTCCACGTCTCACCACTGGCCAGCCTCCACGTCTCACCACTGGCCAGCCTCCATGTTTCACCACTGGCCAGCCTCCACGTCTCACCACTGGCCAGCCTCCATGTTTCACCACTGGCCAGCCTCCATGTTTCACCACTGGCCAGCCTCCGCGTCTCACCACTGGCCAGCCTCCACGCCTCACCACTGGCCAGCCTCCGCGTCTCACCGTTGGTCAGCCTCCGTGTTTCACCACAGACCAGCCTCCACGTCTCACCTCCCCTTCTCGGCACAGCTACCAGCATCTCACCCACATTGGGACCCCTTCCTCATGAGTCTCCTTGCCTTGAATTTCTTCCCACTCCAATCTATCTTATTCACAGCCAAAAAGATGGGTTTCTTTAAGGACGTTGCTTAATGAGCTCCGCTACCTCCTATTGAATATAAACTTAAGGTGTCTGTTGACTTTATGAGGTATTTATCTGGAATATAAACCGAGCCCCTTTCCACACAATCTGGGCCCGGCCTCTCTTTGCAGCCCCACCACACATTACTCCCCCTCCTGCCACCTCTTTTTCACACTGTTGCACTCCCTGGTCTCCAGGGCCTTCTCTCTCCAAAACGCCTTCAAATGGCCCCATTTCTACAGTGGCTTTCCTCATTCCCCCCACTGTTCCCAGAACCTTCCTTGTAACTTGTAACTTGTATTCTTTACATGTGTAGCTGCCCTTGCTGTCCCTCCTCGGGAGAACACGAGGTCCCCAAGAGCTCGGACGAGTTTGTTCCTCGCCGCCTTGGTGCCTGGCACAAAGTGGGCACGTGTTGGCTGACTGCCTTCACATCCCTGCTGGGTGTTTCTGCCTCATTAAAGTCCAAAACTGTCCAAACGTTCAAGGTCAGGGCCTGTGTCCCATTGGGCCCTCGAACCATCTCTTCTGGCCAAGTTTGCTCACTCCCCCGTGAGGGATGGGAGAGGGAATGTTGAGCACTGCCACTGCTATCTGTAAGTGGGTGGGCTGCATCGGAGTCAGGAACCCTCCCTGGAGGTCTTGGAGCAATGGTGGGAAGGGTGGCCCCATTCCAGATAACTTGTAGAGGAGCTCTCCAGACCTAGTGGACCCTGAGGCCCTTTCCAAGTCTTGAGCTTTGAACGGCCCCAGAACCACGGAGGAACGCTAAACCCCCAGGTTGTGCCATCGAATGTGGACTGTATCTGGCATCTGAGGACTGAGTTCAAATCCTGACTGCTGCTTTCCATTCGTGTGATCTTGGGAAAGTCCCAGGACTGAAGCCCCTGTTGTTCTATGAAAATCACTGAGAATGAAAGGGTGCCAGGGAGGATGCGAGGGAGGCGTGTTCTTGCTCCCTGGATATTCAGACAACAACTGGAATCCCAGGCTTGAGTTCTGATGGTCTAATTAAAGCATAAAAATTGGAGAAAAAACATTTAATCCCCATGGAGGGGATTCTCCTTCAAAGGTGAATTGAACTAGATGGTCCCTTCCAACTCCGAGATTCTGAGGCCATCATCCACCGGGTTCATTGGAGACTCATGATGATCATGAAGACTTGGGGGAGCGCCCTGGGAATGATTTGCCATAATCTGCAGCCAAGCCTTTGGTCTCTTGGTCCCGCTTTCTTTGGAAAGAGCCAGATCTCTCTCTCTGGTACCGATAACAAGCCTGTTTCCCATGGCTCCTCATTGGAGCCCATGGTTCTGTGTCTGTGTAGCGCGGACAGCCATCGAGCTGTTTGCCTCTCATATTAAGCCTCTGGCATCAAGTGTGAAGGGGGTGGGAGGGGAGGGCAAGGCTGATGTGGGAGATGTGAAACACAAGCTCCGAGTGCTCTTCCTCCCAAAGACTGAGCTCCTTCTGCAGGGGCCTGTTTTGCGGATACTCTGTCCCTACTGTGTGTCTATCACCCCCTCGGTGCTCCAGTGGATCTAGGAGCTCACGAATGGCCCAGATCTCGCCTAATACTTTCTGTCCATGTCTTCCATTGATGTTCGCTACAAATGCCATCTAACTTCTCGAGGCCTTCCTGTGTTTGTTGTTGTCGTCGTCCTCGTCGTCGTCATCGTCATTGTTGTCGTTGTTGTTGTTGTCGTTGTTGTTGTTGAAGTCTGGCTGACCCCAGCCTTGGACTTTACCCATCTGGAACCCAAATTAAGCGAATTCTGCCATTGCTGCTGGAAAGAGTTTCCTCATGGCATCCCTGATCTGGAGGACATTGGGTGGAGAAAGGATTCTGTTTGCAGAGCACCTGGGAAGGCAGTGCCAGAAAGGAGGCATTCAGCAAACAAGATAAACTTGACCCAAATAAAGTCAGAATGGGGGACACTCAGGCAGAGCTGCTCAGCTCTTATTCTATTATTTATTTACCAAGGATAATGATTTTTTTTTCTGGTAAGAGGGAGGAATAAGGACTAAATCAGTGGCTTCATTGGTATAGCCAACTCTGTAATGAAGTAATTTCCTGGGCCAATGCAAGTCAGCACCATCTTAGAAAGTTGCTTAGAGCAGGGTTTCTTAAACTACTCATGACCCCTTTTCTTCTGAGAAGTTTTTACATGACTCCTATAGCTATATAAAATAAATCAAACATTCACTGATAATTATGATTGCACAACACCCACATTCAGTTACAAGCCCCATATGGGATCTCTACCCACAATTCAAAGGGCCTAGAGCACTAAGGATTAGGTGCCTGAGAGAACAGGACAAGCATGGTTAATTAAGCCATGGAAATGTTGATAAAGAGAGAGAGAAAAAAATGGCTTCAAGTCACTGCACCGAGGCGGATCAACTTCTCTAGAGCAGAAAACTGGTAGCTAGGACTGCTGAAGCATTCTGGGGCCTTTAAAAGGCTGTGAAGAATGAGAGAAGCCAAAAGACTGGAGGAGAGTCAGCACCCTAATGGGGAAGCAAACGAAGTCTGAGAATTTAGACCAGTGGGGTTGACTTTAATTCTACCAAAATTCCGGAATAGGTTTCTATCATGCTTCTGACATATACTGACCGTGTGGGTGAGTCAGCTGTCCTCTGGGTTCCAGTTGCTCTCTAAGAATAAAGGTTGCAGAGAAGGTGCTAACGGGCATTGATAGAAGCGTCTCATTGGGCACTTCCTACACTGATGAATAGATGGGGCCATTCTCTGTTCCTATTATTAAAATGGTGGTTACTGAAACACCCTCAGTGTGGTTTCCTTGATGCTCAGCTGGTCTGCGTTTTCTCTAAAGCTTTTCCAACTGACTGAGTTGCCAGGGTGCAAATGTAGGGTTCCTCGTCCCTGATGGTGCAAATGGATCATTACAGAAATGTTGACAAACATTCTCCTTTTTCCAGCTATGTGTGGTCCTCTTGCCAATTTCATCTGGGCTCTTGGGATGATCTGGCTAAGTTGGATCTCACGCCAAGTGGTTTTTCCAGACTTGTTTCCTACTTTCCACTATTTTTAGGAGACGATGTTGTTTGTAAACTTCTGTTTCCCTCCTCCGTGCTGGTTTACGGATGAGTTTGTGAGTAAAACAATGCTTGCTGCTCTTGGCTCACGTCTCTCTCCATTTGGCAGAGAGTCACAGTGTGGTGTGATGAGTAGAATGAGGAAGACCTGGATTTGCTGGAGAGTGTCTTAGCTGTGTGACCAACGAGCTGGTCATGTCATCCCTGGCGCCATTTCCTCATCTAAAATTAGGAAAATACTTGTATACTCTTTCCAGGCTTGGAATGAATTCTTTCTCAACTCCTTTGATAAATTATCGATGACCTAATCTACCATGACTAGGCACATATCGTAAAAGAGATTTAAAAAAAAGAAATGATAAATGCTGGAGATGTTTCAGGAAATAGATATTAGATATTAGACCAATAATCTGTGGGTGGAATTATGAATTAATCCAAGCATTCTGGATAATAATTTGGAATATGCTCAAAGGGCTATAAAACCACGTATATTCTTTGACCCACTACTAAGTCTATATCGCAAAGAAATCAAATAAAAAGGAAAAGAACCTACCTATACAATAAGTAAATCAATAATAGATGACCCCAAGGATGCTGTCGAGTTTCCTTGAGCTATCTAAGCATGATGCAAGTTTCAGAGCTTTTTAGCACTTTATTGAGGTAGCTAAATTGTCAAGGCTAAAATAACAGCGTGTTTTTGATCCCACCCTTAGACCGAGTATACGAGGGGGGAGATCTCGTTTGGCAGCTGTTAATTTGTAAAAAGCCTTGTGGTAAAGAGCTTAACATGATCTAATCTTGTGGTGTGACTGCTGAGGAAAGCTGACAGGTTAGCTGGAGTGCGGTGACCAGACTGGCATGGTCGCTCGCAGTGGCTGGGCCACATCTGGAGTGCTACGCCTTGAGAGGGAAACTGACAAATTACTCGTTTTTAGGCAGGAGGAGAACTGCTAGTGGGACGTCTGGAACACAGGCCGTTCACATTGTGGCCATTTGAAGGAACAATCGAAGGAACTCAATGTGCTTGGCTTGGAAAAGAGAAGACCAAGGACAGTTTTTGGAAGTCTGTCACAAATCCTCTGTACTGTTTC